>NC_069141.1:90337514-90667744 GCF_943734755.1 Anopheles moucheti
GTTATTGTGTTATGCGATTGGAAAGATGAATCGCACTTTTTGCCACTGCCACTGCCGCTGCGGATGCCCCAACGCGTGCACGCATTAATTGTGAAGTGGCTGCATTCTTGAAATTCTTACGTGCGCGTGTATGTATGCGTGTGTAGAACGTGTTTTTTTTACTCAAACATCGGTGTTCCAGCACCATCGCTACAGCAGGGTACTTGGTGCATAGTAGACATTCCGTATCGTCGATTCCTTCACTTTTCCCGCCAACACACACACACACACGCAGGCAGTTTGCGCTCTTTCCGACAAGCTGCGAGATTAATAATTCATTGCGCGAGACCTACCACCAACCTTCCCACTATCTCACACGATCATCCTAAAATTCGCCCTTCGCGTTTAATGTTTTGCGGGCCCTTCCTTCCTGCTCTGGAATGAGCACGCTTCTTTTCGTTTCTGCCTCGCTAATGCTTTAGGTTACCCAGACACTTGATAGTCGCTAGGTAGAGCAAGAAGGCAAGACGATGCGAAGAAAATGCGCATCCGACTCCTCACGTGCTTGGAGTGTGATTCTGGCAGTGATTAGCATGTGTTTCGAAATTGTTTTAATCGCCGCGCCCTGGATCCGTAGCGATCCCAGAGGTCGACCGCGAGAAGACGACGGGTGACGCTTATCAATCGTTTGTCCTGGAATGTCTGTAGCTTGCTGATGCCGGAGCACCTTGGAGCATGATTAAGGATGATGGAAAATAGCTTTCTCACTATGCGGCGAACGGCGAACGGCGAGCTGCGTTGGACTTTGTACAGTAATCGCAGATAAGCGTTACTATTTTTATAATTACTTTCGTCTCGCTTTCAGTAAAGCTTACACAAGGTTCACTTTGGGAAGGTTTAAAGCAGGGGTATTGTAATGCAAATATTGGTAGCTCTCTTTGCATGACAGTCAAAAGTGCATCGCAATTTCAAGCGCTTACTCATGCGGTAAGATGTTTGCGGTCAGTGTATTTATTTGTAAAATTCAATGCGGCAAAGAAAACGCTGATTACTCATCGATCAGGCGTCCGTGCTGTTGGTTCAACGCGTTCCTACTCAATGGTCACTTGGGATACTTACTCACTGTATAGTAAACAGACACCGATTAGTCATTCGTCATTAAATGGTGGTGTGGGATTAATGCCGTACATTATCAGTATACGCTGCTACGCTTTAGGGTTTTGATTGCCTTAGTTCTTTCAGTTTAGTACCTTTGACATGCACCAGACACCATCCTGTTTCTCATTATCACATTTTGGGAGACGGCTTTTTTGTGGTAATCATCTGCAGCAACCGCTACAAATCGTCGAGTTGTGCTTGTTCGAACGAACAATCTATCGTGTGCGAGAAGATCACATAATAGATAGGATGGCAAATCTTCTGTGTGCCTCGCAGTGCAACAACGAATCGACGAAAGCGGCGACAAGGGAGGGGAAAAAAGAAAGTAGGTTGATAAGCTCGCGCACAACACAAGAATTGGCAAGCAAGCAGAGATGAAATCATTTCTTATTTTAAGAATTGCAATCGTATTTGCACCAGTTTTGCCGCGTCGCAAGCTTCCTCATCTCCCGCCGCATGAACAACCGTCAAGCGGAGACATACTTTGCATAATTCTTCTCTGCTTCGTGGTGTAAATTATCAACCGTCCCATTGACAGTGCTAGGTAAGGAGCGAGGTTATCAGCCTTCTCGGTCGGTCGGACCTTGCGCAAATGGAACTTAAATTCAAACCTTTTCTCTCTCCCACTGAAACGGGCGGTGGTCCTGTTGGTCGGAAAATATCAATTAACATTCCCTCACGTTCAGGTGGAATTTTATTTCCATTCGTCCTTTATCCCTCTTCCCTGGACGGGTGGGAAACGTAGTTCGTGCGCTTTAGAAACGGTGACCCGAAATGGGTTAATTCGAAAAAGTTCCAATACTTTATTGTTCGCCTTCCGTTTTGTTTCTCTGTGGGTCTCCTCCCTACAGAGCAGCAGTGCGTGATTTCAGCTCCGGATGGAAATTGTTCCGGACATGCCGCTTGCGCTTGGAGAATGGAAAGGACAAGGAACTGAGTTGCTCGTTCACGTCGACGGCAACGAAGTTTGACAGGATCTCGAAAGATTCTATACATTTGCCTGCCCAGCTTTCTGCAGGTTGGAGTGGGAAGCTGCGAAGAAGCGCTTAAGGACAAGTCTTAAAGCTAACTGTGCTTGGCACTGGACAGAGAGGCTCACAAAAAGTTTTGTATAAAAAATGTCTCACGGATGAACGTTTTGGAAACGAACCGAGAAGATGCAATAAAGTAAAAATGCGTTGATGTGTAATGTGCTTTCTTTCTGTGCGTTAATCTCGACTTCCTTTGTGAGGACTTCCTATGGCTATTGGCAAGAGTGTCAGCAAAGTTTCGCCTTGCACGTTAGTGATGAACGGAAAGCAGCACGCACAAGGTGGTAGGGACCTGGGGATTAGGGATTTCGTGTAATTATTTTTGTGTTCCGTGCGTTCTGTGAGGTTTGCAGACCCTGCGGAAGTCACGCATTTTGTGTGTACGAGGAAGGAGATGTAAGGATTTAATGTTTTCATTATTATTGAATGTAGGAATGTATTCCCGTGAGCATAAGGTATATTCCAGGTGAAAAATCCAGGCGACATTCGATACGTGCACCGGGGCTACTACATTGCTGACAACGGCTTTATTAAAAACCCAAACACATAGCGGCCTCCTAAGCACACGATTAAGAGCTTACGGAAATCGGAGATACCACCCCCCCCAAAAGAGGGGATTCCAGTGAGAGGAAACTTTGTCGTTATTTCATTTAAATGAAATCCAATTATTTCTAACTTCCACCCGAATAGGGAGATTAACTTTGCTAGAGGACTTTGGGACGCTGTTTATTTTCCTGTTTTAATCAAGCGCAACAAACTTTCCTAATGGATGTATTCCCGTACGCTTGTCCAGTGTAAGGGCGGCTAGAATTGATGTTGTAAAACTTCTTCCCCATGCTGACAGGTCGTTGGGGGCGGTCAGTCAGTAGCCGACCAATGTCAAACTTGGTTGCAGTGGTGAGTCACTCAATTTCACCTCTGGTGAAGTTCACTTTGACCGAATGTTGGAATTGTATTCTGACCGATAAAGGCCTGCTACTGGCCACGGTATTCTACAGGGAAACTTCCCGGTACGGAGCTGTCAAAACTCGGTGGTTGCATTAAGGAACTGGCAGTAACTCTAAACGATTTCAGATTGCTGTACAGTTTTAAGTGTCCTTTTTTTTCTTTTGCTTTCACTTTTCATCTCCAGAATACTGGAGACAGCAAATAAATTTACTTATGGCAATGTCTTACCATAATGCAAAACAAACCCACCCCCCTTCAAGTGATCGTCGAATGTTTATCCTATTTCAATGCACTCCAATTGCGATCGTTTCACTTTTGACAGCTGTCAAAAGCCGAACGCTTCATCGCTTCATAGACGCGCATTTGCGTTTGGACGTTTTACTAACAAAGAGAAACTTCAGCCTCACCTACAGCATCGACTATTAAGTGTTGGGTGGATATTATTTTGCCAAAATGATCGATCAATGTCCGAAAAGTGTACAATTTGCGCTATTAGACCGAACCGCTTTCGGCATTGAAACGGCATAATGACGGGGTTTAACGCTTAACGCACACTTTTTACCACTTTCATTCACCACAAATTGCGCAACGGAGAGCGGGCAGCGTTTATCTTGCGTCCGATTCGTCGGCATTCAATTGTGTTCGCATCTTGCATCGTACCGCGCGTAGGCGTAACAGGCGAACAAGGACAACCGAACCGGGCAAGGATTTTCATCTCCAGGAATGGAATGTGCGTTTGGTGTGTGTGTGTGTGTCCGGCCCATGTCCGCTGCCATGCTATTGCAGCCTTGTTAAGTCAATTATTCGTCCCCGACTTCATTCGAGCCCGTGTCACGTCTGGTTTTTTTCTGCTAGCACAGACAAACCATCTGCGCCGGACGACGACTGTGGCCGATGCGGTTTGAGATGCGTTTGTTTGTTGGCCCTGGATGTTTTGCGCTTGTTTTTGCAAAGATGCAGTCATCACACCACCACCCTGTGATCATTCCCGCCTTGTTGGGAGAAACAATTTGTTAAACGGAATGGAATGCGCTCGTGAAGAAGAAAGCTCGTGTCGGGCGTGTGTTTTAAAACCAGAAGCAATATGTCATGCATAGGGATGAAAGAATCGAACTCCTCGTTCGATTCGGTGGGTGGTGGTGTGTGTTTTCTGCTTTCAAGTGATAAAATTGCCATAAAATTTGCTTTCGCTTCACACGAACCGAATCAGTTGGATCAGTTACGTGAGACAAGGGTGTGGATGTTACAAGAAAAAACTGACAACAAGGTCTCTTGCCGGGAGCGTCTAATAGAATTGCAACAACATTGTGTGGCAGTTATGCTTCCTTTTTTTTGCAGAGGTGTATTTGGGGCGAAATTGGACACTTCGACAAACGATTCGACAAAAAGAAAAACGAAATTCCCTTTCGATGCGCCCGTTTTCCTTTGACACTTGTTCCATCTGCGCTGCGCACAACAACGAGAGCCACTCGTGTTATGATTTTGGCAAGGAGATCGACGGGAAACCACCATCATCGTAGTCGAAGGCGGCAGTAGTAGTCATTCGTCCGATGGATAGTAATTGGCAGTTATAAAAATTCCAACCATTCCGATGCGCGGTGGCGCTAATTGGATGGGTTTTAAATTGGATATTCGGCATCTCGGTGATCGCATTTTTCGTTTTGCTCAGTTTTTATTTTCAGTTCCTCGTATGGCTTCGCTCCCAACAACAACAGCAGCGAAAAAAAGAACACGATAGATGAAAATGTGCGAAGTAATGTTGCACGGTCCCAAGTCTCGGTGTGCGCTTGCGGTACTCTTCGCTTTTAAAAGGACCTTTTTGTGCACAGCGAGGGGGGGGGGGGGAAATATTGCGAAAACGAACACAAAATCGAAAGTGTGCAAGGAAGTGTGGTGCGGACGCCAAAATTTCATGCTTTCAAAGTTGTTATGCTTTTGTTCCTAACTTGGTCAAACAACGCTGTGCAAGCAAATGGGTTGGGCGAACGAAAAAAAAACAACCACTGGAAGGAATACTTAATGCACGTTCGCCCTCATTGCTCGCTGAAACATAAAATCGGACCGTTACCGAAGGTTGCATTCCCAGTGCTGTTCTATATCCGAGTTTGGCAAATTGGCAAACGTCCAAACAAAAGTGTGTATTTGCTTTATGTTGCTGTATTGTTTTTTTTCGTGTTTTTTGCAGAGGAGTTTACGAAAGAAGTGAATTTATTAGCTGCGTGAAGTTTCCATGCTGGATGTACAGAAAAAAATGCATTTGTCACGGATTATTTGGCGATTGATTGTTCGTATTGTTGTAGATATTTAAATTTTTACTATAAACAAATACGTTTGAGATGGATTTTTATCTGATAAATAGTTTTTAATTACTAGGTGAGCCATAAGTTATGCATCAAAACTTTAATTAAATTCACGACTTATAACCAAAAGTGTTATTGACTGCATTTCGTTCGGGTTGCCATTGAAGTGCTTGCAATAATTCATTAAAACCTTTCTTTGTTTACAATTAACACCTAATCCATTGAGTTTTTGAGATAGTCTTCTAAGCAATTTTCATTACTACATCTGATTACTTTTCCCGGTACTAAACCCCATTCCGTGTGATTTAAATTTCGCACAAAAAACGATGAGAAATGGCCACCATCGCTCATTACTGCGTCGACCATTAGCCATGTGCGTGAGAAATTTCTTGCGATGGATTATTTTCGGGGTGTTTGGAATGTGTGCTCCTCCAAGCAACAAAAGCAGTTGCTACGCTGTGTTTTATGATTTTATGAGTTTGCAAGTATAATTTAAAATTATTGCCCGCCCCAGGCGAGTACAGTAACTGGGCAGGAAAACCGCACAATAATTTGGCAAACAGATGTTTGCGTATAGGCGGATAGGCATATCTTGGCCGGCGAGTGTACCGTTTGCCGTCCGTTTATCGGCCCCAAAACCTCTCGATAGGGAAACACGTGTGTTTGTTGGTGGCCTTTTTTTCTAATTCGAGATTCGTCTAGTTGTCTAATGACGTGGAACATGGTTCGTGGAAGAAAGGGCACACTCCGTGAACACGTCTGGTTTCGATGCGTTTGGAGTAGTATTATTCGTGACTCATCGTCCCCGTGTTCGATCGCCCCGGATGGAAATAGGAGGAATGAAACATAGTTAAACATCAGAAAAACGTTAGCTCTGTTTGACAAACATTTGCAAACACACAAACGACTGCCGCAGCGGACTGTTACGAATTTTTTAAAAAATTGTACACCCGGCAAACACATAAACCCATCCTTCATCATGCTTGTTTTCCGAATTCAAACCCTTCCTCCCGATTCCACATTCCATCCTTCCACTCGATGCCAAATAGGACGGAAACTAGAATAACATAAAGCGCTTAAAGTTTCACAAAACTACAAGCCCTAAAGGTCTGAAAATAAATCCAAACCCTGCTGCTGCTGCTCGCATTTTTCATATTATTTTCGGCACTCGCACTCGAACGACGTTCCTAGTGGTGGGGCAGAGCATCAGGGTCGCTCCCAGGGGTGTTGTATGTTTAGAAGAAAAATACGTATTTCAAGTAAAACCATGTTTTCCGGCATTTTACAAGCAAAAGTTGTATTGTGCTGCTTCCTCCAGCGTGGGGAGTAAATTAAGGTTAAAAATGTTTGCCGCTGTAATTTGACAGAACCTCCCCGAAATTCTAATAACGTCGACAAAATGGTCACGAAGAGAAGCAGCAGTTTTCGTTTTATATGATCTTCTCCTGTCCCTTATAGTGTTGTGTACGAAAATGCCTCAAAAGGTAAATATTCTTGTCGCCCGTGCCCCGAAGCTTAGGGTTTCAAAGAAGTGTTAAAAACACGTGTGGAATGCGTTAGATACAGCGCGAAGATATGAAAAGTGGTTTGGATATGTGTTTGTGGCATCTGCCAGTCTGGTTAGTGTAAGTTCGTAACCTTCGTTGATTTTATCCGCCGCTCGTGCAAGCGTAACGAGAGACACTTTTCTGTACCACCATCCATCCGGCCAATAGCCACAGGATGCTGTCGCACTACTGACGTCAACGAACGGTTCTGGGGGAACATCTTCACTCGCAAGTCAGCTGGCGTGGCCGAGGACCGGGTATTCTGCTTCCCCTTTCAAGCCAGGCCAAAGTCAACCGGCTACCGATTTGCTAGTACCGGATCATCATCTCTCTATCAAGGTCTCTACCGAGAGTGAGCATATCATAAACGCGGGGCAACTCGTTCTAGGCGCACCCGTCGGCTTCAAGTCTCTCGACAACGACCACACGCGAACTTCAAGAGACACGCAGGCCGGTTCTAGCGCACCATCCGAAAATAAATTACCTCTGACAGGCCACCAAGTCATCGGTTGATTAGGAGCGAATTAATATGCCAGCAAGAAGAAACATTTCTTGTACGCAGCTTTGGGGGATGTGTGTGTGTGGGTTAGGACGGGCCGTAGCAGCGGCACTCATCATTCGCTCATTAATTTCGATTAATTTTCCACTTTATTATCATACCATCATCGTCTCACTTCTTTTCCCTACTACGTGTTCCGAGAGTTCTCTCTCTTTCTCTCGCAATGTAAACTGGACGATCAATCCCAAACCCCGAACTTTAACCGCACGCATCTCGTGTATCGTGAGATTGTTCTCTCCGCACACCAGATGGCGCCACTGTACAATCTCACGAATGGTCACGTTTTCGACAATGCAAAAGTGTATAAAATTTTCACCACCGATTCAGGGGGTGGGTCTATCGTTTGATAATGTGCTGGCAAACCCGGGCAAATGCGATAACGATCTGCAATTACAAATGATTACGGCTGACTTTTGGGTCATGGGGAAAGGTACATAGATAGGAAGACATGGGTTGGAAGGAGGCATCAACACAAAAGTTGACCTCAAATCTGCGGTCGATTATGCTGGCGTAACGGGTGTTTTGCGATTGATTTGACGTTTTATTCTTCTCAATTTAAAGGTTTCATACAGATCTATGCGAGTTCTATGAAATCGTTAAATTTGAAACGAACGTCAATACATCTAGTAAGCAGGGAGCTCATAACGGTCCATGATGATGACATATGAGCAGCTTGAATAATTGATAAGACTGATATGGAGGCTACTCGTCCTGAATGAGGCTCTAAATGAGTGTACAAATGTTTGTATCCTTGGCCTGAGTTCCGAGCTAAGTAAGGAGTGGTGCTCCATACGTGCACCTGCAAGAAGGTATGTACGGCTACGACTATAGGACAGGAATTTTAGGTTACGCAAATTTGCTGTTCCATTTTTCCCTCTCTGCTCTGTGCACGGAACAGGAAGAGAGGACATGTGACACCAAGACCCAGTTTCTGATTGACCGAGTTTCCGGCTTTTTTGCTGTCTATTTCCTCCCAAGCATCGATGACGTTGTACGGGGCGGCTGCTCATAAACAATTCATTCCGTTCGCTACAAGGTTACTATGGATGACTCAGGTGACTCATGCTCAGCTCAGCGCTTACGTTTTCGAACCCGCCCAGCTGTGGCAGTTCCGTCTTTTGGTAGTTCCTGTGCATGGAAATTAGCGAAAATTACGCACCCATTGTTCTGGATTCAATGTGAAAGATGAGTTCTGATGGAGATGGGTCCAAAACGTTCACACCCAATGTGCATGGAGACACGTTACTACGGTGTCTAAGTGGTGCACTATTAGCGTAATGTGCGTCCGTCTTCTGTCTGGGTTTGGTACACGGTTGGATGGTAATGCTATTGTTTGATGCTGCTTTAAGCCTCTGGTAACACCTGGCACCCAGTAGTATAGCCCGAGTCGTTAAAGAACCTCACCACAAGGTCGATGGGTCGTGGCGTTGCTTAATATGGGCATCGAACTGAACGGTCTGGCGAAGATTTGAATGCCATGCATATCCGCACACATTCACACGTAGATGGACGTAATGGCTAGCGACCGAATCATGAACCAATCTTGATCTTGATTGTCGATCAACAGGAAGTGGTCAAGGATGTGTTTTGTGTTTGGCCACTGCGCACAAATCTGTTCAGCAGAACTATCACAAGGGGCAACGTTCTATGACGAATATCCTTGTTCAAAGTCAGCGGTGCGTGTACAGGGAAAAGATAACGCGAGTTCTACGAGTTCTTCAGCGACGTCAGTGGCATCAGCTGCGCATCATTTAGTGGTTGCAATCGGTCGTGGCAATCGGTACATCGGTACGAAACAGCGCAGTGCATTATAATACGCGCACGGGAGGAAGTTGAGAAACAGTATAAACGCCGCCGCTTGTGCTGCTGCCTGTATTAATGATTTGCGTTTTCGGATTGGAGTTGAGTGGGTTTTTGAGGCACGGTTGGGAAATAGACACCTCATTAATTCTTTGGAAGTATATCGTACGGGCGTGAATGTGGCGATCGACTTGTTTTGAGTGAGGGGAAGATGTTGATTTATGAGAACTTTTGTTTTGTTCGTCGCGTTAGCTTCATTCGCAACGGGAAGTGCAACACTAACGATCAATTTAAAGCCTGCACGGAATGGGAACGGCTCGGGGATGGAATTATGAGGCAAAATCATCGTAATTCTGAGTTGTCATAAAAACAAGCCGAATGAGATTGTTTTCATTTTATTGGACAACGTTTGACCGACATGTCTTTGTTGTGCAGATGATTATGGACATCGAAGACAATCTTTCAGCAAATGTGGAATGTCTCGACGCGAATGTCATGAATCTAGCCCTCTTTTGGTCATTAAAGTCGTTCTGAATGAAGTTAAACACGTAAGGACAGGCACAGCGACATTATCAATTGGAACAACCACGGGGAAGACATGGAACTCATGCGGCCAATTCAGGAGGAATCACTTCCTCTTATCCTCTGTTACTGCTCCATCGTAAATTGTCCTTCGAAACGATTCCAACCATAAATCGCCGTTTCGCAACGACCACGGATACAGCCTAGAGTTGCTCTTGCGCAATGATTTGTAACCATCAACAGTTCAACGACATTGTAACGATGGTGAGGAGCTCTCGGTGACGCTAGTAGTAGCGTCGATTAAGTTAGTATCCAAGCAAGTCCGAGTTCCAGCATGGCCAACCCAACGGTTTCATCACCCCGTCGGTCAATACAGTTCTTTAGAATCTTAACGGTCGTCCAAATCGGACCATTGTGTCCCCTGCCGAAAGAATGCTGAACAGTCGCTTGATTCCCGTTTCCCGGGTAGGACTTCGTGGGTAGTGTAAACGACTCGAAAGCATACATCGGCCTCTTCTCTAGCGGTCATCTCCCAACGCGTGACCCGTACAATAACGCCGTTGTGATTGCCAGTATGGTAATGCAATGCAATACTGCGTGATGTTTCAACACTTCATTCCGTGGCGTGCACCCTGTTGATGAGTGGTGGGCAATTCAGAAAACCTTCCACATCTCGTTAACCGCGAGCGTAGGACATTGGGCAGCATGATTCTCGTTATGCTTCATTCGTTCGCCATGGGTCCGCCTGGCATTCGTGCTGCGTGGATGTGTCGCGCAGTTATGTTTATTCAATTTCTCAAAGTCTCGTACACCTCTCCGTGGCTGACTTCTTATGCTGTGCGTAACACACAGTCCGATGTGCATTACTTGCACCCGCAATACTACGCGTGGTGTCGGTAGAGAGGGATGCGTGGCCTCGCATTTGTTCGCCATTCCACCGACGCTAAGAATGTGTGTGATGACCTCCTTTTACCCGTCAGCAGCAGCAGCATCATAATCAGCAAGAAGTGAACCACGAGCAGGCGTTTGCATTGGGGGTATACTCGGACAGTCCAATCGGCATGACAGCCCCACTATGGATTCGTTTGTTAGGGTCTTCGAAGTTCTCGTTTTCTTTTCCATATTTTCATGTGTGAATTAAACCCGCAATACCACCGATCATAAGTAATGCCCTTCGGTCATGCCTTTCGGTTTTGCAGCATTCACAACTTGAAACACACAATGAAGATGTATGGCGTTTTGTTTATAATGGATGTAACTAATTTTAACATTTTCTTTCTTTTTCATTTTAGGTAAGAAGCGGATTTACCACGACCAGGTTGGGTGTAGAGCAACTGTTTACGCGTCCCAGCTCGACAATTTGAGCGACTCGAAGGGCAACGAAAAAAGAGTAATAGCATGGTAAACAAACGAAACCAGTTATTCAATTGCTCAAACAAATGGTATGGACAATGGTGCACAACGGAAAAGTGAAAAGAAACCTTTGCACACACCAGTCGAGAATGCTTTCGTCAAGAATTGCAAGCTGTGCAGAGAAAGATTCGGTCTAATATCCGGTGCATCCTGAGAATGAAGTTATTTTCGAAGCAAACCCGCTGAGCAGTCCAAGGAGATTAGTGTTGCTTTGTGTCTTTGTGTATCCGAAGCGATAAAGTCGATGGCAGTTCTTCAAGATAGCTTCTTCAAAGCGGCATCATGCAACAACGAATCTGAAGATGGCAGAATATAGAAGCGACGGATGAATCTCCATCGTTGAGGAGATGAGCATGCAATCTTCTTCTGACCACCAAACGAAACAGAAATTCCATTATTAGTTGGCAAAATGAGAATTGTGCCGGTAAGAAGAGGGACTCTTGTGCGATGATGGTGAAGTGATGCCTTTCCCCAACTGTGTTCTCTGTATTCGGTCAATGATTTATTGTGACTTTATTTTGCCCAAGGTATCTAGAGTGTACGATGAGTTTGCACAAGTCAAAACGTTGCTTACTGCGTGTCACATTAGAGATGCAGAACCATCTGTTTCGAGTACAGCACTGCGGTTTGAATGGATTAGTGAAGGAATTTTCCGAACAGGAGCTGTAGATGTTTGCGGTTTTTGCCAGGGGTTTTGGGGTTTGCTTCGAAGAGCACATCCGCCCGGGAGCATCGAATCAATGTGCCGTTGATGAGATGGGTTCGGTCGTGCGAAAGTGAGCATGTATGTGCAGGACGAGGATGCTGATTGTTGTTGTTTGTGTACTTTAATTCTAAACAGCATCTTTCCACACCCGTCTGTGGGTACGCTGGGCTGGCAATCACTGGTTGTGTATCCGGCATCACCTCCTCACCTCGCAGTTTATGACCCAGTTGGCACAATTTGCTACCAAAAATTCCAACGCTTCGTTAGCGTAATGGTGTTATGATTGTGAATTCATTTCTTACTGCTTTGATTCGTTGTTTCGTGTTGCTTAAATGTTGCCACACAAACACACAGAGGTTGTTTGTGTCCGATCCCCCAACAACTGCCAGAAAATATGTAGCCTTTTCCTTACGAAGTATTAACTTTCGCTTGAATGGGGAATCGATTCGGTTCCCTTATTCTGATAGGATTTCTTTTACTGCTTTGTAATCGTTTTTCTGCTGTTGCACAAAATTGTGGAAAGGAAAAACAAGAATTGCCCTAACGACGGCCGGATACGATGGAGAGAAATTCCGATCAATGCCTGATAGTAAAGAAGTTGGCAAGACCCTTTCATGGGTGAGCACATAATTCTCCCTGTCACGCTGCATGTACTGTACTGCAGCTCGATCCGCCCAAGCACACACAAGCGGTTGTGTTGTTGTTTGCGTTCTTCTCAATCGAGGGCACTTTGCGGATGCTGAGAAGCACAATATGGCCGGGAACGGTAACCGAGTGTGGCATGTGCAAACTGAATCCCGCACGTCCCATTCCCATTGGACGTATATCGGGGAGTTGGGCGGATGAGTCATTGAATTAGTAGTTTGCGTTTTTCACAGATATCGGTCAATTACGCGGTGTTTCTCTTAGCAGTCCAATCTAAACATCCTGGCTCACGTCCCAACCCCCATCTCACACAGTTGACCGTGGTGTAGAAGCGTATCAAATTCCGATAGCAGAAGACGGTGCACACCGGAACAGGGTGGATAAATTGAAATCGAGGACACATCCACCCGTTGAGCATCCATAAGCAAGATTAAGGCGGAAGATAATTTCCTGGATTAAGCGCAAAGGATGATGATGATGATGATGATGATGATGGCAGCAAAATGAAAACTAAACATCAAACATAGTGAGGGTGGGGCTTTATGGCGGGTCGCGAAGTCTTCGACAGAGGTTCCAGAAATTGCAATAACTCGGCGCGTTCAGTATTGGATGCTTCCTTCCTTCCATGCGCAGTTTATGTTCCGTTCACATCGAGATTGCTGCAGGTCGTCGAACGTTTCATTGAGCGGTATACGTCGTTGCACTTAAAAACTGCACAACGGCGCGATAGAAAATCCATTTGCCCTCTTGAACTCCGTACCCACGGGGGCAGGAAGCAGTGAGACAATTCCGTTAAAACTTTCCAATTGAAGGACCACTCCTTACTGTGTGTGTGCGATCGGTTCCCACCGCTGAAACTGCTGTGCGCTGGTAAGAGTTTGTAGATGTCAGATTTCTTAACCTTTCTTGGCAACCATAACCATCGTCACCTGTTTCGTGTTCTTGCGCGAGTGTTTTCCGTTGCCAGTTCCTGTGTCGATGGTGATGGATTAACCTTTCCCAAACCACCACTCAGATGAGTTACATCGGTGGCCGGGTACCGGGATGTTGAACATGGTGGTCATGGCAGCCAGAAAAATATACCTCAAGTGCCGGAAAGTTGGTTTCCGACGGGAAGAATGGAGCTGACTGGTAGCTTTCTATCTGTTATCCGGTACCTTACGACGCGATGGTTTCTCCAGGCAGAAGTGTGTTCACTTGACGACAGCTTGACTGCACCGTGCCATTTTTACCTTTTTAGCGCACTAATGTACACCAGAGCAATCTCGATGCTTGTAGAAATCGTTTGTTCAATGTATAACATACTAGATTTTATTTTTGAACTGTCAAATTCTGCGATATTACGTGTGTCATAATATGTGCGTGTTGTATTCAAAACAATGACACTTGTACTTGTACTCAATATTCCATTCAGAAGTCCACGAAAGCCGTATCTGTAAGAGTGGATAACTTGTCCATTAAAATGAAAGCAAACACAACGAAGGACACATCTTCGCCAATTTCCTTCTTTGTCTTTGGTGAGCATCATCCTATGCTTTATTCCAAACACGTTTTTAACGTGCTGGTTGACATAGTTTCGATATTTTTTTCTGCTCCTTTGTATCAAAATGTTCGCCCATAAAATGCTGTGTAAAAATGACACAAACATACGCCACAACATGATGGCAATCAATCACAAAACTTCATAATCCACTTCCGTATGCGCTATCGTAACGACACCGTGCCGCGGCGCCAGGATTCCCGTTAACGAGGATATGAATATTTAAAGGATGTGCTTCTGCGTTCCACCGGGAAACATCCCGACTGGATATTGTTGTAGAGTGAAAAGCTTCCTTTACTTTGCAACACACGTTTCGCATTCGGCCTCGGAGTTGAGCCTTTGCCCTGCCTTTGCTTTGATTTGTACCTTCCTTCCTTCCATGCTTACGAAGCATTTTTCTATGAAAGAATTTAGTCCGTGTGTGATACATGATGCATGCGATGACTAACAGCTTCCTGTCCTTGGGTCGATTTGTTGCATTTTATTAGCGATGGAGAAAACCTCTCATGTGTGATGTGCTCGGTCGGAAATGCGATTAAGCTGAGCGCTGGTGAGCTCGGGTGGAGATGGAAAATTATCCCTTAATAGCATTGGCACAGATTGATTGCCGGCAATCAGCAAGTTGTGTACTGTGAGACGCCAAAGATTAAGACACCCCCTGCCCCTCCAGTTGGTGACGAGTTGATAATGAGCCGTAGAATTACGACTTGGAAAAGCGACTGAGGTGACTCAGATTGTCTTTCAAATCAATCAGTTCGATTGTTAGAAGGCCAATGGTTGGATGTCGATATGGTGCTGCGTTTTGTGGGCAGCTTGAAGCAATGATGAGTAATTGAATTCCTCCCATTGTTGGGAGTAAAAACAGTGTCCATGTTGAATGTTTTATCCGCAGTTCTTTTAGTAGCAGCGAAATACTGGACTTCGTTGGATGAGATGTAGAGTTAATCACTCCAACGATAACAAACTTCCAAAACTTCCATCCTGTGCTATGGCCGGCGAACAGATCTTCACAACATAATAACCTAACCCCTCTATGTATCCTCTTAGTATTGGGGAGCGGTGTTTTATTGCATCCACAAAAGGGCTCCAAACAACGGCTTATCATCTGCCCTTTCTTCTATCTATCGAACATTCAGCGTGAAATGTGGTTTTATCTTAACGGTGTTACGAGCGTGGTGCACTCTCATTTCATTGTAGTACAAATCTTCGTGAAAAGTTGTTGAAAGCGTACGTAAAAACCCTGGTGGACTGTCCTGGCGGAAACTTTTAATCGACAATGAAGCGAAAGTCCCGGAAGCAAACCATGCCTTTGATGGTGCGGTAAAGCGTGGCCTCAGGCAGCTTGGGGTTGTTATTTCGTACGAGGAATTCCTTCACTTTTGCACCGTTCCGTCTTTCGTTTCGGGAAATTCAAAGGTTCCCGTTCAATAAAGCCATAAATTTTGCAACATCTTCTGCTCATCATCTGCGTCATCTGGTTGGTTGAGTCTGTTGGGGCGTGTGCCTCACTGTTGTATCCTTTTGGAGGTTATAAATCTTGAAGCCTTTCCACCCGTTTTATTTTTTGCTCTTATTTTGGAATGGAGACCCACAGGAGGAAAAGAAGCTTCAGAAAAATCGCACACCCGACGACGCGCAGTCTGTGTTGAGAAAAAGAATTTAATACTTGCTTAACTCGCTCCTTGGTTGCTTCCTTCGTTCAATGTGATCCTCCGGTGAGTCCTCGGAGGCTCCAAACCCTACCATCCCCAAAGCAAACCGAAACTGGGTCACGCGTAATCTCGGCGTGTCTGTGGTGTCATGTTCTAATTCCCTTTGTCCCTTTTCTCTGGTACTGCAACGGTAACGCCGTCCGGGGCTGAGGCTCGATGTTGCTCTTGTACGCACTTCCACGGGGGTGACTATGCCGCCCCGTTACTTCTACGCGCATGCCCATCCACTAGCCGCTTTGCTCCGTAGTAGTAGTAGTAGTAGCGTTGTCCTTCGTGTTGTCACGGTTCGTTCTCGACGTTCGGTTCCGGGTGGAGTCTGCCTTCGATCTGGGCGAGCTTCGAAACGGAACGGTTGTGTAATCGTACCGCTATTAGTCAGCGGTTTTTGTCTATACACGCAGACCCCTCTGTTTTTGGGCAGAAAATTGGGTTGTGTCGCATGTAGGCGAAGGCAAAGCTATCGCTTGCATGGCACACTGGTAGTAGAATGGCATCATCAACATCATTCCGGTTGATGTGGGGTAGAACGTTGGGACCAAAAACATGTCTCTCCTAGCGTTGGTTTTTGTTCCTGTGGGGACGGTTCTGTTTTTTTTTTTTTTGGAATACCATGTCTACTCCCTGATGTGTGGTTACCGTGCGTGTTCGGGTGAATGTAGGTTAGATGGTTTTGGGAGAGATTTAATGTCTGAGGCCACTGCTGGAACGAATATGTATTCGATGTCTTTCTAATGCGATCCCCGCGCTAGATTGATACGATCTCGGTTCGGTGTCTGAAGCAAAAGCACATTAAAGGTCTACGATTCAATCATGTTGAGGTAATTTATCTCACCACCCATTTCGGGCTAGTTTGTTTTTACCGTGATCTAAACATGTCCTGAGAGTATTTTCATTTGTATCGTCGCTTTTTGATTCACTCAGACCTCATTCCAATTGTTTTTTGCTTTTAAGAAGACTGATGGAAAACGCTTGTAAAGTGTCGGAAGTCAATTTTGGTGCTCCACAAAAATTCACTGCAATCTTCATTGTAGGAGTGAAATTTCGGAGATACAGTCTTCAGATAAACTGGTGGTAGTTTTCCGTCCACAACAATTCGTCCACCCGAACAGGTCCGGAATGACTTTGGGTGGGACAAATATTAATCAAAAGCAATCAATTCCCACAGCAAACATTCCCAGGAAGGAAAACGGCAAAAACAGAAGACAAAAATGTCTAAAGCAAGCTCAACAACGCGAGATCGAGAGGTGGTGGTAGGAAATTATGTTTTTGCTATCGCTATTCTCTTCTACCATCGGTTTCATTTTTCCTGCACACCGTTATGTCCTTTAAAATCGTATTTATTTTTAGATGCTGGTCTGGAACAAAAACGGGACGGAATTGAAGATCCCATTAGCTTTTCCACCGCACTCCAAAACATTTGGAACGTGCCAAACGTGTCGGAGAAAAATTCAACACAAGAATGTTGGGCAAACTACGATGAAAAATCATTGTCCGTGGCAAATGTCTGGCGAGAAACACACAACGTTGACACCTGATCGATAGACGCTGTCGTTTCCGTATGCGTTACTCAAGGACACTCGCTCGGTGAGATTTCAATAAAAATCCCATTTCATTAATAACAAGGGAGAATGATCCCGACGCGTTGTAATCGCAAATGGTATTGGATGATTGGGCGCTGATAAATGACGTCGAATCTTTGCTTGTCCATTCCCGGGCAACAACAAAAACATCTTGTCCTTCATCTGTGCGTCATTAGGTTGAGGATAGCAGCTAGCTATTGGAAGGACATTTTCTTGGTGATCAGGAAAAAAACATTCCTTCTGCCGTTGTGGAACGCAGCCCAGCAAATCGGGAATGATAAATAATGCGAGATAGGCACTTTGTTTGCTTTTGAAATGGAGAGAACCTGCTGCTGTGTTCGGACTCTGGCTAGATTTTCTTCTGCTCGGTCTATTTCACTCGAGCTGCTAAAGAGGAATAAACGAAACATTCTTTTTTTGTTTTGTTATCTACTCCCATTCGATCCAGCATCCATCCAGATCGTTCCGGAGCAAAAGTGGAACGACAAAAATGGGAAAGAAATTACCTTTTTTCCTCTAAAATGGAAAATTCTCCGCTCCGCTCGGGTGAAAAAAAACGCACCCACAAACGCTGATAGAAACGCACGTATTCGCGGTCTGACAAGGGCTTCCTGTGGAAACTCCATTTCGAATGGTGTGTTATTGTTTTCACACCAAACAGCGATCAAATTTCACCACACCATCGTTTTGGTGGCTCTTTCCAGGTTTTTAACACGCCCGGGCCGCGCTGGAATTTTGACGATTGTACGCATTCTAATGCGTTCGGAACCGATTCGTCTTCCGTGTCCCCGTACCGTGCGCTGCAATGTCTGTTTGATGGCTTCGAGTGCATCGAAGGAAAGGAAAACAAACACATCCCGATCGAGTCGGTGATGCATTGCAGCTGCCAGAGGGTGTTTTTTTTCTCCTCTCTTGCTTCTAGTGATGGTCGATGGAAATGGTTTTCGTCAGGATTTCCAACCTACGCACGCACTTGGAAAAGTGAGACATTTCACGTCTTTCTGAGTGTTCACAGCAGTTCACAGCCCCCCTTCTGTTGCGCTCATTTGCGTGTAGGTTTTTATATCGACCAACTGTTGTCTTCCCAGTTTCCCTTTCAGCGTAGGGATCCTTAATGCGCGTGGAATTGGGCGTTTAGTTTTAGAGGGAATGGTGTTTTTCTTTTTGGTCCACCCCGTCATCAACACTCCAAGGGGAAAACGCACCAACGCAAACGATCCTTATTTCGTATTCAGTTTGTGGTTTTCCCTGCTCACCCTCGGAAATGGTTATTGTGCTGTGAAAAGTCACCCTGACCGCTTTAAGGCAAGACTAAATGAAACGGACATTGTAATGGTTTCCGTCCAGCGCTCTCCTGCCGTTTTCCTTGTTGATTTTTCCTGCTGGACGTTCAGAGTTCCCACTCGAAAACAGCTCATAATGGAAATGTTGTGCTCTCCGCATTGTAAGTTGTGTAGGCGTCCCGGCGTTGTCGTGAGTGTCTCCACTTTGGAATCTTTTTTTTTTTTGCTTTTATTTTACAGCGATCACAAATTTGGGCGTTTTGAATAATCAGAAGCCTGCTGGTTTTGTAGCAATGAAGCGAACCAAATGTGTCACTTTTGAGTCAAATTAAAAACATCTCGAGGAATGTTAAGAACATCACTGCCCAACTTTGTTGAGAAAATTTTCCACTCGCTGAATAATGAAAAGAAAAAACAAAGCAAACATTACCCAACTATAAAATTGAATAAACATTTTGCCTTTTGGTCCTAATGTTATCCTGTTACGGAAAAGAAACAAGTCCTCCTCGATAGAGAGAATCTTGAGTGGTCAGAAGCACTCGACGCCTAAAGTACTCTAGGTTGAACAGTCGAATGATATTGCGGGTTGAGCAGTAATGTAATATCCCAGTGCCGTCTCTCGAACATCTTCCCCGGAGTTGCTCCAAGCAAAAGCGGGAGTTCTCAATTTTGTAAAAAATAGTTGTAAAAGTACCGGCCAGAAAGCAAACATCACATCAGTGCATCGCACAAGGATGATTGTGAAGATAAATTTACAAACATTTTTCAACTGCAAACTGAAGCAGCAGTCAAAGTTCATACAAGAGGCTACCGAGGAGTTTCATTTCCCGGCTTACGCTAACATCTGGAAAGATGGAGCCGACTTGCGTTTCCCCGACAGTATCCTATTACCTCCGATCGTCAGACGATCTTTTCCTAAACTTCCCGCAACGAGAGATGCATTGTGCGAGGAGCTGTCTTTGCTGTCCTTCACATTGGAGCACATCAACCTCTTCATGCACCCATCAAACGTATGCGCTGGGACACTATACAGAGAAAGTCGAAGAACTTTGATTGTTCCTTTCGGTAGATGATTGACACCTCGGTTTCAACCAGCAACCGTGATGGGGTGGAAAGTCTTACACACATGGAAGTGAACAATTTTTCATCCCATAATTGATGGTTTCATTTCTTCTGTTCCGAAAAACCGCATCACGAACAGAAGGGCACAAAGGGCAAAATGCAAAGAAATACCTAAACATAATGACAACCATTCATCTTTTCTCACTCGACGCAGCCCGGCCTCAAAATGGGCTTCTTCCGCTGGGAATATGTCGATCGTATGTTATTAAATGGGTACAACGCACATGGGAGTATGATGGTATCGTTAACATTGTTTTGTTCGGTAATTCTAACAGACATTCGAAAAAAAACCTCAGAAAAGAAAGTTTTGAGCGGTCAACTCGACTCTTCCAATGGCCATATTTATGCGAGCAAAGCTGTTGTGTATGCTACACTCTATTTAGATTCAGTGTTTGTTGCAATTGAATTGCAATTGAACTGCCATCATTTGAATTTGTGTTGCATAATTCGGCTTCCAAGCGGCTTTTTTTATTATTGACAGATAATACGATCGAATGCATAATGATTAGATAGCTGCTGGACTGGAGGCTGTTGAAAAAAGGAATGTTCCATTGTCTACAAACAGTTTTTTTCGGGTCCTCAAAGCATTACAATGTCAAATTTAAATACACTTCACAAAATACTGCTTTCGCGGTATTCAATAAAAATTCAACAGCACCAACTAACCCCGGACACATTACTTAATACATACCACCCCTCCCTCAGGTTGACCATCTTTGACAGGTTTGAGTGGGCGCTTGCATAACCTCGCCACATCGAACGAGTACGCGTGAAAGTGATCAAGTTAATTGGCCATCGAGGGGTGGCAATGTAGAAGAAAAAAAACTGTTGATGTAAAAGAGAAACCCCCTTGTTTTACCGAGCTCCGGGCTCTTCCAAAGTGTCATCGATCAAGTCAGAGATCTGCTGGCGTGATGGCACTTTCCGCTAGTACTGATGCGCTGGAACCATCCGATCTGTTGCCCATTTTTTCACACGCTTCAGATGAAGCTGTTGTCTTAAATTGGAAGCCAAAAACAGCGGATACTTGATTGTATTATTTACTTATTTCTTCCTTTTCGTTTATTAGTACACTCGTTTGCAGCTTTGCCAGCACCGTAAGATTGCTCACAGATAAATTACTTTCAATCAAAACGATGCTGTCGTGTCGCTGGAGTTTCTCAAATCAACAATAGTGCATAGCTGCGGCCGAGTAGTTTCACTTTTGTTTTTTTTTCTCAGGCGGAAATAATAAATACCTGTAACTTACTTTCCTCGTGGATTCGTTAAATGGGCGATCGGTTCAGCAAAACGGTGATTAAATGTTTTCCAACGATGCCTTTGGAGTGTTTCTTTTTTTTCTGTACAAAAACTTAAAAAACCACAAACGAAATGAGGTTGATAAATTAACCCTACAGAAGAGAAGAAACTCGTAACACAGCGACTGGTGAAGAAGAAACCTCCAATTCGTCTCCCATATCAACCTGAGGAAATGGACGCGTTGAGACTGAAATTGATATGATAATTTTCCTTCCAAAAACGCATTTGTTCAATGTCCAAATGGGAGGATGAACCGAACATCGCCGGCTTCCGTTGCATTTCATCTTAATGCTTCTTTGATGAAGAAAGCATAACCACGATGCAAATGATAACGAAACTACAGAATGAACCATATTGTGGAGTACACATAATTGTTGGCAAATAATTTATGAAAAATACTAAAAAGATATATTTTTTTCTATTGGCAAACATGGAGAGAGAAGCTTAAACTTACAAAAATGGCGTGTATTTAGCCCATAACCACAAAAGCCTCGATGACTCTCTCTGTAAATGACTCTGCTGGTTACCCCTGGTCAATGACTTTCTATCACTTTATCGGATTCATCATTTGAAAGGGCTTTTTAGACGCTCCAAAACTCATACCCCACCCAGCGCTCCATTGCACAATGTTTACGAAATCACGGCACAGTTTCGATCGTGCTGGTCATTTTTATATCTTTCCCCACTCTCAACTGCACAGCGAAACTTGTGCTGAATTGTATGCTCCACGCAGGACAGGGCGTGTAAAGGAAACTCCAGTCCAGCATGGCAGCGATGTAGCAGCGTGGCGGATTTCCGACGGCCATTAGCTGCCATTAATTGGCTTATCGCTTGTCAACCCTTAATCCGTTCGACAGACGGATTTACGTAATCTTTTGTGCCCTTTTTTGTGAGTGGTGATTTCTGGTTTTTACTTTCGCTTTCGACGGTGGTCCGTGACGCTTATCACCTGTTGGTGGTGCAGAAGACCTTTTTTTTCTGGCTCGTAGCTTTTCACGTTGGGGTTAGGAGAATTTCCCCACCAGGTAGCCGTCCTTTGATATAACCATCAATGGACATGTACATCGAAAAGGATTAATTTTCAACGGATGGTCCTTTTTCGTGCGAATACTCTCTTCATTAGCGCATCACGATAAGGTCAACGTTTTTGTGGCACTCCTCGCTCGCTGAAAAGTTTTTCCATCAATCGGTTTTGACAGCAAAACAAGTAACAATTCGAAACTTCCCATCACCGTCATCACCAAACCTTACGCCGTTCGTTTATTTTAATCATTTTTCTTCAATTCCCCACACAAAAACAAAGTCATTCCCAGCGCCATTAATGCGCATGTAAGTGTGTTTTTGTGTGCGCGAAATTTTTGGCACATTTGTGGCCGAACATGGAGCTTTTCGAGGCGAGTCAAAAGTTTTTAATGAACAATTTTCAATCCAAATTTTGCACAGGAAAGATTACGTGGCGTTAGCGTTCGACCGGAAGAAAGGTTTGTGGAGCGCTCGCAAACGACGCATCCATTCACAACCTGGCTGGGCAGCAATTTGAAGTAATATCCGCGAGATAAAATCCGCACCACGATCGTGAGGATCGAGCCGATCGAGTGTGTGTGTGGGTAGCAAACCCGAACGGAGGGGAGACGACACACCATCGTGAGGATTATCTTTTCAATCAAAACTTTTGATCGCTTTGCGAGAAAAATCGTTGCGTTATGCTGCGCGGCTTGCGTTTTTGGTTCGAGCATACCGCGAGAGATAGAAAGGCCGGAAAAGTGGAAATTCGAAACCCTGTTTGTGTCACGCGGGTGCTGGTGTTGGTGATTGGGGGGAGGAACAATTTTTCATGGGGTTATTTTAAAGATGACGGCGGTGTGCTGTTAATGAGCACCGGAGTATGATACTAACGAATCTGCGTCGTTTCATTTAATGATGACAGTTTGTGTAAACCGAAGAATCATTAGAGCGTTGTATTGCATGGGACATGTAAAACAAAAGACTTTTAAGATTTGGTTTCACCATATCGCAATGAGCGGAGAGTTATGTGTAATTTCATTAAGCATAAGTTCAAATGTACCAGTTTAGCAGCTCATAATATAACATTTGATGTTGGTCCCACCTGAACAAAGCAAAATATTATTTTTAAACTATAAAGTTAGACATTTGTTCTTTATGCAGATAAGTGGCTATAGCGGCGATAGAGTTGTTTGGATGGGGTTTGTCACGTTCGTTAATCAAGCATGATGCTGTTGACACTTAAATTTTCTGTAACTGCATCGGATAACCTACTCGTAAACAGTTATTAAATTGAACTTTAAATAAATGATCGTACCCCTAATGCAACCCCCCCACCGTCCAGCGAACTATTACAGGACCATTCCAGTTTCACCGGTCAGTGATCTTTTCGGCATTCGGATTGCGGCCCAAAGGAAAATGCATTCATGCAGATATCGATCCCAAACCAATATACCGCACAGGTTCAATGATCTCCTGCAAAATGCATCGACGTGGAAGCAAAGGGAAACAAAAACCTCAAAAGGCAGTTCGTGTTGTTTCCCCCTCTGCGGTAGTGGAAAGAGAGTTAGTAAAAACTGCACGCAGTAAAACCGCCTAAGCTAAAAGCCCGTTGTTTCGCCTCACGAGAAGAAATGCGTTGGTTCAATTTCCTATTTTTGATACGCTGGTATATTGTGGCTGCAAAAGCGTGGAGGGAACCATAGATTAACAGTTAACTGGCTAGTCGGCCTAGTCGAACAAAACGAAACCATATGGAAGCAGTCTTCCGTCACATGGAAACGATTTTCCGTTCCCAACCCCCTGAGGAGGAGCTACTGGGTGGGCGATGGCGAAGTGAGAGTCACCCGATTAATTTCCTTCATTTCTGTAATGCAACCCGCGTCGGCAAACGTTTTCTTTACTCGACTGTGTGTGTGTTTTTTTTTGTTTTGTTGCGTGTGCCGAACGCCGATCGATTAAATATTGTTGAATGGGTTCCGTTCCTCGCGAGCTCGTTCGCTCTTGGTTTTACCTTTATCTAGCGATGCAATTTTGCATGCAGTTTCACATTAGACGCAGTCTCGAAGAATCCGTCTGGGCAGGACGTACAGGGCTGAAGGGTAATTTATTAGAGGCGGAAATCGTGTAAAGATGACAGCAAATCAAGCCCAAACCTTCATCCTGTGCCCATCGAGATGAACACGTGTCGAAATACATGACAGGAACTCGGGAACGGGGATGTGTTTTTGCCTCGGGCCGCTCCATCAAGCCGCTCGAGATGTGTTGATGCACTTATTGTAAATTATTTCGCAGCAAAACTCTGGCGCCGCCTTTACATACTTGCCCTCTTTTCCTTTAGTTTTTCCTTCGACTCCACAGGAATCGGGATGTTTACTGGTGTTTAAGACGACTCACGTCAAGTGTCTAAGATGCCAAACACGCCGACCCGAAAGACACCCGTTTGCAGAAAATGACAAGCTGCTTAGTAGAACGTGCCAAAGAAAGACCGACATCGCGCTATTGTTTGCAGCAGGATGCAATTTATGCTCGCTCGCATTCTGCTGCGTCCTCCTGCTGCATGCACGATCGTGCAACTTTCCTTTACTAATTCGATAGTAACCATGACCCGGGGAAAATTTGTCTCCGTCCTCCTCATGTGGGCAAAAAGTTTTTCGTATGCGTGTGTTGCAACGGCACACAGAAACACACACCGGAAGCATTAAACAGCAAGCTGCATAATTTGTTCTCAGTACACGGTGTTCTCTGCCACTGCCCCCGTCCCTTGGAGCACGTGGCGGACATTATGTGGGAAGCCATGGTTTCCCGGATCCATGCACGACGATGCTAGATGGAAATGTTACATTAGCCACATAAAACGAAACAAAGGTTCCCTCTCTACCGACTACCGGCCGCCAGAACCGTCGTATCATTTGACAGTATTATGGTGGAAAATTAGTAGCATTAGAATGGAAGCATAATGAATTGAATAATGCATACTCTCCGGTGCTGAGAACTCTCGGACCCAGTGCATCAATGGCAAACTCGTTTTTACTCGCTATGTTTCGGATGTGTTTTATTTGCCACGATGTTACGGTGTTGGGTAGTTTGTGTTGATATTAAATTACATTCATTTGTGATGCATGGCCAAATGTGTACATGGCCCATTTTGCGTAACAAAATGCAATCTGGTTTAATTAGAAATTATAAACTTATTGATTGGGTTGAATGGCATTTTTTCCGGGTCATACATCGGGTTAAACAATTTGCTGTAAAAAATTGTTCACATTTTATTGTGATGAAGAACCCAAAATATCTGGAATAACTGAGTATCGGAACTTTAACTGAGCTGGGAATTAATCTCCTTTTCCACATTTGTTTATTGCAAAATAATTTATAAGGGAAATCTTTTTTTTGCCTAATGTATGTGATCTTCTCACTTTTCACGACTGATTGTGATCAATGATTTATGAGCAATTTTGGTTACCTTCGCAACCGAAGGAAGACAATTACTTTCAGTTTTTCTCTATGCCCCCGCTAACGACCCTGCTAATTGCTTCCTGAAGCGCGCGAACGAAGCCAAACCGTGGCAGATATTTATGAAAAAACTTAACATTAAAATATATCAACCTCGATGATGGACCCCAGCATGGGGAGGGGAGCTGTTTGTCGGGCATTCAAAGGAAAGGGCACGAACACCGAAAGCGGCAAGTATGGAAAAGAAAGCTTATTTGTGTGTGATGCAAACGATACAAAACTGTGCGATGATCATGTGAAATTGTTGCATGGAGAGGCGAAGTAAAGCGGAAAAATAAAAAAGAGGTGTTTTTATCATACCCGATTGTTGCCTTCCGCATGCCCAGATCCTCACACACGCGGCCACAAACATTCGCGCACGTTAATGAGCAAAAATTTGTTAGCAGCATAATTATGCAGCCCGTACATGAAGTCATTCCATCGTGCGAAAAGCATTAGAGTGTCGGAAAAGGATGCCAAAGTTAACTGCATACGATGGCCGCCTCCTCTCGGCTGGAACGACGTGCGGAGAAATCGCTCTTGACGATTTTCCAACCAGCAAATGCATATAATCATTAATAATATTTTCCTCCCTCGGGAAAGGTTGGAAAGGAGAGGAACTACACACACGAGCAGTATGTGGTGGAACTAGCTTCCTTCCTTTATGGAACGGAGGATGCTCCATCCCGCTGCCTGGGTGGATCCGGTTGTCGCGACGGAACAACCGCCAGCTATAAATAGTTGTCTGTGAACTCTGTCCCTCCGTCTGTCACTGGGTAGAGACAATGTAATCCGCCTTCAATTCGTTTACTTTGCGATACTTTGTCACCGCGGCGCGCAGTGGCTTTGTTGACGTGTTGAGATGCATTTTGTGCATCTCCCATTTCATCGGCAAAAAGACCCGGGACACGCGATGGCACTTTGTCCTCCAAAGGAAGTTTTCCTACTTTTCCGCTTGTTTCTAATAGCAAAAAATGTCGCATTTTTTCGCAATTTATTAAAACTATGCGAAACAACAGATTCATCTGTTTCAGTTTGGCAACTCGTAATAGAACATTTGTCAGAAATTTTGACATATACTTTTTATGTAAATTGTTAAATTGATTCCTTAATCTTCAAAAGACCCACTTTCCATCAGTATGGTTCCAAAAGATCCCGAGCATTCCGAGAACAACCTCTCAATATCACGCTGAGACGAATGCAGTTGGCAATTTTCTCACGAGGATAGTTTCCATTTTTCCTTCGCTTTTTTCTGTTGGCTGTTGGTTGTTGCGGTAAAATTTAAAATTCCTGCAAGTTTTCTAAGGGAATTTATCCACTTTCCGTTTTACCCTACCCACACCCACACGGTCGCAAGGTTCGAAGCGGCAAACGAAAGAGTCATTCGCTTAGTTCGCTTGCAGTGCGGTCACATGCAGTATGCAAACGCGTTGCACACACGTTGCATGTTGCATGCTGCAGTGTAGATGCATCGATCCAGCAGCGTGTATGCACTTCAGTGAGAGAGTGAGTGAAAGAGGAACGGATCGTTAACCTCTTTCGGTGAGTTTGGAGGATGGAAACGTTGGGAGGTTGTTTTTTTTTCTTCTTCTCTATAATAAAAACACAGCACGCGGGCTCCACAGTAGCCAGCACAGTAGCGCTTGTTAGCTTCCTTTTGGACGTTCCCTTATTTTCCCCGTCTCGTTCACCGAGCATCAATGCATTTCTTCTCCGCAATTGTGATTTCTGCTCCATTCATTTGCCAGTCCTTTTGCTGCTCCTTTTGCCTTTTAAAAGCCTTTCTCTCCCGTACGTGTCGAAGCAAAGGGCTGGCTGAAGTTTCGCCCCTTTCGTTTTCCTGTTTGCATATCGAATGCAATTAATAATTCATTAGTCCATAACGAAGGCAACTATGGCACCTCTTTCTTAACGATGCTTCGTAAGATTCGCTCTTATCCGATCCGTTCGAGCCGCAGTATTGCTTCGTTGTTCGTTTCATTTGTGTCTTTTGCACAACTTTTTCACCTATGTGTTCTTATTGAAATTTAAATACCTTCTTCCTTTCATTGAAAATCTTCTTCCGCCTCTGGAGGCGAGGGAGAGGACAAGCGTGGCAAGCCCATAAAATGGACATTGCTTTCTTTTCGTTTCGTAAGATTTGTTTTGTTGTGTTTATGGCTTCTCTCGGTGGCCACCATAATTGCGTTGTTTCCGCCATCCCCCGAAAACTATGACGAACCGTCGCACTGCCGGAGTCTGACTGACAAGATGACAGGAAATCAACGGAAAATAATCATCTCCAATGCTTTTGTTGTGTGTTTGTATATCTATTTTTTCTTCTTCTTCAATAATCTTGCCAACCGTGCGTATGATGGGCCTTTCGGAAGCTTTCTTCTGCGGTGGGGATGGTTTGGAGTGCGCGCATTTTGTATTTATTGCTATCACCTGCAGTTTCCTGTAAATCATCGTGCACCCAGCACGTTCACACGTGAAGCAAGAGGAAAAAGGTTTGGCCGCGTAACGAAACAAACAACACAGAAGCAATAAATCAGCTGCTCTGTCTATGATAATAAAAAAAAATTACAATGCTCAGTGGAACGAAGTGAAATTTCACACATATGTGAACCTAGAGTGCTGATGCAGCAGGAACACATAACCACAGTTCGTTTGTTGCAATACCAATGCAACTGGATGCAGTTTGTTTTTCGATATCGTTTTTGCCCTTTTGTGTCTGGTGGTGTGGTGGGAGGTTACAAAAAAGCAGGGAATAAACAATATATTTCGAAGTCGCTGCAGTTTGTAATTGTTTTTACTGAGCGTACGGTAATTTCAGTTATTTATGGTAAGTGGGTTACAAATGTTAGTGTACAACTGCTAAGTCTCAGTGAATGTACCACACTTTTTACTTCGAAATCCTCTACTCTCTACGACTACAGATCTCCATTAACGTCAAATCGATGGTTCGCTTCACAATTTATTCGTCGTAAAATATTCTTTCCCCAGCTCGCCTTTTGCCCTAGCTGGTTGATTTTTAAGACACTCTAAAACATTTGACAACTAAGCTCTGGTATGTACGATGAGAATGCCGGACTCTGATCGTTTGGATGTTCGATTTCCTTTTAGAGACCATTTTTTTTCCTTGTACCATTAAACGGTAAACAAAAACCATGCGGTGGGGGGAATGTTTAAAGGGAAAACATTTGGGAGCGATGCCCAAAAGCAAAAACAAAAACCTCGTGACAGCGAGTTATGGCTTAATAAAAAGAATGCCTTAAACCCATCAAATCAAACCGTTTGGTGGATTGTTTCCTTCGTTTTTTTTCGAAGAGATATTTCCCTTTTTACGTTCTTTTTTTCCACCACGAGAAAGTAAAAATGCTTTCTTCTCTCATCTCTTTTCGAGTGGATCAAGTGCGAAGGTATCTATTAGCGAGACAAGCGGCATTCTTACCTCATTAAGCCAATGTTCTTTTCGTCCTGTGGTTGAGGGTGTGACGTGCCCTTCCGAACTGGCAAGAAGAGGGTGTGTAACCGTTTCGGTTTCGGTGTACAACGCCATAAAGGAAGATCATAAACGTAATTTAGAACTGCAACACTTTTGTTCCTTGCTTTTCTTTGCCGCTGTCGGGCTCACCATTAGAAAGACGCCCGACCGTTGCCGTACGCTTATGGGAGGCTTGTGCGATAAATAATTAGAGGAAATTAAACGCAATTTCGCTCTGACGTGTGCTTCGTGCTCGGAAAACTTTGTTGTCGCTCAGTATTCGTCTTTCGGAATTATGTTGTTTCATTTGTTGGATGTTGAGCATGAAGAACTCACCCCCGCCCCTTGCTCGATTCCTACAGTTTGGTAGTCAAATTTTATTACAGTTCGGTGGATGACTCCCTGGCGTATCTGGAACGGCTCGAGCCGACGAGAAGCGCACGGAACTTGAAGCTAATTTAAAATTAAAATTTTATGATTCCACTTTTACGGCAACCAGTTGACGGGCGTAGTGGTCTAATGTGCGTCCAGTGAGTGCGTGCCCTTCTTAAGGCTTAGCACTCACCCGACGATGCCGTGTGCATCCACCAGACGATTTTAGGTTAAGGAACTCGTGCTTCTATCCAGGAGATTCTTTCTGCGCCTGGCGTTAAGTTGACGATGTAACGCAGTTCTCCAAGATCGGTTGGAACGTTCTTAGCATCCAGTTAGCGACTTATACGAGAGAGGGTTCGCTTCGGATGACTTCATCAGTGGCAGAAGGGGAACCTCACTCGGTTAACCCTTCATTCTCGACACCAGAACAATGGGTTGTCGCTGTTACGGTGGATTGACTTTGGTTGGAAATTGCTGAGGTCATGACCCTGATGGCAGCAGAGAGAAGGAAACTTCCTCTCATGGATGTTGCCCATGGTAAGGGTTTAGAGGGAATGTAACTACCAAGACCCCGCTGCTTCCATCAAAACGGCCGATGAACTTGTTTGAAAATAGAAACCTTGAAAATTTTAAGTCAAATACGCTCTCTGTATCGCATGTAAAGGTTAGATTTTAGTTTGACATTTTAGAGCAAACCCCGAGCAAAACCTTCGTCACGCAACACTGTCATCTGGAGCTAACAGACACGTAACGGAATACAGAAACTGAACGGTGATCTCATCCGACACAAAACTGGTCCAGTGCCACAAGTGCCTCCTCCAGAGATTATACATTTAAGGAGTTTCAACGTTACAAAGAGCGACACAGAGGGAGATCTTAATGTCGCGTGGAATTGATCTCCCAAACACAAAGTCGACCGACCGCAGTGGGTAGTTTGGTATATCATTTGGGGTGGGCACTTTCGTCTCTGCCAGGGTAATCGGAAGACATTGAACAGCTGCAATCCACCAAAATAGCACCTGCATGAATATCCGATTGCGGGTAATTTGTTACAACAGGACCTTAATATTCCGCAATTCCGTCCAGAACTGGTCCAGAACTCTGCAGATAAAATGTCGTGCGTCGTGTCAAAAATTAGCTTCAGGGGTAAGAATTTTCCAACGAAGCTTCGTACACTGGAGGAGGTACCTCTGCAGGAACTCTTCAGTACGCTGTGGGCGCACCTTCCTCTCGCTGGACGTAAAAACTTTGATCATCTGCGTCTTCTTAGTCGGTTGAATCTGTGTGTATATGCGTGTGAAGCCGTGTTGCACCTGGTGATCATCGACATCATTCACGTTCACCTGCCTCGCCGTTTTACTCGTTGGCCAATGGCTGTACCCGATGAGGTAACGGCTGCTGCTGGCTGCTACTCCAATGCCGCTTATTAAGATTTGGCAATAAAAATTGAAAGTTTGCTGCAGTTGTTCCTCCGCCAACCCACGGGTACGGGAACCGCTAACGGGTGTCGCTTTTTCGGGTTGGTTTTTGTGCTGTAGCCGTTTGTTAGTTGTTTGCTGCTGGTGAAGGGAAACTAAAAACAAACTGTATTGGTATATGTATCGCTGTATCGCAAAATGCGGCAAATGAACAGATGCAGCCGCCTGTAGTTTGCTGTTTCATTCCCTTTTCTCATGCTCGCCAATAAAAACAGTGTTTTGATATTTTTCTCACTTCTCTTTTTCTCTCTTTATTTTGCTTTGCAGATTTCCTGCTCGCTTTGTTTTGGAGCTTTCCCCTTGGATTATAATCGAAGCAGGCGCTGCTTGTTTCCGTTTGGACGACAACGTGCGGTGGTGGCCTGGGTGGTTTGTCCGCCGAAGGAGACCTCACGTTGGGAGATCTGAAAGGTGTAAAGTAAGAAGCGAACCCCTCACGTGTCGTTGCACACACGGCCGCATGCAACGTTCGGTGCTGGTGCAATGGTTACCGGCTGCAGCAAGGTGAACAGCATCAGCCGCCTGCCGTTGTCGTGTTCGCGAATGCAGCCATCGGTTGGCACCACCACAAACACAACGACGACGACCGTGTCACGGTCAGCATCCGCGACAACAACGCCGGCACCACGCGGCAGTTAATCACGCGCGACATCCGACGACGGTTGTGGGCGAGCAAGAAGCAGTCGCTTCACCGTAACCGAAAATATACTCACAATACAACGTGTCTGGGAAAGATGCCGCTGCTATGACGAATCCGGACCCAAACCCATTCCGGATGACTTCATCAACAGATGCTGACGGTGGGGAAGGTACAAAGTGCGAGATTATCGGTTTGTCATCGTAGAGAGCATCGAGAGAGAGAGAGAGAGAGAGAGAGATAGTGAGCGAGTCCAACGACAAACAACAAACCCCGTTGACAGTTGTGTTCGAGCCGTGCGTTGCCACTGATCGCAGCAACCAAAGGCAAAGCGGCGTGTGATTTGATCTGCTTTTACCACAAAGCCAAAAAACGGCACCAAGCGGGGCGCAGAAAGATACACAGTGTGTGATATGTCCCTTTCAACTTCCGCAGTGGCTCTATTTCGCAAACCTTTCCCTTCCGAAACCGGTGGAGAAAGTGTGCAACAACAAAAGGTGGTGAGCAGTGTGAAGGGAAGAAGGGAATGAAGCGGTGGTGTATGATGGAAAAATTTAATCAAGTGAGGTTGGTCAACGTGTGCACATGAAAAAGTGAGTTCAAAATCAACATCCTTTGAGTGTTGATATTGGAGCATTTCAAGCTCCGCAAAGTTTGTGTTGCATTGTTTGTGCGGCATTGTGGTCGGCAGAAATAAAAGTGCAACGCTATAAGCAAAATAAATTCGAGTGTGGTCGATATGTGTATTGTGTGTGAATGCCCGTGATTGAGCGAAGAAAGCCCGAGAAAGTGTAGTACGCATTGAAGACGTCGGTTGTTTATCTGTGACAACGTCGTGCTCAAAATCCATTCATCGTGTGTTTGTGCGTGCCCAATCGCTACATAGTTTTGTTTGGTGGATTCGTGCTTTCCACGAGTCAAACAGTGCTGCTTGACGCTCAACTGTCAAAACCTGTACGCGAGTGCAGCAGAGTGTCACTTGGTGAAGGTGTAGTAAAACCGAGTGGGAAAAAATATAAACAACCTGTCCGTTTGTGGTGTTACGACACATCGGTTCGATAATTTCCGAAACACATCAGAGTTCGAAGCGAGCAAAAATCAGGAAATTCAACGTCTTTCTCTGCCGCATCCCAACCTTCCCTCCCTCCGTCCTGCAAGTGCCGAGTCCACGAGCATCCGAACCGATCGCTCGTTGGATGAAGGGAAAGATGGCGATACTGGTGGCGTTTTGCATTTTATGAGTGAAAGGAAAGTGCTTTACGTCCCACCGTAGCTCCTGCAGAAAGCCTTTACGCGCAAGGGAAACGAAGCAGCGGTGGTAAGCAACGATAGCGTCCACTACTGCTTCCGTCTCTGCGCCCGTGTTCCATCAACGATGAATTCCGTATTTTCTGCATTTAAAGCTTCCTCGACAGCCGCGACGCCTTCGTCCGCGGCGACAGCGAATTCCAACGGTGTCGTCGGGGTTGGTCCGACATCCGGAGGAAGCCACGACCATACCAACGGCAACGGCGGTATGGTTCTCACGAACGGCACCCTAATGGGTTCGAAATCCACCCCAACGTCGTCCTCATCCACCTCCTCAAAGCTGCTGCTCAACATCAAAACCCATCGGCCAGCGGTGGCCGACCATCCGCCCAACAGCAGCTACGAGAAGCTACGACACATACGCGAGATCAGCTGCACCAACCGAAACAACAGTCTCGTCGTTGGGCTGGATGGGGAGCTGGATGTAGTGCCCGCAGCAACTACACCGGAAGATACCTCGGTAGCAACCACACCCGTCCAGAGTCCTACGACGCTCGACGACAAGTGTCTCGGAACGGCGGACACCTTGGATGCGTCGGCAGACTCCACCACCTGCCTGCTGCTAAATGGCAGCAGTGGACCACGGATCGTAAGCGTCGATCAGGTGGACAACCACCACCATCATCCTCATCTGAGCAGCGGTGCCGGACTGGTGAATGGTACCGGTAAACTGCACCAAGCAAAGGCTGACACAACGACCAAGAGTGATAGCAGTAGTAGTAGCAGCAGTAGTAGTAGCGGCGGCAACAGCGTTAGAGCAACCGTAGCAGTAGCTAGTAGTGGCAACAACAACAGCAATGAAAATGAGTTGCTGCCGAAGAAAAAGAGCGCCTCCACCTCGTGTACGGACCTCGGAACGACACTGGCGCCTCTCGCAATCAAACCCCCATCAGGTGCTTCCCTGTCGAACTCGTCCTCCGGTGCCATCGCTTCGGTGGATGGTACTGCGTCCAATGGTACGATTGCGAGTATGCCACCACGGTTCCACAAGCCAAGGTTAAGCCTGAGCAACAGCTGTGGCGGTGGAGGAAACAGCGGTCTCTCCACCAGCAGCATGCCCTCGGTTCATGGACGCACCGGACCAAATGCGAACGGTGGATCGTCCTCGTCCGGAATGCCACCGCCAAAGACGAGACTATCAACGCACCAAAGAAATCTTAGTTTAGACTTTAGGTAAGTGCACTCCAAATATTTGTTTCCAAAACTTGGTGATACGGCGTTCCAAGAATACTCTCTCTACTCTTCAAACGACAGAACATCGCTTGCTACCCTAATAGATCGTTCAAATCGCTTTCAAAAGCCCACCGAAGAATGTGGTACAGATTTGGGACACCTGTTACAACGCCATCAATGTCATAAAGCTATGAACAATCTTGTCATGGTCGGTCGGTACGTTTTTGCGAGGACAGTTTTGAGTTTAATCCCTCGGTCTGATATCCCTCAAAAGGGTTCGGAGAATCGGTCGGTACTTCGTACGTCGGGGTACTTTTGATGGCTTCCCATCGTGGTGAACGTTTGCATGAGGGGACGATTATTTTACAATCCCGCATCCTAGACCACGACATTGTGGCAGCAGTAGTACCAGTGTTCCGACCATCCTATTTTGTCCCGTGATGGTATGGAAATAATAAACTTCGAATGAGCATTGGTTCATTGGGTACAAATTTGGGATGGTAATCAATTAAACATTAACTGTCCCTAGTGAAATGGTGTTTTGGTTTGTGGGGGGAGTTCACAAAACAACGAAACCCACTAAAATCATTGTTCTTGTGCTGCGTGTAACAGCGCATGGAACCAAAATAATCACCTAGAAACAGACAATGATGTTTTATCCCTATACTGAGGACTACGAATTCCACGTGTGTTCCCAGCTTGCTGTATAATTGTTGCACAAAATATATTTGGACGACAAATTTCAGAAACTCGGTCAACAAATTCGGAACGACCACCCGTGGCTGCGAGCAGATAAATTTGGAACACTGTTGTTGAAAGTGCACTTTATTGCTCGTGGCGTGACTGGTTCTGTTGTATGCTTCCTTTTTTGTTCATTATATGCCTGCCCATTGCTGCTTTACCGACTGTCTGCAAATCTCGCTTGAAATAGGCAATGGCAAATGCAAGTAGATTTAACCCTCCACCACTTTTCCACCTCCATTTGGCGTAGAACCATTTGATTTTTTGTTTTATTTGCACGATTCGATTTGCGCAAATTTATTGACCATTTATAGCGAGAACGGTTGGGCACGTTTTTGTTGTAAGCTCGTTGGCGTCGACCCGTTGGTTAGGAGCTGTGTGTGGGCTGTTATTTCGAAAGCAGTTTTTTTAAATGACATGAACAAGGAATTCTACAATCGCTTGTTGTTGTGAGTTTCGAAACCCATACTGACATATTTGCTGCGCTTTGTGGAATATTGTTTTGGAGTGAATTGGTAGTAAAACAACGGACATTTTAAAATTTTGGGTCATGAAAATGAATGACTCTTTTTACGAGCTAATAAACTAAGAATCTTGTCTGAATGTGACGTGCTCTGTTCAATGCACGATATTAAACGTAACTAATTACTGGCTACATTGTGCTTGTGAGTTCTTACAGGAACCTGTCAGTAATCCAAGGCACGTTTCAGCCTCGGATGTAACGTATGACATCATTTGCCTTCCTCAACTTCCTAAACCGTGTATGGGAAAGATGATTCCTCTTCTGCAATGTAATTATCTTGCAACACTAATTCCGATGCGTGATGCGGAAGTAATACTTGTCACAGCTCACACACGTGTTGTCGTCATTTCGTCAACTTGAGTCCATTGGAAAGGGAAGTTGATACTCCAACGAAAGAACCCAGTGGGATGGATCGGACACCATCGCAGCTCCATTTCCGATCCATTCTATTATTCGTACTTTCTGGCAACTTTCAAGAGACGGCCACGTATGGCAAATTACTTCTGGCTCTGGTGTGTGGGGCCCATACCAGGGGTCGGCAAGGCCGTTCCGCATTTAGAAGTGGGTAAGATTTGTACAATCTACATTTTCACTGATACCATCTACAAAGGTACTTACAGTGTTTTTTATAGCATGTTAATGTTGTAGACATAGGCAGAAGAGAAGCAATATTAATTTCCTAATTAATATAATATCTAGAGTTGTACAGATAGATTTTTTTAATTCGTGCTATATTACCGTTTACCAACCCCTGATCCACACGCTGCAACCGATACGTGGTACGTGAGTAGAATGCTTAAATAGGTGGAATTTTATCAACACGTAAGAAATCCAATGACCCCCGGCGAGTTGCGTTCAGCCCCATGAGTCTGCCCCGGAAGTGGACGCACAGGCCCTGCGGAGAACAATGGCGCTTAGACATTGCGTGAACCACGCGGAAAAGGATTAACAGAGGAACCGAAAGGGCAAGCAAAGCTTTTTAATTTTGCTTTCCAAATGACAACTCTTCCTTTTTGTGCCTTTTTTTTCGCTTGATGTGTAGAACCTTTGCTGCTATGTGATTCCGGGCACACCCAGCCCTAAGTTACCATCATCAACACACCCAATAGCCTGCCCTATCGTTATCATCCAACTGCACCGATAAAGGTCACCATGGGGTCATAAAGAAGGCACGAGCTTGCTGACAATGGTGAAGGGCCTGCCGGCTGCCACGAAGATCTCAACGACTCGTGAGCACGGGAGTTAATTTAATTAAAACAAATCGATAATAAATCCAATGTGCTGGTGCGATACGTAACGTGAAATCAGGTTCACGCGTGAACAACTGCCTAGACCATTCCTTCAGAGTGTTTTTGCGTGTGCTACAGCTTTAGCAGAGACGCGCGTGTCGCATGTGCTTGCCTTGCCACAGCGAGCGTTAGCTCTGTCGTGTTTGCATCACATGTCCAAGAGTCCAAATTTTCCTTGGTCCAACTACAACGCCTCGAAACGAACCTAGAGGAGAATGGTTGCAAGTTGTTCCAAATGACTTCGGGTGCTGGACCGCACACAGGTGCTAATTGATTCCAGCACGTTTTTGCTGCTGGTCGCTGGTGTTGTAGCTAAAAATTGCCAAACGTGTCTCCGCGAAGCCGCCATTAGTTCTTTGCTTAAGACCTTAGTCGCTGTTGCAAGTCACCGCAAGACCGGGAGGGAACGAATGCACAGTCTGGGTCAAGATACTCGAGCAGTTGTTGACCAATAGGTGCTATTAAAATGCAACACAATCGTGCGGCTCAGTCAGAGATCTAACTAGGGCAGAATGTCGCAATTCGGCTCCTGGTTGCCGTACCTGCGATTGATTAATTGTTAGCACCGGAAACCAATCCCTGTAGGGCCTTCCCTCCAGTGGTAAAGGGTTCCATTGCATATTGGGTTGTTCGTACGTACATGCAAGCGATCTTTCGTTGCAATCTTCAAACCAAAACTTCTCGCATACACCACCACCTATCGATATCCAATTCCAGCTCGGTGTTGATCCAACCCCATTCCTTAATGTGAAGTAGCGAAGCTAATTAACTGCCTGCAGCGCTTTCCGGATGCATTTTGACGGCACGTTTATGCCATTAATTCCAGACCCTGGGAGAAGCAGCCATTCTGTGATAATGTCCAACATGCGTACAACGAGAAGCTCGACGGTGTAGGTGTATCTGCTTCTGCCGTTACACTTTGTTACAGTTTACCTTAACGTTTTTCTTTACCGATGCCTGCAATCGTGTGCAATAAGCAGATAATTTATGACAGTCTTCTAGCAAACGAACGCTAGAACTCGTCCACTCGTGTGGGGAGAGGTAGTCCGTAAAGCTCTGAACTTGCTCCAGCAATAATTCCTACGCCCGCCACATTGCTGGTGGTCTTCGATTTGGTAATCGGATTTGCTGTCCACAGTTTCTGATTGGTAATCTGATCAAGTTCGATCAGTACCGACCGGGGAAGGGGAGCGCTAATCAAGATTTTTTGGGGCATGTACCTGTGTCAGTTGCATCCTACTGCGCGGGTTGACCTAAGGTTGATTTAATTAGCACGAAAGGGGTTTCGACGAACCGAACGCGTCGTTGCATTCGAAACGGTACATGTTGCGGCTGCGGGCGGATTGCCAACGTTTACGTTACGAAAAAACGAACCAAAATTCTGTTTACGATGATCTAATGGACCCACGGAGGACACTGACCGACCGCTTGTTGCCCATGAGAGACCAGAAGGCATTAGTTTCCTTTTTCGTAGTTAGCCCCAAGCTGCGGGGGATAGAGTTTAATGGTGTTTATTAAAATTTATGAAACCCAGCATCGCGGATAAGAGTCAGATTTCTTCCTGCCCTAGAAACGCTGGATCACTGGAAGATGTGTCTCTTCCCCTATCTGTGCGTCATAAATAGAAAATAAAACAGAGTTCTTTAAACAGCCGCAACGAAGACGATGGTGACGACGAGAACGTTGCTTCTGGCAAGGTGAAAACAGATAAGACGGTAAAATATGATAAAAATGTTGCCTGCCTACGGAGGTGCATTTCAGACACAAACCGGTCGAGAACTGGAGACTCCACTGCACTGGGAAGGGTTATTTACGTATCGCACACTCCGTTCTGTCCGCTAGTGTGAAATGGAATTGGAATTTATTTGCCGAGCGGGACGCCAAAGGGTGGTTGTTTAATGTTTATGATGGTAAAACACTGGGAACTGTGTTTGGAGCAAGGTTGGAAAACAGATAAATCAAAACTGCCCGTTGGCCAGCGTGGGGCACGCAGGGAAAATTAATTCGTATTAGAAATAATATCCTTTCCCCAGATAGCAACGGTCATATAATACCGCTTAAGGAAGGGAATTCAATTTAGCTCAAAGAAGAAGGAGTAGCCCTTTAATCAATATTCTAACAACTTTACGGATTGGGCTGTAGTTTCACCACTCCGTCTTGGGATGAATTAGTAATCATTTTTCAGCTCTACTTGCCGCCTCGGTTTGTTTTTCATTTCTGAATGAGCATTATTTAATGAACAGAGAGCGAACGATACGTTTATTAGTGAAACGTTATCAACCACGACCATGACCGAACCGTGGTGCCGGTTTACAGTAATTAGCAGCAGGGGAAAGCTAATTGTGACTTCCTCATTATGATGCACCGCACACATCATATATGAGAGAGACCACAATGTGTGTGGCCGTCAAACTTGTGGACGATGCTGCCCTAATGGCACGTCCCATAAATGTCATTTCATGGTGGTAATTTGATAGAATTAGAGTAACTGGCATGTTTTAGACTTCATGCACATGCACTCCCTTCAACCAACCAAATCTAAGTAAGCTACTGACGTTGACGTTTAAACGTGTAAGTGATCCGTTAACTTTAACATTGCCTTGAACACTCGATCCGACTCCCTCTGGTAAAAGCTGCACTCGATCGCAAAACGTCAAACTTACCACGTGCAATCTGCACTTAATTGACATTTGCATAAGACGCTGTCATCGCGTTACTTCCTTCCTCGCTGTACCTCGGTCTGATGCTAGTAAAGTTTAACTAGAAGCTGAAAGAACCTTGTTTTGCCAGAGGTTTTCCGGGATGTTGTTGACGTTCGGTTACACACCGAGTGGTTATGGTCGGAGGTCAATGAAAGTTATATTCAAAAGCTTTAGGTGGCAAGAGAGAGGAACTCGAGATACTCGCACAACTTTTTCAACCAATCTAAAGCCATCGTTGACAGGCGTGAAAGCAGTGACCTAACCCAACGGAGTGTGACTGTAGTATATCTGCAAGGAGAGATCCCTGAGTACGCATGAAATACGGTGCCGAGTGATGCCGTCGTGTGTTTTCGTACGGATTTCCTTTTTTGGTATGAAAACTTTCAAATAAACGCTCCTCCACGCCCCCCACGGTCGCTGATGAATTACGTGGTAGAGACATCTTTCGAATTGATAGCTGCATACTGTTTCATCCCTTATCAGTGAAAGATGTACCATCGTTTCGCCACAAAAAGGCAAATTTGTACATTCGAGCAGGGAGAAAGGTGGCGAAACGTCAACAACATGAGTAGCGTAGAGGAACACCAGCGCCCTGTGTGTGTTTGTTCCGACTGAACCTTCCTATTGTCGATGGGCAATTCTTCAAGTACTACAAGCGTGGCAGATGAAGGCGTCTTATTGTTTTGCTCCCCCCGATAGTGTTTGCGGAAAGTTTTAATTACTCTTGCTTTCTCTTTCGGTCTTTCGGTCTTTCGGTTCGCCAAAGAAGCTTTTGCGTTGAACTTGCAACGTCCCGTACTCATCGCTGTAAAGCCCTCTGAAGGGTTGTTTAACAAGCTAACTTTACTTCAGTGCACCGGAGTACATTGAAGAACACTCGCTGTACGAGCTACCGGAAAGATCTGGCTGCCATTTGGAGAGGAAATCATTTTCCAGTGTTTGGAAAATGTGTTACGAACTTTCCCACCAAGGACGATGGTGATGGTGCAAGCACTGTATAATAATTCTTGATGTGTATCTTCAAGGTGTTCCGTCGCGTCTCCTCTTCACTGCCGCTAACTCTTACTTAGCATATTGGAACAAAAAAGTTTTACTGGCAAACTTAAACCCTTTAGCGCTGAATGATTGAATATTATAGCGTAATAAATTGGTGTTGTTTGTTACCAATTTAAACGTCTTGTTTGACGCTCGGGACCGTCATCCTCTTTTTTTTTGTGTGTAACAGCGCCCAAAGCAACCATTATCTCCATTATCTGGCTCACGCTCGAGTAGCGCTAAGGCATCGTCTAAAGCTCCCAGCAGTAACGACTCGCCGACTACGAATGGCCAACCTTCAGCGTGTGGTGGTTAGGCATCCGCTAAGAAACTGCTGATCCAATGTGCAAACAGCAGTAAGACGTTTGGCCGGTGGTGATAACTATTTGCTGACTTGATTCGAACCGCTCATTCAAGCGGAACAATTTCCTAAGAGGACACGGATCCCGGTTCGGCCACCGCTTCATCTAGCGTGTCACGATCATCGATTTCATTCGTAAATGTCTACTGCTCTCCCTCCGTGAGTGATGATATACGCGTGTGTATACCCGCAGCAAGTGCATCGACCACCAGAACCTTGAGCTGCATGCGAGACAAAGAAAAATATCCCCACCCGAACCACGGGGACGGGACGCACACCAGCTAGCGCTTCAGTTCTGCGTGTCGAACGAGTACGCGGCGCAACGGTTCATTCGGAAAAGCCATAAATTTAATGTACCTTTGCATCATCAGCAGCGGCAACGGCAGTATTATCGGTTGTTTTAGTAGATGCCTCACAAAAAAGCATTCATTGGCGATAAGAAGTGCGATGATCAATGTTCAATGACACAAATTCTATCGAGTGTTGTAATGTCACCGCTTATCAGTTAATGAATGGGGGAATGGGGGAATCAACTAGAGTAGTGCTCAAAATAGAGGAGAACAATGTTAGAGAGGTTATTACTTATCACAGACATTCGACCATAGCTCAACGCGAAACGTTTGATGTTGATGAATTGCGCCCAGATTTACTTTCGAGCACATTTTCCCAGCCCTCGCCGGCTCGCACCCTCGACGGCACTATTTTTGGGAAAGTTTCGTTTCGCTTTCGTGGTCCGCAATCGAAGCGTTACACACCACAAAGCTCTTTTTGCTTTGCCGTTTGCTGGAAGCCATTGGATGGGATGGGAACTGCAGCTGTGGACTCCTCCATCCAATTGCAGCGGGTATCAGGGTGGTCCAAATGAAATCTATTGAAGAAAAACGGAAAAGAAAGGGAATCTTTTTCACTATGCTACTGGATTCCCCATCGTCTGTCCCCATCGTCAGGTCTACCAAAAGTTGAATTGTGCCTCTTATCGGATAACCTGCATTGGAAAAGTCGCCAAAATGAAGCTAACGTACTCTCTTCTATTATGGCGCGCGGTCACAGTGTGTGCGGTATTCATCAAAATAAATAAATTCATCTTGAATGGCTGCTTCTTCCATCATCTCTTCTTTCTCTAGCTGTATCTTTGGGCACTACACTCGCGTACTCAATTTAATTAGACTTTGCGCCGTAAAAGCACTTTCATAATCGATTGTGAGACGGAAAGTTTGAGTTTTGGCTGGGGGTTTCCGTCCTCTTTCTCACCTTCACCTGCAAATGTGGCCATCGTGTCATGGTGTTGGTGCATTTGGGGTGCACCAATTCGTTTCGTTCCACTTGATGGTGGTCCCCAAAATTCACTCGCAGAGGCCGCACAGACCCACCGTAGACCCACACCTCGTGACGCTCGCTGATGTTGTCCGTTATCTCCTCCCGGGTGGGGTGTCGGAGAAGAGGGATGCGTCAGCAATCTTTCCCCGATGTTTACATTACATCGTCTGTGAGTGATTGCGATGCCTTCTCCATTTATCTTGCGTGTTCAGCGTTGATTACCGCGGCATGTCCTTAAGTTTGCAAAAACCCGTATACACACAACAGTGTGCACTGTCCATTCGCAGACATATACGGCCAGAACGCACAGTGTGGCGTCCAATGAGGCGTTGTAAATTCTTGTTGCACCACATACATCCGCGCAAAACCCGCTCGTTACGGTTCATTGGAATTGTTGTTTGCTTTCGCACCAATTTTGAAATGGAGCCGGGATGCCTGGGCGAGCGAGAGAAACCTTACGAATTCACCGATCGTGTCCAACGGCCACTCAGACGCAGCAGCAATGGAAAGAAACGGCGCACAATCTAACACTCTAATTGCAATACGCAACGATGGTTGTGGCCGGGTTGTGAGTGTTAGTGCCGCCATTGTTTTGGTAGGCCAACGCAAAAAGCATCGGGAAGCTTCTTCACTTATCGCGCATAGTGTTTTCACCACCACCACCCCCTTCTCCAGTTGAAGTTTTCCGCGAGTGGATGGAAGCACACCCACATCGATAGAGAGCGAGTGCCGCGAGCCCAGTTGACGGCCGTCATCGGGTGGAATCGGTTCACTAAATGTGTGCACCCCGGGGTCTGTAGCGTTGTTGCGGGTTGTAACGTCACACCTTGATTCGCCACATGATAAGAGACGACATTTTATCAGCGCGCTGTTATTACTCATCCGTCCACTGCGGGTAATAGCGAGGTAAGGTTCGCACTCGTTGGACGACGGTGGTCATAGGTGAAAGGTGGGTTATATCCTGTACTAGTGTGCCAGAAGTCAGACGTTAGACGTCATCTACTACTATGTAACGCGTCTGTATGGTGATTAGTGTGCCCGACCGATAAAGACGTTATGGTCCGAGAGTAGTGCAATGTTGACGTTTGCCGTTTAGTGTACTTCGCTGTTGACAGAATGATGTGATTAAACGCGTGTGCATTTGTGTTGGAAGTTGTCCTTCAATCTGCCCCAAACGGCGCCAACGTGGCCTTGTGTATGTACGCCTCTAATGCACTGCCTAATGAAATGGCCACACAACTACCACCAGCGTAGCACAACACGTACAACACCTGTTGTGTTGCCCATTTCCTTCTGCCCCCAGCCCTTCGCCGCGCTTTTGCAGGTGTTGTTGCGTGGAGCGAAACTTTTCTCACCCGCCCTTACGAAATTACGGTCCAATTTGTGTGCTTGCGTAGTAGTGTTGTGTTAGTGGTGTGCTCTGCGTCGATGTATTCTCGCAGTCTCCAAAGCTTTCAAAATTCCGCTGCAAAGCGCCCGCACGTAGTGTGGAGTTTTTCCGCACCATCCCCCATTCGGGGTGTATTTTCCGTGCGTGTTGGTGTGCGTGTCTAAATAGTGTGTTGAAATTTCAATCTCCTTTCCATCGGTGATCTCCATGCTCTGCCCTGTTACCTTCTTGCAGGTAGCACCCAAGTAGAGAAAAGTGAAACAATGGTGAGGTGAGGTTTTTCTCCGTCTCCTTTTCTGCGTCGGCCCGCAGTGTGCAAGGAAAGAGGAAATGTGTCCCGATAAGTGGATGGTGCCCGTGTATGTTTCCGTTATCTTTCCCGGTGCGTCTATCCGTGGTTCGTAAAGCGTTTGTTTTGCGATCGGCCTGATTCATCTTGGGGCTTCTTCGGTTAGTACGGTGGAAAAATTCCCTTTCGGCTCAACGAAACCGTGAAGAAAGTGTGTGATTAATGAAACCAGCACCTGCCCGAAAGTAGGATCTCCCTTGACCTACAGAACTCGTTCGTCAAGATGGGTAACGCACCGTAAGGCACAAACGTTAGCTGTAACGGGTTCGTTCTTATGTGTTACGAACAGTCTTCGAACGAATCAGTCTGCAGTGCACGATGGAAAGCGGTAGCATTAGAACTGTGCCAGTGCATCACAGGTACGGTCAACGAACGAAAAATTGTTCTTTCTCATTCACTTGCCATTGGCAACGGTTTAGACCTAAAAAAACACCCTCTTTTACCGGTGTTTCCCGCAGGGGTACTTCCAAGAATGTAAGTTATTTCGGGGGGGCTAACTGTCGCGCAGTATTTGATAACAAAACGGTCGTCATTCGATAGGAGGAATTATTGCAACAAATACGAGCGTAATCTGTGACGTTATCAAGCCTGATCACTAACGATAAGATAACGTCCTTCGCAAATCTTTCGCCAATGATTTTGTGAAGGAGGAATTCCCAGGATTTCCCCACTCTAATCGTGTTGCGTTTGCTTTTCAATCGTTTACTGGGAAAGCTAGAATGAAGATTGTACTAATCCAGTCTCATATAAGTCTCTCGATCTCTTTTTTCGAACCCTTGTGGGTAAGTCTCTCAGTGTGATGACGTTATTGCTTATCTTCATGAATTACTGTAGATTGTGTATTCAAGTGGAAAGGAAAAACATGCTGTCTCCATCGTCGTACGAAGCCACTTGTCTGAATTAAATCTCTTTGTAGTGCTCCGCCAAGACATCTTTCATGGGATGGATACTAAATGGCATCAATTTATCAATGATGAAGTAAAGCTTATTTCTATTCTTTTTATTTAAAAAAAAACAGTCATTGCATTGTACTTCCATTGCGTTTCCCGAGCTTGGTAAAATCTATTCAGACATTCAGAGTGAAGCATCTTCATCTTCACAGTCACTAGTCTAGTTAAGGTGCGACCACTTATGAATCACCTGTAACGATAGCGCACCACGAAACAAATGATCTCCGGTCAGAGTTCGCCTTGTCGTTGGTAACACGCTTTTTATCCTGAAAAAGAAAACGTTGATATTAATCCTTACTTAATCCGTCTCAAAACAGATGACGAATGTTCGTTTGCAGGTGTTATCAATTCGATAAGAATCCGTTAGAAAAACACATCCTGAGGGTTAACCTAGATTTGCTTCGACCTTTCAGTTACAACACGTGTCTCGTTTATCAGCTTGTTAGGAGTACTTCATAATTGCCTTTTTTTCTAAATATGTCTGTAAATTTCCCGTCAATTTCACCATTAAAAATCCATCCACCGGATACCAACATCAAAACAAGTCTTTCCATCGCTGACAAAACCAGTTTCTGTGTTGCAAATGAGGGTTCGCGTTTGCCACCATTCCCCACGTTGTCGCCATGGAAAGGCACATTTGATTATACGACCGCAACGATCGCGGCGCGACTCTCAGCGATCATGTCTAGTTCTAGTGGCTATTCGGAACGTGTCCGATTGCGGAACAAATTAAGTAGATATGCATATACATTAAATATCTGTTCTTCATCATTGTTGCCTCACCCAGGTCCCGATGACGACACACGAGCTTGGTGTTTAGCTTTTAAACAGACGCAGTTGGCCTGTGTGGTGTGAGGCTTTATTATTTCGCGTTCCCTAGAAAGGATGGTCCACATTCTAGTACCAACGACGATGTGTGAGCTTCGTGTGAAAGGTTGAGGCACGTTTTCGCGCTGTCCGTGCACGTGCACGCGGAACTGCGGGGAACTCTCCATTCCGTTCCGTAGCTGGGAGATTCGTCCGCGTGTTTGCTCGTAACGCCCTTTAATATTGCAGCCGTTGGTACCTGTGTGTATCTTGTTAATTATTTTATATTCTAAAAGGGATGGAAATAAACATTCGTTGACTTGAAATGAGTTTTGTTCCAATCACAATCGAACACTGGTGATAAACTGAAGATAAATCGGTGTAAGAATGTTCATTTGTTTATTCCTTTCATTTTGAAGAAATTTAAAAACCCAAAAAAAAAAACAAATTCGAAAATACACTTCCAAAACAAGCAAATTAATCGAAACTGGCATGATAATCGTAACGAAATGTGTGTCGCCATCGTTATTGTCGCTGCTTCCAGCCGTAGAAATGTAAATTAGCCTCACGATCAATTCGCCTACTGTCACAACGTACCCTGGCATCCCCGATACGCCCGATAGTCACCAGCATCAAGTTTTGATGCTGTAGATTTCGATTTTTGCAAACGTTATACGTTCGTTCTTATCTCTTCACCGCGAGCTTTTTCCGTGGGTGGAGGATCTGTTGTCTTTTCTTTTTTTTTGTGCTGGATCTTGTATTCTTTTTATGGAGGCAAAATGTTGCCAGCACAAAAAGCGCACTCTCTCCCAAACGATGGCCAAACGATACAGCCCAAAGGTACTAACCAAAAAATCCATGCTCATGTTTTATTCAATCCAGGGATTTTCGGTTTCGGCTGCCAGTCGATTTGGGTGAACCGCTAGGGGATGATAAAAAATAGCAAAAATCACAAAACATACCACTTACGTTAACAAAAACGCTCTCCACTGTATTGGATAAAATGTTTGCTAAATAAAGTGTGTGTGTGTGTGTGTGTCGCGCTGGGCTAGTGCGGACACGTGCGAAGGTAATTTTTCTTGGCTGATTCACGCTTCGCATCGTGAAGAAGCAGTGTTGAGCTGGGTGGTGGTAGTTTTGTTGTCGAAAATTAAATTGGAGTATAGATTAAATGAACCAAAAGGGGAGGGGAGGGGGGGGGGGGGGGGTGCAGCTTGTTATTCAAATGTACATGTGCGATATATGTATGTCTTGTACGAGAGACATTACTTTTGCACGCATAAGTTTTGGATGTTTTCAAGAAGAAACCGTTTGCAGATGAAAATCCGAAATCATCCAGCACCTGGGTTTCCAGCGTTCGAATACTACGTATTTAGATGAATTATAAATTATCAACCAAAGGGAAGCAGCGAAGCGTTACAACGTTCGTGAAGATCAAGCGATGGGAAAATTCAGTTCTCCAGACAGTCGGATGTGAATCCTTGCAAGTGCGGTATTTCGTGGGAAAATTAAAGTTTCTGACAAGGGGGAGGAGACCCAACGGTCTGCCGTGCCAAAGAAACCCTTAAAATGGCGAAATTCTCTTTACGGCAGCTGTGGTGTGGTGCCGTGACTAGGATACAGGTGAAAAAAGGGAAATATAAATCAAAAAAGGAAATATAAAGTTCAAAGTGAGGCAGTTCTGTTGGTTCACGGTTGGTTTGACGGAAAACCTTGAGAACGAACTCATTCGTGATAGGATCCGTCAACCAATGATTGGTACTTCCTATTGCTAATGCTCACACTATTGGGCTACCTAATACGTGTACGATTCCACAATACCCGACATGATATGTTCTCGAACACGCGTCGAACATTATTCGGCCAATTACTGGCCAAAACTAATAAGCGAGCAGCAAGACAACTGCGCGCGAAGAACTCGCAAAGCGTAATTAATGATTCCCGTCAATTTGCAAACTATCGTAACACGTCCCTTGTCGCACGTGTTCGCGTGAGATCGCTTATTTTGGCTGTCGCTTGGTGCATTTTATTGCGTACACACACTTCCAAACTCCTAACTGTTTATTTATTCCACTTACCAGATGCCTCTTAATTCGCACTTCTGATCTCTCATGTGGCATATGTGGAGATACCATGGTCGAGAGTTTTCCGCATTCAACCACGCGCTCCACGTGGGGACAGAGGGTGAACGATGTGTGTCGTTCGATTTTCTATCGCAAATGTCCACCCAAAACTGTTTCATTTAGCCCGAAACACGTTACAGCGGTGCTCTGCGACGCAAGTTATTCTCGAGTGTGGAGCCTGAGGTCTGAGAGCATAGGACGTTGGCGGTAGACCGAAGCGATATAGTTTACGAGTAGATTATTAGTTTCGTTCCCATCGTGCCCATTTGAGTGCATAGGCAAAGCGTGCAAATACCCGTCACGTTGTACCACACATGGGAACCAAATGACCCAACGATACTTCCCAGAGCATTCCATTCCGCAGAGTAGGTGAAGCACGCGCAATTCTTGAGTATGTTGCTGTAGTCGCTCGATATGATTACACTTTCAGCGTTTGCTTTCTATGCGTACAAATTGTGACAAGATTTATGTAAATAATGGCAGCGAGTTCGAATGGAACGAACTGCTGACGGAATGGAAGATTTGCAGAGGCATTGGTGTGTGGCGTAATTTGATGAATTGGACACATGTCGCCGACAACTGAGCATTCTGTTTCCCCATTCTTAACCTCAAATTTGCATCTTCGCGATGCGATCTTCGAGATGGTGATCTCAGCAGCAGCGAACCAGCGTTTCTTGCGTAACCTCGTACCCCGATGGGATGTGCAACTTTGGTGTGCCAAGCTGATATGTGCAACGCTCAGAACCGGTTCTGCGGGCTCGAATGGAAGCCCGACCGGAAAGAATCGATAGGCTTTGTGTTGAACTTAGTCGAGTTTTCTTGCCCAGCACTTGATGCACGAATCTCCACTTCATCGATGATCGTCTTGATTCACTCGGTGCGTTCAATGTAGGGAGAGATATTTGCACGATCGATTACAAGTATCGGTTTACTTGCGGCCTCCATGTAACTAACTGTGAGTCGTTCGAACATAGAGTCTTCCCCAGGAAAAGGAGGGGATGTTCTAGTGGAGATACCTGCGGTACATAACCGCTTGTTTTACTTGCTTAACTTGGTGATGTAACACAAATTCCACTAGCTTGCCAAGCGCAAACACAAGCATCTAGGGCGTCGAGCCTGATGTCCTTTAGCTGAAGGGCCTGAAGTTCAACACACACACACACACACCATAAAATAACTAGAACTGAAAAGTGAAAATAGCTGTAACAGTTTAAAACAGTTGAAGGAGCTATATTGTTGTAAAATTTCTCAGGAAAACATCCACATTCTTACACGAGGACGATAAATCCGCAAAGTCCCGATCGGTTGTCATACATTCCGCGTGAACTTAAATAAACAAATCATTCCCAAAGTTGTAACACACCCTGGAATGCAGCATCTGTTATGTGATGGACCGCCAAATCCGAATGGCGGTAACGAACCACCGTCACAGTTCATCATCATCCCCCGGGACCATATATGTTGCGCATGTATGTACACGAATGCCGACATTTTATCTCTCTGTTTTCCCGTCAGTTATCATCACCAAGAAATGCTGATGAGGTACTATTTTGGGAACATAATGAATTATGTTTATATGTGGCCTCCAAGGGATATGCTTCGAGTGGGAGGAACTTGCTCGCGTTGAAGTTTAACCCGCGTGCACCGAAAAACGAAACCCTCTCCTTTCGGGGAAAGCGCGCGTAGGCTTTGAGATGCAACTGCAGTAAATCAAACTTGGCCACAGACCAAACGCCGGTTAGGCGAATGGTAGCACCGTAAGACGACATGACAAACTGAATGCCAACAGACGACACCCAAAGCACGGACATAGAATGTTCTCCCTACAGACGTTAGCATCTCTTAAGGCGTTGTCCACTAAACGGAATTATAATGCGTTAAATTCCCTTGTGGTGTCCGCAATGTCTGTGCGGTTGGACTTGGACTGTAGCTCAAAAATTGGAGAATGATTGAACACTCTCAAGGGGGACGGTTTCGTATAACTTCTGTTTTATAAAAATTCTACACAATAACGCGGAAGTCATTTTTAATTCCCCAATGACCTTGGTGTGTACCTTGGCTTAGCCCTCCATTCATGGTGCACCCTGATGACTGTTGTGTCTAGATAGCACATCATAATTGCTACCGTCGCAGCGAAAATGCGTGGTTCCTATCGTTAGTTGCCGTTTTTCTCACAAAATGCTTAATATTGTTGTTTCTAAATGTACATCATGATCATATTTTGTATTGGTTTTGGTAATGGTACAGTCAGTGGTTTTTGGCTAAGTGAATGTTTTAGACCCTTTCATCGACACGAATATTAATCCGTACAGCAACAGCATTTAATGGATGCACTCAGCATCCAGTTTACGATATGGACAGGCTACAAATTTATGCACACAAATGGAACGTTGAAGGTCTTGCACAAGTCGTGTATTTTTTTGTATAAATTTTTGTGTATTACGCGTGAAGTAATCTGTTTTAGTGTACCTTTTTTCCGCAAACATATGCAAAGATTTCTCAACTTGACTGTGCATAAATCCTTTTTGAACGCGTTGGTTGGGTGTTTTACTACCTTCATAAATTCGACTCCCAGGTCGAATACGGGTCATCCTTAACCCTCTCTCGCTACGCCAACGACCCCAAAAAGGTACACTACAGGGCCCAATGTGCGGGACAGCATACGGGGAAGATATTCCAAGGATTGAAGGAAAGTGTTCCTACCCACAAAAGACTACCGAACGTGTGTGATATAGACGAGCATTCAAGCGAAGAACGACACGTGTCTCGTGCAATATGAATGCTTATGTATGCGACACCGGAACATAACGATAGGGTTAAATAACTTCGCCTTAACGGTTGATGTTAACCTTTCTCTGTCGGATGAGCAGTATTCACAGCCGGTCAAGCATGTCGGTGATTTTCTTGCAACCTGATTCGTCTATTCCCGCGTCGTATTCAAACACGGTCTAATTTTTTATTTTCCCTACTCGTCTCATTTTTTTTCCTATAGATCAATGGGAATTCTCTTACCTCCAGTGTCGCAGGTGACCAACAATCGCATCAACATGACCCAACATCACCGGAATCGAAGTTTAGATAGTGCCCTGCAAAGGATACCGGAGGTAATGCAGTGGAGTTTAGCTTATTCCCTGATAGAATCTTACTAACAAGACTCGTCCACAGGTGGAAGTGTCCTCACCGAGCGCAGAATCGGAAAATACGCTACATTGCACGAACGGCATACTGAGCGGTACGATGTGCAGCAAAATCATCCAATCCTCGTCCACCAATCCGACCAACACACCGAGCAATAGTGGTCGAGGAATTACCTCAATCTCTATTGCCGGCACTACTGCAAAAGGTGGTTCGAGCGGCATCGAACCGGAAGCAGAAACGGTTGTAATAGCAGCTGCCTCAACCACCAACAGTACGCATCATCAACCGAATCGGCAACAGATGAGCAGAAAGGTGGACATCCTAGAGCAAGGTATGCTAATTTTTCTGCCAATGTGCACCTGCAACGGTTTTAAAGTATTGTTTCTACTAAATGTTGATAGCTGCTACGCTAAGGGCCCTTAAAAGCTGTCATTCCACGGATGCCGAAACGATCGTAACTTCGATTGTGAAGGATAGTGACAGCAAAAAGCGGGAAGATCTTACGAGTCTTGGATCGGATGACTCTGGTAAGTGGAGTATTTTTCATCCAGGCAGTGACAAACGTTACGCAGCTTTCTAATATAAATTTACCCTTTTTTTAGGCATTATTTGTGGCTCGGAACCTGATCACACCTCGTTGACGAGAATTCGCCGATCTAGGGAAAGTCTTGACTCGGGCGAGATTGATCCGTCGGAGGAGGAATGCATCGAGATATTGGAAACCACCTCGATGGAGGAAGAGTACCGGATGCTACAATCCGACCTGTGTTTCTACCCTACAACCATGGATCGAACGGTGAAAGAAGACGGAAGCGACTCAGACATGAGACCGCTCGACAACTGCATTGAACCTCAGCAGCATCCACAGCAGAACACTCTAACATCTGCCGGATCAGGTGTCAGCGGACCGGTGAGCGATAAAGTTCGCTACCGGCAGCAAAACATGACCCGTGCTGCCATCATGCTCGAGAAACTGTTCGTTCCGATTCACTATGAAGACGGCGAGAATGGTCCGGTAGCAACAGGTGGAAATCTCGGCAATGAAGAGGACGAGATGCTTGCCCATCCGGATGCAACGACACCGATCGTTACCGAAGGGAAATGTTTGACGACACCTACGAACGCCTTGACAATAACAACGGTTCCCTTTGTTCAGCAACCTGCTTCCACTATCGTGCCAAGTACGGCGGTCAGTCCGAGTGAGACAAAAGCTGCCATTAACGATCCTCCCAAGAACGATCAAAAGAATGAAGTGATGTTTCGGAACTTTTTCGGTGCAACCAAGAATGCCATCTTCCGGACGGCGCAAAGCATTATCGATAATCATGAGAAGAAGCATGCGAAGCAGCGAGAAAAGCAAGCTGCAACGAATACGACACCGGAAGAAGCTGGTCCTGTAACGACCGGAAGTGCTGGAGTTGCTGGTGCATCGTCCAGCAGCACTTTCAATACTACAGTCAAATCCCCAACGGAGCTGCTGAAAAAGCGTGAATTTGGTAGTATGTTCGCGAGAAGCAGCAACAGCAGCAAACATCATAACCACAACCAGCAAAGCAGTAATACTAGCAGCAACACCACCAGTGTCGTCACACCGACCGCAACCACCACGACAACAACCTCAGCGTCGATGGAATTCGATACAACTTCTTCATCGACAGAGAGCGGTGGCAGTCAGTTAAACATTCCCAAAGCGTCCCTTTCGAAATCGTCCTCGACCGCATCGTTGAAGCTGGTTCCTGGTGTGGCGGTTGCGGCTACTCCTTCCACCTGCAGCACAACATCCGCTTCCATCATACACTGTACCGGCAGTGGACCACGCGACGAATCCCAGATTCGCACGGAACGAACGGGACAGAGTGGTCTTTTACGTTTCTTTGAATCGCCCGTGTTCAACATACACTTTGCCGTGCACTACCTGTTCTACTCGAAGGAACCGGGTGTGCTGAGCTTTATTGGCAATAAGATCTTCAGCTTCCCGAATGGTGAGGTGGATCTGTACATACCGCAGCTGATCGTAATGTACATGCAGATCGAAGAGCTGTCCGAAGTGCTCGACCCGTACCTGGTGTACCGGTGCCGACAATCGGTGGACTTTTCGCTCAAGTGTGTCTGGTTGCTGGAGGCGTACAATTTCAACACGGAGATGCTTAGCGGTGCCAGCAATAGTGTACGTAAACATTTGAGCTTATTGCGCGAGCTATACCCGAAGCGGGAACGAGTGAAGCTAGCGGCTACCGCTGCCCCTATCACCCCCAGCAGTAGTGAAGTGTTGGGAACGAACAACGATCCGACTCTACAAGCCCATCCAGCGTTGTCTGCGGTACGTAAAACGCATCACCGCTCGCAGTCTGATGCCACGGGTATGATGGGATTGTTGGCACAACATCACCATGCTCATCACGCTCCAATATCCGGAGTGCCCGGTCCTAGCAACCGATCGCCGGTGTGTCTGGGTGATTTGAGCACGGGTCGAGCATTTGACAATGGCTGCGTGTGTTTCGAATCCGTGCGAGGCACTGTGAACGATCTGCTTGGCCAACAGACCGTATGTTCCTGCGGAGCTCCGAAGCTAGCACCCGAAAAAGAGTTCATGAAGGCATTGATCGACATCGGCAAGATGCTCACCTGTCTGCAGACCAAGATCGAAAAGACGTCCCGTTTGCGCATTCTTCTAAATCTAATCAACAAAAATCTGCCAGCACGTGTTTGGCTTCCACTCCACACCGAAACTCCTCATCATGTGGTGCGCATCACGGAGGAGAAAACGGCCGTGCTCAACTCGAAAGACAAGACACCCTACATCATATACGTGGAGGTAGTCGAAGTACAAGACATTTACACGTCACCTGTCATCCCGAAATTGATGCCGACACTGAGGCACACGAAAAGCGAGGAACGGCTTGACAGTAGCATCAGTGTGAACACGCTAAACACGGACGAAACCAACCCCAATAAGACTGAACTGAACTCCTCCTGCCAACAAACGAGCGAAGAATCGACCTCGTCTACTACTGTACCACAAACTGCACCACTACCAGCAACAGTGGCAGTATCATTGGCCTCGTCGCGAAGTCGGCATAGCAAGCTTTCGGAATGTTCGGCAGAAAACGGAGCGAATGGTAGTAGTACGATGGAGCTCGGCCTAACGGAGGATGATGTGTGGTCGCAAGAAGACGACGAAATCACGGCCCAGTATCTGAGCCTCACGAAAATGTCTAGTGATCGGGATGCGATATCGCAGTTCTCTATCGATTCGTATGACTCTCGCGATCATCGTAAGTATTGCGGTTAAAGTTTGGCATAACGATTTTAAATCTAACCTCCATTTCTACCTCGTCACCTTTCAGACACTCCTGCTCTGTTTAACATCGGGGAGGTGAAAAAACGCCACTGTGCCAACCTGAACTCGGAGAATGCAAAACCCTTCAGCAATGATCCATCGGATCCATCCGCTGCTGCGTTAAAAGTATGAATGAATAGCCACTTTGTACGAACGACACCATTATCTAACACGTTGAATCATTTTCTTACAGGAACCGTGGCATGAGAAGGAAAAACAAATACGAGACTCGTCACCCTACGGACATCTGCAGTCCTGGAGACTTCTGTCGGCAATCGTTAAATGTGGTGATGATTTACGACAGGAGCTGATGGCCACGCAGCTATTACAGGTAATAAATTGTTGAACGATAATGTATAAGTATAAGCTTTAACTTCAAATCCTATGCTTCCAGATGTTCAAGCTGATCTGGGAGGAGGAAAAAGTGGGACTTTGGGTGCGACCGTACCGAATCGTCTGTCTCTCGAACGACTCTGGGCTGATTGAAACGATCGTGAACACGGTTTCGCTGCATCAGATCAAGAAGAATTCCAACAAGAGCCTGAAAGACTATTTTATCGATGAGTTTGGCGACGTGGAAACGGTTGCATTCCGTACGGCGCAGCGTAACTTTATGCATTCCTGCGCTGCCTACTGTTTGATCTCGTACCTGTTGCAAGTGAAAGATCGGTAAGTGAAGAATTGTAACAACAAAAATCGCCAAGAGAAACAATCTCTAATGTATTACTTTACAGGCACAATGGTAACATCCTGCTGCATTCCGATGGACATCTGATCCATATCGACTTTGGCTTCATCTTGAGCATATCGCCAAAAAATTTAGGTAATTATTGACAGGCACATTTTCAGAGCAGAGTCACCACATGTAATGATGTCTCCTTAAATTGCACTTCCAGGCTTCGAACAGTCACCATTCAAACTGACGCCCGAGTTTGTAGATGTGATGGGTGGTCCAGAGTCGGAGCTGTACTGTGAGTTTAAGTATCTGCTGCTGGACGGTCTAAAAGCAGCTCGCAAGCATATGGATCGCATCATCAACATCGTGGAAATTATGCGAAGCAGTAAGTGTCAGGAGACAGGAGATCCTCCGGTGCTGGCTGAAAAACGTGCTAAATATTCCCTATCTTTATCGTTTAGGTTCACAACTACCCTGCTTCAAAAACGGATGCTCCGGTACGGTGCGCAATTTGCGCAATCGCTTCCACATGAATCTGACCGAGCAGGAGCTTGAGCGAAAAGTGGAACAACTGATCCAGGACTCGCTGAACTCCCTCTCGACCAAACTGTACGATGGCTACCAGTACATCACGAACGGAATCTTGTGAGAGCGATTCGATATGCATATTTAAGCGTTATCCCCTAGATACGTTACGAATACGAAAAGATGAGCATAAAAAAATCGGCCAATTCAAAAACGCTATTACAAACAGTACAAATCGATCGAAAACGGATCGTGTTTGCCGACTGTGCTGTGTGCGGAAAACAGTGACAGAAAGGAATTATCTAAATTCAAATATTTGTAAGTCGGTCCGTTTCTTATTTGTTCTTTGTGAGAGTAAGAGAGTTGAGAGAAGTTCTGAGTTGCATTTTCATACACTTGTTCAAAGAAATAGGCTTTGAAAGTAGAGTCGTTTTGAAAAGATACGTGCAAAACTGTAAAATATTCTGTTGAAAGCAATGGAATGAACAGTAAAGTGTTTGAGGTAGATATTTTTTTATTTTATTTTTTTTATGTTCTACATGTACATATAAATCAGATAAGGAAAGTAAGTCAGAATGCCACTCTTAGAAGAAAAAATAGATTAATTCAATGATACAAAGGAAAAGTGAAAATAAACATACACTTCAAAGTGATCAGATCAAAACACAATGCAAGAAAAAAAAGGAGCAACACAAAAAGTCGTATTTAGCTTTTTTAAGAACGAGAAACGTTAGCTTTTTACTCTCAATTTCATCTGATGAACAGAAAACACGTGTTTGCTCTTGTACATGTAATGTGATGAACGTAAAATACTAACAAGCGATCAGTTCATAAGCGGTTAGAGAAGGAATCGAATTCAGGAACAAGAAAGCCCTCCAAACCTACTTTCCCCGTTCGGTGTATGTACACTCAAGCAGTTAATTTTTGGCGCCCCTTACCTATAGGGTGTTTGGATGGAAGAACGCCTGTGCAGAAAGGACGATTGGAATCGTAGTGCAGAAATCAAAAAGCGACTGTTTAGTATGATTAGCTTTTAAAAATACGCGTGCAGCCATACACTCAAACAACTATTAACAACCAAACACAGGGATGTTGCTTAGTAAAGGGTGAAAACGAAACAAAAAAAAAACCGGCAGTGGGTGGTTATATGTTATTGTCGTTACGTTTGTCGCATCGTGTGCATGCAGGGGTTCGCTTAAACACAGCAAAAAGCCCCCCAATACCACTACACCGAACATAAATGTATACTCTTGTTTCCGTTTTTTGCATTAGGTAGAGTAATAATGATATTGCAAGTTTTGGAAACTTGTATCTACGCCGCCGCTGTTGTGTACATAGTTAGAAGCAATAATAAGTAACGAAACCACACATTCAATTGGGAACGATGATAGAGAGAGAGAGAGAGACAGAGATAATGAAGGAAACAGAGCAAACGAAGTAGAAACGTTTTGATTTTTGCTCTCACTTGTTTGTGTGGACAAAAGATTCGAAAAGGATAAAATTTTTAAACTTCCTTAGCAGCTCCACAGTTTAATACCGTTTCTTCTTCCTTCCTTACAATGCAGATACTGAAGATACTGAAGAGAACACATGAAAAAAGGCACCAGAAAACTTCCCCTGTTAAAAAAGTTAGTATAAAAAACATTACTCTAGGAGTCTCTGCAGTCGCATGTGGCTGACATAGGGAAAGAGGGGATCGAATCAGCTGCATAAACACATACTTACACCCAATTCTCTCTCTATCACGCCCTTAAACAACTCTCTACGCTTTTCATTATATCTCTTTGCATACATATTCCTTAACTCTAGTAGATCCGAGTAAAACGGAAAATTCTAACCGAGAAGTGCGGAAAACCTGGGAAATGCGAATGCGCCCGCCCGAAACGATAAGAATACTCAATGTAATCAATATACACGGTAACGGAAAGCAAAACACAGGAAAACGTTTGAGATTGGAAAAGCAAAAAATTGGCGTCGAAATGTATGTGAAGGTCTTAATTCATTTTTCACTTTTGTTGTTGTGTATGTTTGGTTTTATATTATTACCTACGGGTGGGTGAAACAACATGGCATGGATACGGAGAATTAGCAATAACACTAATTCGCTGCATCCATGATTGTTTTCCATGTCAATGTTTAGTGTGAGATTAACGTTTACAACGTAACGTAATACAGCATTACGGCTTCTCACCATGGCACGTTTCACCATAGTGAGTGAGATGACTTGAGACGAGCGTCACTCATTCTTTCACTATATCCGTGCTATTAGCTCATGAGTGATGGAAATGTTCGTTTAAAATCCTTCTCTTAGAAAAAGCAACTATACAGCGAGCAAATTATTTATAAACCCGGGATCAATTAAATGAAAAAAAGCAAAAAAAAAGTTAAACAATGTGCTATATGTATATTCTTATCATCCTACGCTCCGGGTTTAATATTATTGCATCGGTTGATTCCGTTTATACACGTATACTTATACACATGTATTTTTCATTTTTAAACCATGATTTAAGCGGAAAGGAATGGAATGAGAATGTAAAGAGTGTCGGCGCTCGTATTTCGTTTTTGTACAGCAAGCTAAATAGTAAAAGTAAGGAAAAATTCACCGACTGGCGTCTTCTGCGAGAAAAAGGATCTAGAGAGAAGCAGAGGTGGTTAGGTGCGTAAGGTGTCCCTATATGCATGTTCTTTAACAGTTGGAACATGTAGGCAAGGGTAGGAACAAGTTCAAGCGAATGTTGTACGTACGTGCCAAACCGATTTGAACGGTACGGCCAGACATGCCTAATGTTTAGTTGAAAGCGAAACCGGAAGCGAAGTTAGCTTAGGCAAACATCTATTATAATTAACTTCAGAAGAGAAAAAGGCGGAGGATGACAGGGGCGCAAGGAGCGACAATTTAAGGATGCATAAAAACATGCAACATTACTCACGATTTTGGAAAGGGGAAACAAAGGAATACAATGGAAGGAAAATTGAAACATTTTGTCGTCGAAATTTGAATATAAGGTGAAAAAATGATAACAAAACATCTTTTTATTTGTTTACGTTTGTTTAAAATATCCGAAAGTGGTGGATTTAACGTTACACGATGTAATACTATCGCAAATATTCTGCTACATGGGCCTACATGGCCTCCCACATCCCAAACAAAAGGTAACATCAAAACGAAATATGAAATTGCATACAAACAAGCCGTTTTCAGATTTGCGCTAACAAGAGAGCATCCAAAACAAGAGGTAACATTAATTCCCCTCCAGGGCGCACACAGCTGTTCCACTCGCGCAAGGTATCATTGAGCGCGATACGAAATCCCATACAAATCAGCTGTTTTCAGATTTCCGATACCAAGAGAACATGTTTTTCAAGAGATGACATCTTCAGCGTGGCATAAATTTGCCTATCCGTATTGCATCGCATACCATCAAACCCGTGAAGCGATCGCTAGGGTAAACTAGGCGTGGCATAAATTTCCCCTTCCGTATTGCATTGCATACCATCAAACCCGTGAGAGCGATCGCTAGGGTAAGGAAGGTGGATGAAACGGCATCCTCGCCCAAACTTTCCATCGGCTGCTGCGAAATTCTATACAAAACCGGCTGTTTTCAGATTTGCGACACCAAGAGAGCATCCAAATCAAGAGGTTACATGTTGTCCCTGCTGCGTGCATATAGCTGAGCCGCTCTCGCGTGTTATCATTGCGCGTGAGAGAGGAGTTTCCCCTACGTTGGATATTTTTGCAGGGTTTTTGGGGTCTTTTTTGACATGTTCAGCGTGATGTTGTTTGACTCGTTTGGTATCTCATATAATTGACTCGTTCAGAAAGTTATCTTTGGCAGCAAAAACATTTAACGGTCAGCCGAAAGCTCTACTGAACTTGTCTACGCATATTTTAGCTTAGCTTAGCTGTTCCCGACCAAAACAACACCGAGTACGGCTTGTGAATACAGACGACACCAACCCTGCATCGCTTTAAGGGGAAAATCCCCTCTCTCATTCGCGCGGTAGTGAGCTCGGCTTTAGCATCGACAGCTGATCTCGCTCACACCATGCGAGCGATTCGATCGCCATGTTTGGCTTTGGGTAGCGTGTATGAGATCTGTATCCACATTTTACTCAGGCGAGTGGAACTGTGTGGTCTTCGGTACGATCGTCTTGTGAGGTTTTGTGTTGCGTGTGTGTGGACAACACCCACGCTTTGCTCCCGCGAGTAGTGCTGTTTGCCGTACGGTACGTTCCCCCTGTGTAGCTATGTGTAGCGTGTGTATGGACAACTGAGGGAATCAACAGCGGATTTGTTTTGGTTTTAGTTTGAGTAAGAATTGTTGCGCTTTAATTATCACAAAGTTTGTTAAAAAGTAACGTTTATTTCATATAACAAAATTACTTTGTTGTAAAGGCAAGAGTGTAATAAAAAAACGAACAAACAAACAAATGAAACCAAACTGAAAATACTAACAGCAATGCAAATTAATTATTGTCTTTCGACTCTTAAATTCGCGATTTTCGTTTCGCAACAAGTACCATCCGAAAGTATTTCTATTGATAAAACAATACGTAAGGATAATTATTTGGGTGTATTATTTAATAAACGTGGTTAATTTTGAACATTGCATACCATCAAACCCGTGAGAGCTATCGCTAGTGTAAACTAGGCGTGGCATAAATTTCCCCATCCTTATTGCATTGCATACCATCAAACCCGTGAGAGCGATCGCTAGGGTAAGGAAGGTGGATGAAACGGCATCCTCGCCCAAACTTTCCATCGGCTGCTGCGAAATTCCATACAAAACCGGCCGTTTTCAGATTTGCGACACCAAGAGAGCATCCAAATCAAGAGGTTACATTAATTCCCCTCCAGGGCGCACACAGCTGTTCCGCTCTCGCATGGTATCATTGAGCGCGATACGAAATTCCATACAAACGAACCGTTTTCAGATTTGCGCTACCAAGAGAGCATCCAAAACAAGAGATAACATTAATTCCCCTCCAGCGCGCACACAGCTGTTCCGCTCTCGCAGCATAACACATTTTACTTTCTCTTTTGTCAGGTGTGTCAAACACATTGATAGGTTGGAAATATTTTATTATCTTATTTTATTTCTTAAATTGCCAAACATTAGAAAGGAACACGGAAAACAGGTGGGTCGATGTTATGTTCTTTCGCGGAAAATACTTACTTATATCAATTTATAGCTTTACGGCGCTCAGAAAATAAGTTTACAATGCTGTCATCATGTCTTCAAGGGGTAAAGGAATCTCCGCTAATTCCAATGTACTTCTTCCTTAAATACGGGACTTTAACAACCAAAACGTTTTTGAAGCTGTTCCAACTAAACCTAGGGAGATGTCAACGAATGCAAAGAAAAGATTGGTGTATTAATAAAATAAAATGATCGATTTTTGTTGATAAAATTTTGTATTTTTATGTTATATGTAACACACAAAACAGAACTAAACATTGATAAGTACCTGTACTTCATCGTCTTCTTCGTGTAACAACCTATTAGATCATGCCTGGTTGTTCTAGCTTACTAGACTTGTTTTACCACATAACGTCGTGAACTGTTAGGCGCATGAACTATCTTAACGGCGTTTTTGAGGAAGAATGTACACTCAGAGCTGACACTAACTCTATAGCGCTCCCTTTAATCCAAAGCCCCTAGCCTAGCTCACAGATAGCTCTTATGAACTACTTCTATGTGTTCGCCTACTATGTACATCATTGATTGTACCTATTATTCAGCTGAAACAGAAAATTGGTATAATATTAGTATGGGGAAAACTGTTGAACCACGTTGCCTTATTTGATACCTCTCGCGAGTGGAGGGAATGATACCGAAAATCTTCTTCCAGTAGTCACGGCATGATGAGTTTTCTATGGGTAACCTGAAAATTTTTTGTACAATGTTCTAAAGCTGCTTATCATCATTTGCTTTTGTAAAAGCTATTCAACGGCGTAGCCACAATCAGTCTACTGTTGATTATTTTGATAAAAGGAAAAGAAAAAGTATGGAAATCTTTTAAATTTGCTTAATGTTTCAATCATGAAGGGAAACAAATTTCTTACATGCAGTTAATTCAGATGAGTATGGCTGATAATTCTTCAGGATATGGAATGGAAGTCAGTCTGAATATTCGCTTTGAATATTGTCCTCTTATTTTGCTTCACTGGGATCTACACTGGGACTAAATACTACACTACTGTAAAACTACACTGGGATTGAATAGATGAATGATTGAAAGAAGAAACATTTACGCTCTTTGTGACCTTAGCAACCTTCACCACGTCTACTATAGCTCCATATCAATAAGCATAAAAAGGTTATGATTTAAATTAGAATATCAATAAATAAAAATTTAGAATTACTTGAATCGGCGCCTTTCAGCAACCACAAAAATCACAAATTTAAAATACCCCGAACAACATCATCTGAGCCATTGCAGTTGTCGTATGATTCGAAGGTAACAACGTGCCGCTTCAATTTGGCGTACAGGACGCCATGTGATCTTTCAACTTATTCTTGTGCCGGAACTGCTTGCCACAGATCGCACACGGATGCAGCTGGATCGGTTTCATACACACGTTTGTCAAGTGTATCTTCAGGTTGCGATAGTTCTTGAACTTCTTTCCACATGTCTCACAGTCGACAGCTTGCTGTTCGTTATGCATGTGTTTGATATGCTGCCGGAGAATGTATTTATCGCCCATCACCTGGCCACAGATTGGACAAGGCACGGACGTGGCGATGCGTAAGCTTTTGTCGTGTTCCTGCATGTGTTTATGCAAACGGAACCGAATCTTGAACGTCTTCGGACAGTGCTCACACACAAACCGGGCCATATGCACCGATCGGCGATGATCTTCGATGGTATATCTCGTGAAGCTGCAAAAAAGAGAATATACACTTCATTTGCGCTCTTGGCACGCAACTGGATGCTACTCACGATTTCTGACATTGATCACACGTGATGTTCTTTTCCGCGTGCATCTTTTTCATATGCACCACGAGTCGTTTTTTGAATGGAAACTTGCTTCCACACAGATCGCAACTAAACTGGCGTTCTTCGTGTTTGTTCTGCATGTGCTCCTTCATGTTCTGAAACACCTCGCCGCACACCTCGCATCGATACTTCTCCGGATTCTGGTGCATGTCCATGTGCTGTACTAACGTCACCTTCGTGCGCATCTTCATCTCGCACACGGGGCACTGCACGAAGATCTTATAATGGCCGTGCAGCTCTTTCGTGTGCCGCAACAGTTCACCCCAGGTCGCGTACTCTATGAGTGGTTCGCCTACCATCATCCGCTTGTTGTCACATACCTCGCACACAATACGTCTGTAGAACTGCAGTATGTTCTTGTCCTCTTCCGGATCCGTCGGGAAGCGTCCACCAGCCTTTCGCTTTGCAAGACGCTCACCCGAAGACTGCTTCGAAACTTTATACTGCCGAGTTCGTCGTGTAGACTTTTCTCTTTTTCGCGTTCCTTCGTCCAGTATTTGAGACGACTCACTTTCGCTCTCCTCCGATTCTTCACTCTTTATATCGGCACTGGATAATACTTTATCTCCGGGACTGCTTCCCGCTAAACTGTATCCGTCATCATCAAACTCCTCGATATCGCACGGTTCTCCTTTTATCTCCAGGAACTCAGTATTGTACGTAGGACCGTTGCAAATCGTTGGTGAAGCAGAAGATGGTTTGGCAGCCACACTATCACTATCTCCATGGTTTGTTCCTTGTTTATGTGTCTCTTCGATGCTAACGTAGAAATTGTGAAACTCTTCCAGTTTCGACCAACAGATCTGGCAAACCCATTGGCAATTATCAGTGGCAATTACCTGCAACGGAAAAGAGAAAAATGAATTCAATTGAACGCACAAATATGTATTCATCCCAGAATCCTGTACCTCAAACCACAGATGTGTAGCGATAACTGTGTCAATTTTCTTCGATCTGTTCTCTTCCGCAAAAATGCTCAAATATTCAGACTCACTGACCGACAGGCACGTCCTACATTGTCTGGTAGCGGCCTCCATTGCGTGAATTGTCAGTACTTGCAACAATATTATACGAAATTACGCTAGATTGCAGCTCCTAAACAAACAAAAACACACAACACAATTGGAACTTTGGATTTGACAGCTGTATGACGTTATGAGAAATCCGCTCGCTCCATTATGATGGAACCATATGCGCGTCTTATGTCGACTCAGACATAAGGCGTTTCAATCGAAAATCGACGTGCCGTTGCACACGTCTACTTTTCGGTTTATATTTATTTTAGGATTTTTCTATACAATTTTACAAGTGCAGTGGAATCCACTGGCATCATGACTAGTGATATTGCATTCGGTTAGTTTATCCCTTTCCTGCACGTTTGGTTTCTAGACACTACAGACAAACCCTTGCAGCTCAGAAGTTTCCGCAGTTGCAGTGAATATCACCGCAGGAACTCTGTTCTCGTTTCGTATCCTAGCGGTGCATATTTCTTCCCAATTGCACATGGAACGCTACACACTGTTCTTGTACAACGTAACAACTTCTAAGATAAATCCGAATTGAGGGGCATTTTTTAAGTTAATTTGCAATTATTTCTCTTCTGTTTATTTTATCACTAAATAAGGTGTACGTTTACGACTGAATAAACTCACGCTCTTTCACGGTTTGGAGAAATAAATGTCACTAAATTATAATCTGAGCTGTATACTAGCGTAAGTTATCATTATCAATATGCAATACAGCCCGGCCGTTCTACAATAAAAGGGTATACAATTACTATTGTCCTATGCTAAATATTGTAGAAATTGGAAACTCTAACATAAATGTAAACTCTAAACATCGCTTTTGGTGGTCATTTGAAGGAAAAAGCTCCCAAAATGCACTTCGAATAATGTTTTACATTACCTTGAACTTAAAATTTATGTTAGTTCAGTCAATTTAAACCGTACACCTTCTTTGCGCTGCTGCTGCATTTCCAGCCACTGCTCATAGTGTACATTCTTCCGATGATAGTACAAGTGCGTATCCTGGCGAAAAGTCTCTGGACAAAACGAACACTTGTACACCGGTTTGCCAGTGTGCGTGGACATGTGTTCTTTTAGTTTATTCTTCCGCCGGAACTCCTTACCGCAGATGGTGCAGGGAAACAATCGGGTCGGTTCCATGCACACATTTGTCATGTGCACCGAAAGATTGCGTTTGCACTTGAACGTTTTCCCGCAGGTAGTACAGCTCACCGACGGTTGTACGGTGTGCATTAGCTTGATGTGCCTGGTTAGAATGTACTTGTCCCTCATCACCTGCCCACATATTGTGCACGGCACGGAGGTAGAATTCCGAAGGCTTTCATCGTGCTCCTCCATGTGCTGTAGTAAACGGAAACGACTGTTGAACGTCTTCGGACAGTGTTCGCACACAAATCGCGCCGAATGAACAGATCGTTTGTGATCTTCGATCGTGTATTTGGTGAAACTGCAAATAGAAAAGAAAACACAAATTACACACTGCAACAGGAAATGGAACCAAGCGCGGATACTCACGGTTTTTGACACTGGTCGCAAATGATATCCTTCTCGACGTGCATCTTCTTCATGTGCACTGTTAACCGTTTCTTGAACGGAAATTTTTTCCCACACATATCGCAACAGAACTGCCTTTCCTGGTGTTTATTCTGTAAATGTTCCTTCATGTTTTGGTGTATCTCATTACACAGCACACAACGATACTTTTCCGGATTTTCGTGACAATCCTTGTGCTGTATGAGGGTTTGCTTCGTTCGCAACTTCAAATCACACAACGGACATTTCACGTACACTTTGTCGTGCCTATGGACCTCCTTGGTGTGTCGCAGTAGAGCGCGCCATGTACCGAAATCGATTTGTGGCTCGCCAACGATCATTCGCTTAATATCACACTCTTCACAGACTATCCGTTTATAGAAGCTTATCAAACTTTCATCCTCCTCCTTCTGGGCGATTGATTTGTTTTGCTTTGCCTCTTCATCGATAGGGAGTTTTTTCGATTTCTTTCTCAGTTTAATATCATCAGCAGATGAAGAGTCTGACTGATTGCCCTGGAGAGCCTCCTCGTCCGATGTCGGAGCAGTAGGATCGATTTCAATCAATTCTTCACATTTTACAAAAGCACATTGCAATGGTTTTTCATCATCCTGGTCATTGGTATCGCACAGTTCCAGTGGTTCTACCTTCACTTCGAAGAATTCGGTGTTGTACTTCGGTTCCAAGCTTCCGGAGGCTACATCATCGTCATCCTTATCTTTCAGTGCCCGGGAGTATTGTTGTCGGGCGATTTCAACGTCACAGTAATATTTGTGAAATTCTTGCAAAGCATCCCAGCATTTAATACACACCCAGCTATTGTTCGCTGATTGTTCTACCTGCAATATAAAGGATGGTTAACGAGACGCCATTGCTTTATTAGGAATGGTTTAATACTTTACATTGGGCCCTTCCGGTAGTGTACTCACCTCAAGCGACAGATGTTTCGCTATAATTTCTACAATATGTTTATTTGCATCGGTGAATACGTCCTTATATTTGCATCCTGCCGTTGAGAAACAAACTTCGCATTTCGTTGCCATGGTAATAGCATGGATTTTATATGATGTTTTTCACTATTTAGCTACTCTCTTGCGATCAGAAGCGATCTCCTTACAACCGCGAAAACTCACGTATTGGCCACAGTCAGAGTGCAGAAGTAGATGAAGGTTCCTCCAGATAATCTCATTTAAAAATCGAGACGATTGAGTTACTTACTTATCCGGCGCTAATGATAGCATTTTGAACAAAACCGTGAAACAATTACCATTGTTTATTATTGTGCGATAAATTATTTGCAAAAGGCAAGAAACGATTGACGTTTGGAAGCTGTGGCTCCGATGTGGTTGAGCCATCAGGTACGTCGAAACAGGGAGGTGGAATAATAATATAAAGAAACGACTATGTTCAAATTTCAATTATTTTACACATGTAAAAACGATAAAGATGTATTGAATAGAAAGAACACCACTAAAGAGCGGATGATTTTTTATCCTCAACAATGTAGACCCCACCTGATCGTGATCTTTCTTACTTATATTGAATGTTTAGTTATAAAAATAAAACAGTAATATGTTAAAAAATAACAAATCTTCTTTTGCACGATTGTTTAGACCGTTCATTGTTGAGACAATTTTCAAAACAATGCATATACTTCAAATTTAAATAAAATCACTCGAATAGAACTACAGACATTATCAGCAATCATTAATGAATTTATCGGCAGCTAATAACAACCGCATGATAGTTTACAAACATGCAACAAATAATACCATTAGTTTCACTAAATTACGCTACATTCTCACTTAAAATTCACACAAAATTATAATGCAACATTTTTAATATCGTTGTGCTAACACTTGTTTTCAACCACCCTGTAGTCATCCGGTTAAATATCACCTCTTGATTTGGATGGACTCTTGTTACATGAAACGTAGCTTTGGTGCAATTTTTGTACGTGTGATTCTGAAACTCCTCGTCGGCTGATGCGTAAACGAGCCGATTTTCGATTTCTGACACCAAGAGAGCATCCAAAACAAGAGGTAACATCAATTCCCCTCCAGTGTGCACACAGCTGTTCAGCTCTCGCATGTCATCATTGAGCGTGAGAGCAGATCTTCCAATACATTGGCTATCATTATCGCATACCAACAAACTCATGAGAACGATCGCTAGTGCAAGTGAGATAGATGACACGCCAGCTATTCTGTACCATTTGTGGAGAAACACACTACCCACACCGTCAACATATGTAATTCTTTCTATTTTAATGTTTTAAGACACCGAATACGTAAAATTTTATTGTATAATCGATCGTACTACCAACGAATGACTGGGCGCGCCAACAAAGCACGATATGGGAGGCATAAATCGAATATTATGCCTGCAATACGCAAACGCTATTAGAATTAGGCTTACGGTGCATTCGACTTATTATTGTCGAGGGTCGAGTGTGTGACCAGCCGTACACGTCGACCGTCGTTCACATGGCCGGCATGTCCGTGACACGGTTAACCTTAAACCGAACGCCCTCCTTGCGTTTTCGTTGCATCTCCAGCCACTGTTCGTAGTGGTTCTGCTTCCGGTGCGTGTACAGCTGCGTCTCGAAGCTGAACGTTTTCGGACAGTACGGACACTGATACAGCGCACTCTTCGTGTGTGTTGTCATATGCTCCTTTAGCTTAATCTTCTTCTTAAACTGCTTCTCACAAATCGGACACGGGAAGAACCGTTCGGTGCATACGTTCGCGAGATGTGCGTTAAGATTGTGCTTCGATTTAAACACTTTCCCGCACGATACACAACTAACGGGCGGATGTTCCGTGTGCATTCGCTTGATGTGCGACTGCAGTGTGTACTTATCCCGCAATACAACGCCACACTTGTCGCATGTGGCGGCCATTGACTTGCGCAACCCCTCCACGTGTTCTTCCATGTGTTGCTCGAGCGAGAATCTCGACTTGAACGTGCGTGGACAGTGTTCGCAAATAAATTTCGACTCATGAACTGCTCGTTTATGGTCGTCTATGGTGTATTTACTGAAGCTGCAACAGAAAAGAAAATAAATACTAAAGAAACATAGAACACCAAACCCAAACCAGACAGTTTGAGGCCAACCCACCTTTTCTGACACTGGTCGCAGACGACATCCTTCGTGGTGTGCATCTTCTTCACATGTGCCGTAAGTCGGGCTTTAAATGGGAACCGCTTGCCACACTCCTCGCAGCAGTACGTTCGCTCCTGGTGCTTGTTTTTCATGTGCTCCGCAATGTTTTGGTGCACCTCCTGGCACACCACACACCGGAACCGATCCGGATGCAAATGCATATCCCGGTGTTCGAGCAACTTCGCCCGGTAGCGTAATCGCTTGTCACACATCGGACACTTGATGCTGGTTGCTATCACCTGATCGTGTGCCTTCCGCATGTGTTTATTTAGCTCCCGCAAATTACCATACTCGATCGATGCTTCTCCGGCCAGCATTCGTTCCACATCGCACACTTCGCATACCAACCGTTTGTAGAATTCCAGTATCTCACTGTCCACCTTGGGGTCCTTTTTGGCTGCCTTACGGACGCTTCTGTTGGTTTTCGGTGTATACGAATCTTCACTTTCATCAGATGATGGAGGAGCGGAATTGGTGCTGTCATTCATGCGATTCTGTTCATCATCGTTTGCCTCCATGGATTGCTCCGGCAAAAGCTTGTCACAGTCGCTATCCGGAAGCGGCTCCTTTTCCTCTTTAACCATCAGATATTTATCGTCCTCAACCAGTGGTTCATGTTTAATTTCTACAAACTCCATCCCGAGCACATCATCCACTTCAACAGGATCTTCCGCCCGGTCAGAAGGATCGATTTTAAGAGGCTTGTGTAAGTGATGATGATGCTGCTCGTTAACCATCCTATAGAATTCATCGAACTCTTCCAACCGATCCCAGCAATACCGACAGACACGCGTCAGAGTGATTTTAATGTCCAGATGCTGTGCAACAATGGCTAAGACATTTTTGCCTTCGAATATAGGATCCGATTTGGCGAAACAAGCACTTTCCTTCCGAAGACAGACATCACACTGCTGTTCCAAAGGAACACCTTTGCCTCGGACTTTGACAGCTTTTCCGGCTTTCTCTAACGCCATGATGGAAGTTGTAGGGCGTTACTGTTCGAGCACGGCTTAAAATTCACTATGAAATTAAAATTAACTGTTCTATCGTCTACATTTAGCGCTGGCTCGAAAATACGCCACCAAAACAATACTCCCTGCTCAAGTTTTTCTTCTTCTTCTGTTACATTGGCGGATGCAGTGTTTGTTTTGGTTGAGAAATGTCAACTGTCAGATTGAAGTGGCGATGGGCTCTGAACGAAAGAACGAATGCATTTCAAATCTTTTGTAATTCGTACGCATCTTCTTCTACAATATCTGCAAAACAGTTCCTTTAAAAGCGTTATAATCGCGTTGAAAGATGTTCTGCACAACAAATGCCAATTTAGGAATATCCATCTTTTTCTACTACGATCTACTATTTGTACTACTAGCACCTTTAAATAGATGGTCGAGTTAAAGCTCTGTGCGCGGCAATGGATTAACAACCATTTTTGAAAAGATTCTCGTACTACCTACGCAAAATTTACAACTATGGGAAATTGTTTCTCCCTCATCGTCACTTCCCATTGCCTGTTCCCATACTCGGTCGATAAATGTCAGCGTGCTCACTCGGCGCTGGCAACACGTGGGTGTGAGCACGGAAAATGCAATTTCAAATTCATTACAGCGCTTATGCCGAAAATAGAATCTGGATGGCTTTCGGTCCAGCACACGTTTTCTGTGGAGAGCAATTAATACATGCAAAAGACAGACACACACACTGTCTAAAGATATTTTAGTCATCGTAAGATCAGAAAAATGTTCTGCTGCACTCGGAGTTGCGCTTTTGACCATCGTTAGTGTAATGGCAGTTATTTATTACATTTCCAGATGGGGGTTTTTCATGCTTAAATCAATGCTTATTCAAATAAATGATTCGTGGAAACAACATACCGAATCGTAGCGCTAATCAAACACCGCTTCGGGGGCGCACCTAAACAACGGACATTGATACTGGGCTTCTGTTCACACCGTGCGCAGCAGCCTCTTCTTATATTCTAGCTTTTGTTGACCACCTACAACACCACGAACACGTGTGCCACGTATGCTCTGCCAGGTCGTCAAGTATGCACAATCACGAGTAGCAAAAACGTCTGCGTTACATCGGATTCTGGTTACCTCTCAAAACATGCACCAAGAAGTCCTGATTGGATTGGATGCACGCTGGATGCCTTTCATTAACTCACTTTTCTCTTAAGAGCCACTCTGATGTGCATGTTAAACGTTGGCGGATTGTGTTCGTGTTTATTTTCATCACATTGTCATAATTCGAGTCAAAAGGATGTGGATGTGTGGTGCCAGCATTTATTGAGACGCAATTGTCCCCGAAAAGGATCGTCCACAATATCATGTACTTCTTGTACTCTTCGTATCGTGTCTCTGTACAAAATTTACCAACAATTAGGTCTGTTACTTGTGTTCGGGAGCACAAAATCCGCCGTGCTTGGATCGTAACGCATGTGCCATGAAACAAGGAACTTCGCCCGTGTCTCATGACTTTCGATGCATAGAAATCGGGACGTCATTTTACACCGGATTTACATCCGGATTGTCATCCAAGGAAGTAGAACATAACTTCAAAAGATGGTGTAATATGAATTGATAAAATAAAACTGAGTCAGAGTCATGGGTTCAATGCGCTACCCCACATGCAGAACACTCTTTTTGGTCATTCCGACTATAGGTATTTCGTGTCCCACGTAGCCAACCGTTAGACATAGCAAAAGGCAGACCTAGCCATCACAAAGAGTGTAGAACCAATTTAATAAAGAAGTTAAGATGTTGGTCGAGCCAGAAATGAGAAATTATGTTTTGTGTACGTTTCACACTTGACGACCTAATTATATTATTGTTTACTTGTTGATCTTGCTGCTCTCCTTTAAATGTGCAGTGTATCTGTCCTTTGTTTGTTCAGATTTCATGTCCTCCTGGAGGACAGTACCGAGAATTCAGTGCATTCTGTCTGTATGTTGTTTTATGTTTTGCGTACTTCCCGCTTCTAGCAGCGCTTTCTCCCTTCGCTATATTAGATTTCTGTAGGCTTCTCCGTAGTGATTAATAACGGTCCGTTTTTGATCCTTCAGAGATTTCCAACATATAATTATCGTTTCCACAATTCACTGTTTTACTGTACCGTTTTGCTTCAATCGGCTTAGCTGCAGCATATCGTTCAGCCACAAAAAACGATAAAGGACTCTAAAAAGAATACCAACACGGACAAGGTCACCACAATGTGCGCCTGTACTTAAGGACAGCAAATTGGTATGGGGGATCGTATGAGCGTGAATAATCACGGTTGGTTGGTAGATGTTGTCTTGCGGTTGCGTTGCTCTCGCGCGGTTTATCCACCCTATTCGTAGTCACTGACACACAGATCATCGTCGGACATGCTGTCCCCGTCATTCACAACTCGGCCGGATGGGCGCAGTTGGCGCAGGCGACGTTTCTTACCATTTTGCCTAATACTATTGATTTTGTGTATTGCTTTGGTGTTATTTCTGATCTCACCCTCTTCATCGAACGTCTCGAGATTATCTGCCTGCTCGTCCGGCTGCATTGGATCGTCAGACGTTCCGTTCCAGTACGTGAGATCTTCCGCTTCCGCCAGTGCACCTTCGCGGTCCTCCTCTATCAGATGATCGACGTCGTGCGGATCAAAGTCCGGTGGCGCTTGCTTAACCATTGCCAGCTTCTCCACCGGGGTTCGTTTTTTACGAAATTCATAAACGAGCGGAAATATTTGTTCGATTGCCGCTTGTACAAAGGCCACACTTGCCGCTGGCGAATTTTATGTTAAAGTCCGGGAGAAATTGGAGAAAAAAATACATCAAATGACCGCCAAATTGTTTCAGCTAATTTTACACAACATGATTCGATAATTAACCGCTTGAACGATAAACACAACATTCCCAACCCAAACCCAACTTACCGGTCACGGTAATGCTTCCCGTTGAGAATATTTTCAGGGTTGCTTTCGGTGTCTGAAGCTTGTAGGTAACGCCTGGATGAAGTTCCGGTTCGTAGCTGGCGTCCTTTTTATATTTCTCCGAGAAGTTGACAATCATGATGCCGAATGGCATACTGCAGGTGCCGAGTACGTTCACGATACGAAAGTTCCTAAATCTAACATTAAATCCTAACTTCTGAAGGCAGCGTGAGTAGCGTCGTGCCGCTATTTTTGCCTGCAACATAAAATCCAAAATAATCAACGATTAGTGTAAGGAACGTTAGAAGCAAGTGTAAGTCGCACGTACCTGATGCTCTGACGTAGCACCGGTGCAAGTGATTTTCCCAGACGACCAAATCGATGCGGTCGTGTACGGGCGGCGCAATTTCATTGTTACCATCCCGTTCTCTCTCCGGAACTCCACATTATTCCCCTGGCGGGCGATATCATGTAGATTCAGATGACAGCGTACGCTAAACGAGCACACAACGTTGTTGATCACGATGTCGATCTCCGGCTGCTCCTCTTGAGGCTCATTGTCCGGGTTCGATTCTTTGGTTTCCAGCGACACCTCGGTAGCGCCCGTCGGTTCCGTATCGGTGGGAGTGTCCGTCGTGGTCACACTGGTGGTGGAGGTGGAGGTGATGGTAGTGGTGTTGGTGGTATTGGCCACGATGCTGCTGCCGCTGCTGGTGTCGGTATCGATTTTGGTTGTGTTGAGAACCACTGGCTTCTTTGCTACAACGCCGCCGTCGCCTGCTGGGGATGTATTCGATTTGACCGACAGCTGCTGCTGGAGATTGGTGGTCGTTGTCGTCGTCGCAAACATCAAAGAACTGTGATTGATCATTCCGCCTACGATGGACTGATGGTGGCCGGAAATCAAATTCACGGCACTAGTGCTGCCAACGGCAGATGTTACCACACCAGAAGTGCTAGACTGCTGCTGACTATTAGGATAATGCTGTTGCCGTATATAGACCCCCTTCACAACGTTCACCACATTGTTACTAGTCTTCGAATTTACATTTAGTATGTTTTTGCTTCCGAAGCTAATTCCGTTGCGCACGACGGTACTGGAACCGGTGATGTTGCTGTTGCTGCTCCTGCCACTGCTGCCGTTACCATTGGGTGCACCAGAGGTGCTAATGGCGTTACCGATGAAGGAGCTGTTACCCACCATTCGAGTTACGGAGTGTGGAGTTGCGACTTTCTCTGCACGTTACATTTAAGGCACACGCTGAATTTCGCAGGCTTGGCCGCTTAACACTTATAAGCTCATTCTGCGCGTACAGTCAGCGATTCGGGGTGGTCAATGAATTGGCACTCTATTTTTATCAAGTTCACATCGAGTCTAGGCACGGGTCGGCAGAAAAGTGTTCCCGTTCGGCCAATATCATACCTTTCCTGTCCGTCCACTGCACGGCGACAATGATGCACGCGTTGATACAGCTGTCACGCTACCGCTCAACTAGAAAATCACACTTAAAACACTGTTTTTCAACAATTTTTGCGGAACGAGGCGTCGAACTTTGTTGTCGATTTGTTGTTTATGATCAAAGACAATAGTTTTTCCCTTCCTTTTCTGTCTTTCGCCATTGGACAGAAAGCAACTGACATTTTTGACAGTGATTTGTGCACAGTCGTCGATCTAACGAACACCATAAGTTGTCGAAAAGTGTTTCTGATAAATCAAGTAGTTTTCTACTAAAAGCTTAAGTAAACGGAAGTGATTACTCAAAAGAAAATGCAATATCTTTTGCATTGGCATATATTTCGTATCTTTGGTAATGCACACAACCTTTGAATAAGAAATTGGGTGACATGCGGTACAAACGCTATTACAGTTAATATAAGATTTATTTTACCTGTTCTATAAAAGCCGTATTAATTTTTTTTGTTCGTAACGTAAGGATGATACTTAAAAAAATCAAATTCCAAATTTCCATTATGACAACCCACTGTGTCGATGTCGATATACTTTGGGCCGAACAAGCTTCCGAATAGTGGAATTGTTAGGCCCATCGAGGAAGTATGAAAGGAAGGAGGAATGAACGAGGAAGGGACCGTACGGATACCTGGCTCTCATTCATGGAAGCGGTCTCACACAACGGTTGCGCTTCCTCCATGGCACAGCTGTTTTAGGACGTGAATAGAAATGCGCTATGCAACATTTTTTTTATTTTATTTGATGCACGTTTTGTAGTACATCAATTGTAATTTTTGTTTTATTTATCAGAAGAACCGCATTTATAGAATCGGCGGATTTATGGAAAAGTCTGCGACCACTTTTAGACAACTAAATAATGATCTTGGGGCGGCGGTCCGGTGGTGTATTGATAACGACACACACGAAAGTACCGGTCCAAAATCCTATCCGGACCAATCCCTCGTACGCAGGACTGATCATCCAGCTACGGGTAAATAAAGTCAAAGCAAGCCAGAAATGGCAGGCCGAGACCTTTTGAGGTTGTCGTGCCGGCGAAGAAGAAAAAGAAATAATGATCTTGATGGCCGAGCACGACTACTGATAGGTCGGATATCACAGCTGAGGCAACTGGGAATGTGCGGCGGACGAAACAATACCAAGAATTATGATCTCTTCTGCGATCACAAACCTCTAAGCTAATAAATAATCCGGAGGAAAGCACTTCGACCTCTAGTCAAACATCTCCAAACGCGGGGTTCTGAGGATTGTCATCCCGAATCCTTTTTCCTTTGCAAAAAAAAACCATCTCCCAAACACCCGAAAGAGCTAAGCCGCTAAAACAAAAAATATTTTATTTTATGTTCTTTTTCCCCTTTAGGAGCGGGACGAGTGATTCCAGCGTGCTTCACAAACACGCCTTCAAGTTTGATGCGCCTGGTAGTCTTTCTCTGCCCCCATCGGTTTGTGGTGTTTCAGTGAACAATCGAACCTCTGGCTGCAACTTCCTTCCCGGTCCACTTGTAATATGGTTGTAGTTCAATCCCTAAACGTACATACTATACTACATAATAATATTATTACGTTAATTCGCTCGCTTAATCGCATACTGGCGCCCTAACTCGCTTAGTCAGCACCGCGTGCGTGGATCGTCATGTGTTGTTTCAGCTTTGTCCGCTTCTTGAACTGCTTGCCACAGTGCGTACAGCCGAACTGCCGATTGGTGCACACGTTCGCAGTGTGCGTATTGAGACTGTGCTTCGATTTGAACGTTTTGCCACACATGCTGCATGTGGCCGGTGTTTGTTCGGCGTGCATTCGTTTCATATGGGCCTTTAGATTGTACTCGTCCTTCAGGACCGAGTTGCACAGCGAGCAGCTCACGGTGGCCGCAGAACCCGGCTGCTGCTCCCCGTTGTTGTGACCCTCCATGTGTCGTTCGAGTGAGACGCGCGTCTTGAACGTTTTCGGGCAGTTTTCGCAGATGAACACCGCACCACCGTGGACCGTCTTTTTGTGTTTTTCGATGCTAAACTTAGTAAATCTAAAAAGAAAAAGAAACGAATGCCGATTAGCTCGCTCGTCGTACCTGCGCACTGGTCGCTAAACATTCGCTACTTACGGTTTGTTACATTCCTCACAGATAATGTCCTTCTTCATATGAACCTTCGCCATGTGGGCGGTGAGTCTGTTCTTGAAAGGAAATCGCTTGCCACATTCTTCGCAGGCAAACTCCCACTCTTGGTGTTTGTTCTGCATGTGTTCCTCTAGGTTTTGGTGCACCTCCTGACACACGCCGCACCGGAACCGTTCCGGATTCTCGTGCATATCCTTATGCTCGACTAGCTTCACCCGCGAGCGAAACTTTTTCGCACACAGCTGACACTTGATCGTACCCGATTCCAGCCCGTGCACCGTCCGCATGTGCTGGTTCAGTTGCTTCAGTGACCTATACTCCTCTTCTGTCGCCTCTCCCTGACCGGTTCCCGTGACTCCCACCGTTTCTCCCTGACCGGGAGGCCCCTTATCCGGGTCGCAAATCTCGCATATAATTGGTTTGTAGAAATCGAATATTTCTCTATCTAGCGTTTGCTTCTGTTCTTCCGTCAGCTCGGGTCCTGGCTCTCCGCCGGGATTTCCCGATTTGCCAGAATCCTCCTCCAGCAGCGCGTTTGGCTGGTGCATGCGCTTGTGTTCGAGCAGTTTCGGTCGAGTGCGGATCTTCTTCTCACAGAGCGGACATTTCACCGTACCGGCCTGCTGTCCGTGCACCAATCGCATGTGGTGGTTGAGCTCCTTTACGGTCGCGTACAGTGTCCCGGCTCCGGCAGCACCGGTTGCGGTGTCACACAGTTCGCAACTGATGCGCTTGTAAAATTCCAATATTTCTTTGTCCATCTGTTCCGACTGCAGCTTCTCCACATCGTCCTCCGATGTCGTGTCTTGGCGCATGTGTACACTCTTGTGCTCCAGCAGCTTTACCCGGGTCCGAAACATTTTACCACACTGCGGACAGCAAACCCGTCCCGATTCTTCACCGTGCATCTGCTTCATGTGCTGGTTTAGCTCCTTCATCGTGCCGTGCTCGATCCGGTCCTCACAAATGTCACAAACGAGCTTGTAGAAGTCAATAATTTCCTCGTCCATCTCTTGGTTCTTCCGTTTCCGGCTCGGAGTGCCGCCGGCGGTGGGGACCGTTTGACGGATTCGGCTACTTTCCGGTTCCGTATCGTTAAGTGTTGCGTACGAAGCCATCCCTTGCTGTTCTCCCAAATCCTCGGTCATACCATTTCCACCAACAAGACCCCGTCTCGGCAGCATTCCGTTCGCTTCGGGGCGAATAGTGTACTCCGGAACGTCTTGCAATACGGGCCCACCTCCAGCTAGCGGGGGTGCTGGGTCCAATTTCAGCTCCCCATGATGACCGTTCTGGTTTACGCCCTGGGCCACCTCTTCAACCGGCACAGCATTACATCCTTCGGCGGGTTCCGGTTTCACCTGGAGCACCGCGGCCGCCGCCTGCCGTTCCTGGTGCACGTTTTGAACCATCAAGTAGAATCGATTGAACTCGTACACCGCGTTCCCACAGTCCCGACAGACGTAGTGTTTGCCCGTCTCCTGCGTAAACTGTAACCCGACATGCTTCCAGACCAGATACGGCATCTCCTGCGGGTCCTCCTCCCGAGGCATGAACATATCGAAGCAGATCTGCTCCGTTCGGAACGTGAGACATATTCCGCATTCCTTTTGATTGATGACATCGTAAACATCGATCGGTGGTGCTGGTGCTGCTGGTGCTGCTGCTGCATCCATCTCTCGGGCCGATTGTTGCGGATCGTTCCGGGATGTGGGGAAACACGGGGTGGGCGTAAAAGCTTTCCACACTCATACACAGGCACACACACACACACACACGGGGGAGGTGCACGCACGCACGCACACTTGCACACGCACTCACGCACGCACACAATTTTTCATCGCGAGCGCGGCCGCTGACGTTTACATTCTTTGCGTTTCTGTATATTTTCCGTGATTTGCAACTAGCTGCACGGCACGAATTTATCCCTTTCGGCTACTTCTTCGCTTTTGTTAGAATTTCGTGACACTTTTAACTCTTGTTGCTCAAAGGCAACCAAAGGTGGTGGTAGTGATATAGATGAGCGTCTTGACGTTTTGCCCTTTGACGTACGGAGTTTTGTTCCACGGAAGCGCCTTTGTTTACATTTTTCCGAAAACTGCCAAGCTCGATTGCAATCGCAGCACATCAGGACTAAGTATGTACTAACCTTGGCTAATGTCAGCGTGCGAAAATGCAAGAGCAGCGAACGAATTTCGAATTTCTTCAAAAAGTCTCCTTGGCAGACAGTCTCGCTTCCGAACAAAGTACATTGGAAGCATGGAACGTGCCTTGAGCGAAATTAGACAATTTGTGAAAATTGTCCAAGGGCAAACCCTTGGAGTTCGATTCAATTGTGTCGCAGAAAGGCATGTAGCCGGTGTAACGATCATTTGAGTGTATTTCAGAAAGGACGAGATTGTTAAGATATCATGCGCGTGGAATTCTTATTCGGAATTTGGAAGAGGTCCTACATGTTTCGCCTTCTCCATTGTCCTTCCACTCAATCGAGTCCAAACATCGTTAAGAAGGATCTTTCCCTTGAACGAAGTTAAGCTGGTTTTATCAGTTTTGAATGATAACCGGAACTTTTAGGTGAGTACCGGAACTATGGGAGAATGTGTTTTATTGTAACTTTACTACAACCCTTTCTCAACCAAAGAGCATCAACCAAATTTGGGTGATGCGGCGATGAAAGTGTTAATTACCCTTTGGTGAACAGCGGTAGCTCTGCCTGCAGTACGGTAAATTATGCGAAGGTCGCAATGTAATCATCGAATCTGTGTACTTCCGGAACTGTAGGAATTTTTCGTTTTATTTTTTCATTCCTACGCTACATGCCACCCTGTTTCGTAACACACTCTTCATCACCTCAGCTCTCACCATGCATTCTCCTTATGCCCTCGGCAATCCGTAGTTTCTCCATTGCCATTTCTCGGTACGCCTGTACAGAGAGGTTTAATTGCACCTTCTTTGTAGCATGTTCTTTAACAAATTGTTCGATTATGCTCAGGAATAGCTCATCTTGTTTCAGCTCATCGATCGATTTTTCGGGTGCATCAAAAAGGCTAGGCATTTGAGTTTCTAGTGCGATCTGCTTCACGCTCCCATCGATCGCGGTACCATGTAGCGTTGAGAAGAGCACGATCAGCTCTATTCCGTTCCGCAGGTAGTCCTGCTTGACCATGTCAAGTAGCAGATCGTCGATTAGTTTATGCCAAGCAAGAAAGAATGCAAACGGACCGAAGTGACGCGTTGAGCGCAATGCATCGAAGGATCGGTGTTCGTTGATGTGTTGGTAAACGTTGGCCGTGATTCGATGGTACTCTTTTTCGTATGGTTCAAACTGCACGCAGGCCCGATCCAGGATGAACTCGTACTTGCCCTCCTCGAGCAGCCGTTGCAGATATACGTGTTCGAACATTGGCGGCTGATGAATGGAGCGTCCATTAAGTGGAAAGTAGATCTGATTCAACCGTTTTCTCATCTCGTACGGAGCTTCCTGCAACGTTCCATCCGGATGGCGCACCACAATCGATCGCTGGCTGTTCTTCAAACCGTACGTAATGTCGGTAAAGACAAACTTCGACGTAGACAGCGCCTTCAACGCACCGTCTTTCGAAATGATTCTACAAATGTCTTTCTGTTCCTGCACGACTGGTGGCATCTGTAACATTGTTTGGGCATCTCCGATCGATTTAAGCAGCTCCTGGCGTAACTGTTCATCCGTCATGAAGCGATACTCGACCGTATTGTCTTTTACCGACCGTTTCCGGAAAACTTTGTCCAGCTCGAGACGTGTGATGGATTTCAATAGCTGTTGTACATCGTCCCTCATGAACGCAGGTGCCGGATCCTTATCTGATGAGTAGCAAAATCAGGTCAATTCAGATGTAAACCACAGTTACCAAACCAACATACCGTAAATAAGGAACGATTCATTGTCGGGCTGGGCGGCGCCGGAGCAAAACAAGCGGTACATGGTAGGCTTCGTCTGGAGAGCCGTACTTCTTTGCCTTGCCATACTACCTATCAGCCGAAGTTCTTTCCACATTTTCCACATGTTAAAGCTGTAAATGTGCCGAAAGTATTGTATAATTTGTAGCACGTTTGTTTGGAATCGGCAAATTTACACAGAAAAAAACATTACCGAACGAAACGTCAAACAGTGTGTTTTTCTTCCCCATCATAGAGCACAGTGGTTGGTCTGACGAAATGAAATATTGTTATTTTGCACATTCAATTGCCATATTGAACTTCATACGCATGATATAGCCTTATTTAGGGTCTTCCACTTATTATTAAACTGAACTGAAAATTAAAATCATACGAAATCGGTTAGTTTTTACACGATTAATGTTCGAGGCGTCCCACACTGACTTCGCGCAGCTGTACATATCACGCGATTTGTACTGTCCAAAAGCTACAAGACGCACAGTGTGGTAACCGACCGACTAGCAGCATGTTTGACCGATGATGAGCGCAGAGAAAATTTCGCTCCCTTCATCCATTGCACCCCTCAGCTAAATCGCATACATTTCGCGACTTTAGGGTTAATCCGCGCTTCTTCAGACGGCTCTAGTGCGAAAAGTGTTCAAGAGGTGCGCATTTTTGCGTCAATTACTTCGCCCGCGGAAGGTCAACACACAGCCACAGGGGTGAGTGTACGTATGAGCGCGTCGTACTCAGTTCAGAATGATAGGCGAATTTAAACAGCGAAACTTGTTTAACTTTAATACTTAACTGACTGATTAGTGATTGTAAAGATTGTTATTTGATAGCACTACCAAAGCACGACAATATCAACATGTCCCAGTCGAAGTTGAAGCAGGTGTTCAGCTACCAATCGTGGGTACATGCGGTATCCGGATCAGCGGTAAGAAAGCGAGCAAGTTTCGTGCACCAGCGACAGTGCAATTAACAAGTTTTTCCTCATTCCAGGGTAGCGTGATTGCGATGTCGGCCTTCTATCCACTGGACACCGTACGCAGTCGTTTACAATGTAAGTCAATACACTCGACCGAAGTAAGTTTTTCTTCTGTTGGCATTACGTAAATTAGCGTTTTCCGTGCGAATTGCGTGCAGCCACAGCTATAGGCGTAGGTACATATCGGCGAGAGGCAAAGGTCAACTTATTGGAAGTTCCCTTTATCGACCAGTTAATGTTACTTATCTTTCAACGTATAGTCTTAGTAGAAAAGAGATGATAAGCCACCCAAATCCTAACGTTTAAATCTGATTGAATCCATTCACGGCTCTTCCGTCCCGAATACCCTTGTCCGATGCACAAATATTAAGGGCTATTGATAGACCGAAAGGCATCCCTAATCCCTGGGACAGTACAGCTAAAATTATCTTTCACGTGTTAATTTGCAGTGGAAGAACCGGAACGACGCAAGGCTCTTAGTACATGGCGAATTCTTCGTAATTTGATCGATGAGGAAGGTTTCGAAACGCTCTACCGTGGGCTGGTTCCGGTGCTGGAGAGCCTATGCATCTCCAACTTTGTCTACTTCTACACCTTCCATAGTCTGAAGGCGCTTCGTGGCGGAGGCCAATCCGCGCTTGGTGATCTGTTGCTCGGTTCACTGGCCGGTGTGGTCAACGTGCTGACGACAACTCCCTGTTGGGTTGTTAACACCCGACTAAAGATGAAAGGACTCGGTCAGCAAGCCAAACGCAATGGTTCTGGTGGCACCGATGTACAGTACGACGGATTGCTCGATGGTCTGCAGTACATCGCCCGGACGGAGGGTGTCCGCGGGCTGTGGGCTGGTGCTGTACCTTCTCTTATGCTCGTCATTAATCCCGCCATCCAGTTTATGGTGTACGAAGCACTTAAACGTCGACTTACAGCAGGCGGAACATCGAGGACGCCGTCCGCAATCACGTTCTTCAGTATAGGTGCGATCGCGAAAATGATTGCCACAGTACTGACGTACCCTTTGCAACTTGTGCAGACAAAGTTACGACATGGCAACACCGACCGAAATTTAAATGTACCCCCCGATGTAGACACGGTACAGATGCTACTAATCATCCTAAAACGACAGGGTGTAGCTGGGCTGTTCCGAGGGCTGGAAGCAAAACTGCTGCAAACGGTTCTGACAGCAGCACTAATGTTTATGGCATACGAAAAGATTGCACGATTTGTCACGTCCTTGCTGCTATCGAAAGGCGGGGTCACTGCGGTTCGACATTGATAACCATCGAGAAGTGCCGTCGTCCGGTGGTTACCAATATTTTCCAAAGGCTTTATTCAACTCTGTCTCTCTTTCTCGGTATGTCCCTCTTTTCGTGTGACTATTTGCTTGCTTTAGGATAGAAGGATTAGGGTTCACTAGCGTTCCATTAACCCACCCTGTCTAGTCTGTGACGAACAAAGTGTTTTATCATTCATTTTCCATTTCGAGCATACTCTGTCCATTGATCCTGTGATGATCGTCCTTTATCGACATTCCTCTTCATGACTATTATTTAAATATCGTTTTGTTTTGTGGTTGCATTTAATGATACAGCGGGTCATTTGCGTGGACTTTTTCACATTAATTGCGTTTCGGGTAAGCTTTAATTGGGTTCCAAATACGAAGGGTTGATAAGGATATGCTAATTTACGGTAGTCTTCTGTTTTGACTACACTTAAGTTATCGCCTGTGCGGCAAAATAAGTAGATTATTGCCAAAAATAGGACGTGGAATAAAGGTTGAAGGAATGGAAAATAAAAGTTAATTAAACCGAACACGACGGATTTTTAGTAAGGATTATTACATACGAAACTCACGAGCGTCCGCCGTAAAGGCTGTAGGGGATTTCGGCGGTAAAACCTTTTTATCTACCGGCTATGAGGTGTGAGGGACAATAGACACGACGATACAAGGGTCGCCCTCGCCAGCAACGATACTCCTTCAACTGGTAAATGTGAGTAGATATGCATTTTTTAAAAAAGGAAGCAATATTTAATAGTTTAAGGCTGTACGTTTTTATTAACTTAGTTTCATCGGAATTTAATTTCTAGAACTGCGGTTCGACTTTTCTTATTACATGGGAGTAGTGGAACGAACTATACCCGGGCCACCACGACATTCGCAGGACACTGTTTTGTGAGTTGTGTTACTAAGTTTTGTTGGATTCTGCTCATTTGTCGCCCTCCTGTAGCCGACCTAGTGTGTATTTAGCTTATTTAGCATCCTTGGTTTATCGTTCTTCTGTCTAATGTCTCTATATAGTGCGGTAGTATCTAACGCCTATTGTTTAATATTTACAGATTACATATTATACTTTGCCCATAATCTATGCTGCGTTCAACAAACGAACAAACGCAAGGTGTAGGATAAGTAGCGACATTTAGAGCTGACTCATTAACTTAGTAAACCCCCCACATAAGTTCCATCGCACAAAACTGAAACCCTAACCCGCGAATGCGCTGGTGGTGTTGGCCTGATATTTCCGTTACTTGCTATGAACCGGCACCGTGTACAGTAATATTGCTATTGGACAAGAGGTGTAGCAGCTACACTAGTAACTGATTCGTTTTCTGTCTTCTTTTCTTGTCTCTATGTGCGCTGCGGAACTTTGAACCTTTTCTTAGCCACAGTCTTTCGAATAATCCCTCTGTTTCGGTTTTCTGTTTGCATGAACTTCGACAGCGAAACGATAAACAGATAATAATTTGAAACTCTAACTACTAAAAAACAAAATGCAACCACAAAAACACAGGGTTGTGTGTGCTGATATAACTAATTTCTGTATCCGTGAGCTAAATGCCGGCACTAAAGTATAACTAAACATACACGCACAAATCAAATCCTTCCTCTATCGACGTCTCTTAAATTGTAGTACTCTATACATTGTTCCGGATTCATGTGCCCTCCTCCAGGAACGTTCCCATCCCCGGCAGGTATCTGGTCTGTTTGATAGCGTATCTATATCTATATTATCGGAGCCGCATCTTTCCTATTACAATATCTCGCCGCTTTGAATGTTCTGTTCACACAGTTAACGGATAGACTCTGTTCCCTGTTCCTATTCCTTGTTTTTTTTTCTATGTTTTATGTTGCCCCTGCTTTTCTTCACCTAAAGGAGGTAATTGAATTTACAGCTTGCCTAAGTCGTGAGTTTGCCCACTCCTCCCTCAAGTGTGTGTGTGTGTGTGTGCTTCCTCTACATTAAAAGATTAATCCTGATCGCGCGCGTGTGTGTGTGTGTAAAGCATTCAATTTTACAGCATTGTTTATTTAAGATTCTTCATTCAAATTTCGGCCCAATTAGTAGTATTTCTTGCTGCAAATGCTTCGAAGTATCAATATATCTTCCGACTGAACGTTCCCGTGTTTTGCAGAGAGATTGGATGCATAAAAATAGGCATATATTCTATTCTATGTACAAACTACTATCCTACGTGTTTCCGCGTCATTTCAAACTCTTAAGCAATATTGCAGCGGCATTGAGGCCGCTGCAGGATTATACCTTGTTTTTTTCTATCATCAGCTTTTACGTTGTTTCGTCGTGTTTACGACGCTCCAGAGCGCCTTGCATTCTGCAGCTTATCGATACAATTCCCTTGCATACCTTTTGTCATAAATTCCTCCCACTCACGGTCAATATCTCGGCGAAACGGGACTCTCTTTTTTATTAGATGATCACTATTAAGTAGGAAGAATCAATTACTCTTAAAATAAACAAACAAAAATGCTATACACATGAAGATGGGAAGAGTACGGATATAAAGTTCACTAAAATGCGTAAGTTAGGACGTTATAACACAAACAACAGGGATGTAATTCTTATGTTGAGTGACTTGCGCACATTGACGCACGGCCAGGATGGCCAGAACAAATATAAATCTTGCCAACCTGTTGCAAGCTTTTCGTGATTATTTGTTTTCCTGTCCTATTATGTTGCTGTTGTGGTTGTAACTAGATACAATGTCGTGTGTATGTGGTGGGTGGCTTAAATTACATCCTTTCACTATTAATTCATGAAAAGGTCGTTTGCGTGTTTAAAAAGATAATGCCATCATTATTTGCGCGCTACTTTTCTCGATGATGGCTTTCTATTGTTTGATCTCTCGTTGTAAAGTACCGCGTTGTACCGTGAGAGCCAGTACGCCCCAAATTGCACCGCATTATTCATTCTTTCTCTCTCCTAGATTTCCTGGCTTTTGCTTGACTTTATCGATGGTAAAACCCGTTGCTACCGCCACCACCACTAGCCATGCCGCTACCCTGTTCACTGCGCTGATGATGATGGTGAGCCTTCGTATGGAATCCGCCACCGTTCCGACCACCGAACCGTCTACTACCGGTACGAAACCCACCGTTAGCACCTCCACCACCACCACCATGGTGTCGGTTCCCATTGCCGTTCTGATAGTAACCACCGCCACCACCACCTCGATAGTTATTTTGATGATGGTTGTGGAAGTGATTACGGTTTCCTCCACCGTTTCCCATCCACTTACCACCGCCACCCGTCTGATGATTCTGGTATTGCTGGAAGGGATTATTGCCGCCGGAATTTGCAACACCAACCGACGACTGGACACCACCACTACCCTTTGTTTTCTTTATCCGGCCACGATCCATTTCTGTTTCGCGATCCTCCTCGATCTGACGCTTACGTTCTTCGCGCCGTTCATTTGCTAGCTCTCGTTCCATCGCTGTCTGCTGTCCGTTCCAACTTTTAACTGGTGCGCCATAGCCCCGGTGTGAGTATTTCATCAGCATTTGAACTGTTGATGAACTTCCTTTTCCATCTCCACCAGGGGACGCTGAACGATTTCCTGCAGCTCCATTCGTGTGATATCCGTTCGCCATTGATTTGTTAACTTTTCCATTAATGCCGTTGTGTGCTGGCCGATGACCGTTACTCAGTGATGAAGGTTCACCACAACCTCCACCGGAAGTGCTAACATGCTTCAGTGGTAGCTTATGTGGCTTCTGTCCCGGTGAGCTGGTCGGAGAAGATACGCCCGATGTCGTGGGCGAGGATGATTTGGATGATGAGGCCGATCCGCTATCTGGATAGCTGAGCTGATCGGCCGTACTGCTCTTGGAGACCTTCCAAAGACCTGCCTTGGTTTTGATCATCTGTGGCGAACGGGAAGAGCCCGTGCTTGTGCGCTCTTCATCCTCCTCATCTTCCTCCTCCTCCTCTTGATTAACGTCTTCATCGCCCGCTACAGCGTGTGGCTCATCCTTGCTATGCTTGGCGCTACGTTTGCCATTCACAAAGGCGACCATCTGTTGTCTCGCACGTTTAGCCGTACTACTGCCATTGGTGAGAACGAGCGATTTGGACGTGGTTTTGCTGAGCTCGTGGTTATTCTCGTCCTCGCTTGTACTGCTTGTATCATCACTATCGTACGGTACCAGACTGATTACAGCCGAGGAACATCCGTTGGTGCTCTCCGACGATTTGCTCGGGGAGTTAAGCTTCGGCATCGATGCAAGCAACGGGGTGGATAAAGATTTTGCTCTCGCCTCGCTGTAAGCAGCACCGTTGAGGGAAGCAGTCGCGTTGCGTGCGTTGATATCGGGAAGTTTTGGAACTTTGCTGCCCGATAAAGACTCCGGGTACTGTTTCGCTGGCGAACTAAGCGGGGACGCATTAGAAAGGGTTGACGCTGTCGATGAAGGAGAAGAAAAAATTGTTGTATCTCTGCCGGAAACACCTGCCGATGAGGTTACGCTGGTTGTCGTTGTCGGGCCGTTGTTGTTGTTGTTGTTCATTCCCTTACCGTTGATGGCGGTGGTGGTTACTGTTGCTGATGGGTTACTGCCGGTGGATGAGGTCGTAGCGGTTGGTAGCACTGGCCCAATAAGGCCCGGCTTCTGTTCCAACTTGCTCGGAAAGAGACCACCACTAGATCCATTGCCGCCACCAGTGCCGAGTACCCGGAGCGGTGATGAGTTAGTGACTTTGCCGGGTGTACTACCATTACTCCCCCCACCACCCGTTCCACTAGCGGTTCCGCTACTACTACCAAGCCCGGTCGTCGGGGTGGTGCCGTTGCTTAAATGTCCCATCGACGTGAGAGTCGCCGTACTGCTCGGTTGTCCTACGGTGACGGTCGCCTTCGCTCGACAGGTTCCGTTCGGTAAACCAATCGCGCCGGCCGCCACACTCTCCAGTTCGTAGAACAGGATGTACGCGTTCGTGCTCATGACGTTGTGAATGCCGATCGGGCGCACAGAGCTGTCATCAAATACGTGATACCCGGCGGCATCCGTATGTCCAATCGCTGTGTAATGTCCACAATGCTGCGTGCTACCCAGATGCGTTACCATCGACGTCAACCGATACGTCAGCTTTCCACCGTTCGTGCGCATTGCGGGCGACGAGTAAGGTGTAAGATCCAGCTTGGAACGCAACTCCACGTGCTTGTTGATCTTGCCACTCAACATGGAAAATCGCTTCAGTTGTATGCACAGCACAAACGGTGCACGCTCGAGTGAAAATTGCTTCGTGGCCGCGACACGGCGCTTGCACGCCTCACACTTGTATCCCATCTCTTCCAGTCGTTCGCGCGCAAAGTACAGTTCTAGTGCCTCATCGATCGAATTGGCTTTCCGGATGTCGAGCAACAAATCCTCAAAGTGTTGGAACGTAGTCGAAACGTGCTGACAGGACAGACACTTCACCTCCGATCTTAGGTAACCGCCCAGAATTTGGTTCAGCGGTGTCGTTTCTTTGCTGTACTGATCCAGCTCTTTACTGTTCTTGCTCCGGTTGAGGTAAGACTTTTCCATCGCTTCCACCAGATAGCGCAGGAACTCGTGCGCATCCTCTTGCCGACCCGGTACCAAATGTTTGCAGACGAGCCTCAGCCTCGAATACACCAGATAGGGTCGGAAGGCAGTTTGATTGGACTGTGATTCGAGCAGCGTTTTTGCCATCGCGCAGATAATGCAATTGCCACCAGAACCTGGAAAAAGTCAAACATCGTTAAATGATTCCACCGGAGAAAGAGACGGTGTATCTTACTCACCACCTTCATCGCACTTAACGCGATGTGGCTCATCCGACAGCAACCAGTTGGCGATGGCCGGCACGTGAAACAGCGCTTGAAGAGTCGAGTTAAGGTAGCAGGTGTTGCCCATGTTCATCATACCCGCACCAACCAACCATTTGCGGCCGGTCGTTTTCCATCCGATCTGTACATTCTCGCGAGGGAAAAGCGTTCGCTTCGGCGTCGGCAGTGTGTTAGTGTTGGTGGTATCCATCCTTCCGGCGGCAGTACTGCTAGCGGAGGCAGAGACGCCATCTGAGGGTGGATCAAAGGTACAAGAGGCAAGCGTTATTTGGGCGATCGTTCCGTCCGTGGGCCTGACGCCGGCATCACTTTCATTGCGCTGCTGCAGCTCCAAACGACGGAAGGACGTTTCCAGACGTTCCATCCTGTGCGCATCGGAACAGTTATGTAAAATTAAATATGCTTCCAAACAAAATAAACACACACACGCCCCCACGGTAACCAAAGTAATTTTTTTAAACAAACAACACACTGCACTCTACATGGCACTAGATGTAATTGTGTGTTGGAGTGTTATAGACAGTGCCTGCTAGGATCGTAACAATTTTCACACTTAAAAGGCATCACATCTTCCAGGCTCCATAGGCATCAACCTACCTTCGACGATCTGCGACAAAGGGAAACTGTTTGTCCGCTGCCAACGTCGGATGGTTTTCCGGCGTGCGGTCGTACGCAAGCTACTCCACAGCGGTACTAGAAAGCGTAAAACCAGCTGACAAAAGTAGCGAAACTGTAGCTTCACTAATCGCATAAAATGCATCCCGTTCGGTAGCAACCCCCGCAGCGCATCGTTAGTACGGTGATTGTTCAAGAGTCGTGAAATTTGGCGATTTGCTTTATGAGATATTTCACCCGATATGTCCCGGGCGTTCGGGCCTAGTGTCTTCGCTCTGATAGCTGGGATTTATTTCCGTCACTTAGGCGCCCCGGTTGCGGTGCGTTTGCAGTTGCTCGGGCCTTATTTGGGTCATTGGAATCGCGTATCGAGCGTTTGGACAGAATTGCGTTAGAAGTTCGTTCGTGTATTCTGTCCGGAGAAGAAAATTACCTCACGCAACAACACAGGCTCAAGGTGGTTCAGCAGCACGTGTGCTAGCGTATCAGATAATCAGAAGCACGTTCTCGGTTTGCACCATTATCACTACATATACGGTGGAGGACACCTGGGTGCAGAAGAAGGTGATAAATATCACCCACCCCAGTCAGAGTTCCCGATATGGAAGGGCACTTTAATTTCTCGTACACGAGCAAACTAGTTGGTAAGTGTGTGTGTGTATATAAGTGCACGGGTTAAAGGGTCAGAAGACGAACAATGTTACGAAGTGTACACAAAACGCACAGGGCGCAGGGAAAATGCGCGTTCACTTTTTGGAACATAATTCTATTTCGCTCTACGAAGACGGACGATAGAGTGAAGTTCTGCACTCGCTCGTACCACACAGGTCACAGAGCTTTTTCCCTAAGCGGAAAACTGGTCAGGATCGATACGACATATCGTTTCTTTGATCGCACACAATGCCACCCCTCACGGGTTATTGGCAAGTGTCAAATTTCTTCACGCACATGTAAAATTTTCCCCGTGCGTGCAACAGTGATGGTGAGATTTTTCTCTCTGCTCTCGTTTTTGAGGTACCAAATCGCGCGCGCGGTGTTATCGATTTTCTTTTCCTCTTCTTCTTCTTTTCCTTCTTCAGCAGACCCTTCCCAATCTTCCCTTTTTCCATATTTTCATTCAAACCCTTTTGTCAATCACAACTCGCGTGTTGTGTTTAGTGGCGCGAGTTGAATGCTCCACATACAATACACACATGCCATCGCTGAGTTCCGTTTTCAGCGTAACATAAACACACACACCGGGTGACAGCTGGGAAAAGGAAACGTCGTGCGTGAATCATGCGTTCGCGGGAGCGGTCCAGGGGTCGAAAGTTATGCACTTTCTCAGCTAATATACACACCTATCCCGTTGAATGTTTGCAATGCAATTTCAGACTGAAGCAGATCGTTTCAGCATACTTACTTTGTTGCTGATGGAGCACATTGTTAGACGATTTGGCAGCACTGGGCGATGGTGTAGAGGTTGCCGCGAACTTTAGCGAACCACCGTTCATGGCCAGGAGTGTGTTCGGGGCTCCACCAATGGTAGCTTTGGATAGTCCTGTTGTACTGAAGGACGAAGCAGCCGAGGAGGAGTTGGAATTGCTTAAGGAACCACCGGAGGTAGTGGAATCGGCCGGAGTTCCCGCTTTCAGGACGATGTATTTAGATCTCAGATTTTCCAGGTTCGTACTGTAGCTAGGACCTTCTTCGTACGTTATGGACTTAACCTGCTGTCCCTGGCGTAACGACTGACTGATGGATTCCACCAAATCGTTCGGTCCACCATCCTCCGGTTCGTCATACTGGTCGTAATCGGTGTCAAGCTGGGTCGCCGCTAATGCCCGTCGGAACGGGAGCTGTTGCTTGCTGGGTGACTGTCCGCTGGCAGTTCCAGTTCCATTCACTGTGACACCGTTGCTGGCGGAAGCCGCGCCAAAACCGTGACCAACCGTTCGTCCATTTGTTGTGCCGCCCGTCGAGTGCAACGCATCCCGAATAGCCGCACTCACTAGCGATGGTGTCGAATCGCACACCATTTGGATGGGCATTGCCGTCGCTCCGTAGCAGCACAGCGGTGGGACAAGTTTTGCCACAGGGCTCCACGGATCCGTCGGCCACCGGAAGGCACTAAAGGATTTATAATACCTGCCTTGGTTTTTCGGCAAAGTTTCACCTCCTGCACTTCCTTTCGGATGTTCGCGGCTACTTTTGCAACTCCGTCACCAATACCAACACATACACATTCACACGCACGCACACACCCTCGGCTCTTGCTCAATATTCTCACGCTTTCCTTTGGGCCGCTTTATTCCGCGCAATTTCAGGAAGTTTAACCAGCCCTTTCTTCTTCTTTTTACAACTTTACGACGTCAGCGACTGTCTCCGCACTGTCATAGGCACAAGGACTTTCCCTTCCCCGCGCGAACACACTAGCCACAAGTGCCTTTTAATTCACTTTTACGTCGTCGGTGCAAGTGTCATACGGATTAGCCGGAGTGTTGCGGGAGAACGTGTCTTTCGCCAGTACATCGAGCTTTACATTAACGATCGGGAACACAGCAACCCGGGATCGGACATCAGTCGAGAAACTGTCACGCACCAACTGTTGACGGAAATTCGTGAAAAAACACGAGATTTTCACTATCAAAGCACTATACGACGAGGAGCAAGAGCATGCGGCTCGAGTACGTTTTTCTCCATCGTACTACCAACAGAGGGCACACACACATTACTACGCAGAACTCCAATACGCACGCACACTCACACACTTTCTAGCCACGGCAATATTGGCCAACTCTAGCTCAATGCGATCGAAGGAAAAGGCACCAATTTAATGCCCTTGTGAAACGCGCTAGTTAGAATGAGACACAAACAAGACGACACGGAAAGGGAATACAAGTGGAACACACCGGGAGCACAGAAGCAGCACGACAGACTGCACACACACACACACGCATGCATGTGTATACGCGCGCACGAGTGGTGGCACTTGGTTAGTCGAAGTGGTTAGACGAGGGAGTTTGGAAACGCTTTTTCGTAGACAAAATTCAGTTTTCCGTGGAAAACTTGATATCCAGCAGCAAGCAGGGATAGTCCGTTACACTTTTCACATCCTTCCAGGGAAGTGTAGAAAATCACGTTCTGGTAAATTAGCCGTTTTATTCGTGCTCGTTTACACTGCGGCGAAATCGTCTGCTTTGGATCGCAACCCGTTCCGTTTTGGGTGGGGGAATCATTTCGTTCCTATCTGTCTTTGAAAGGTATCTGGTGGAGTGGTAATTCCAAAGACTGTCTGACGATATAAATATTTTAATGTAGCAAATAATTATAACCATTAAAACCTCTAGATTACAATAACTGGTGCTTAGTTTTTACTCCACTTATAACGAGGTCTGTATGGGCATTTTGTTGAGTTGTTTACTGTCACCATCAGAGACCACGGGCTGATGTCGACAATTTTGTCACGGCGAAAAAAGCCCAACTGTCACGTTGAGCGAACTCTGAGGCGAAAAACAATTATCTCTTGGAAACGTCAACCAGGATGCAGTCGAACACTGTCGTAAAAAAATAGAACAAAATTGCATACAACGCGATCGTGTGGAATCTTATCGCATATTTTTCAGCCAAATTCCGCAGCAACGGAGCCAGCTCATCCGAGCTCGAAGACACAGATCGTCATGATTAAAGCGATACTAGTGTTTAACAACCATGGCAAACCGAGATTGTCCAAGTTCTACCAGTATTTTGTAAGTAAGGGTTTCACGCTCGACCTCTCGTCGCAAATGAGCAATCGATATGCGATGCACAAACATATGTTCCCATCGTTTTAGAACGAAGACATGCAGCAGCAGATTATAAAGGAAACATTCCAGCTAGTCTCGAAGCGGGACGACAATGTGTGCAATTTCCTCGAAGGTGGCAGCCTGATCGGTGGTTCAGACTACAAACTTATCTACCGACACTATGCGACGCTGTACTTTGTGTTTTGCGTCGATTCTTCGGAAAGCGAGCTAGGCATCCTTGATCTGATACAGGTGTTTGTGGAAACGTTGGACAAATGTTTCGAAAATGTGTGCGAACTTGATCTGATCTTCCACGCCGATGCCGTACACCACATTCTCTCCGAACTCGTCATGGGTGGCATGGTGCTGCAGACGAACATGTCCGACATTCTGGCCCGTATCGAGGAGCAGAACAAACTGCAGAAACAGGAGGCTGGAATCTCCGCGGCTCCGGCGCGGGCCGTTAGTGCGGTGAAAAGCATGAACCTGCCGCAACAGATCAAGGACATCAAGCTGCCGGATTTGCCGCAGGCGATAAAAGATTTGAAGTTCTGACCAAACCACAATTTCGATGCATCGCTACTCACGAAAATTTCCGCCGATTCGTCGTACATTCCCATCAACAGCAGCCTGGAGGGCTTCAGTTTCGAGTGCTATCAGTCCGAGTACGTTGGTGCGGTTTCGACCGCCAAGGATCTGGATGGCGAGTCGTCGCCGAGGAGAAGTTTGCGGGTCGCGTCCACGTCCGGAACTACACTTCCGCAACGCAGCAAACCAAAATCGTCCAAGAAATCGTCATCGAATGCCTCCAGCGCCACGCTTCTTTCAACGAACACTGAGCGCGACGCAGGCTTCTAGTACTGGGTATATCGGTACAGCGATTAGCAAACGGATGCAAGCGAATGAAGGCGTATGAATTTTCGTTTCTTTGGTGCTCTTTACTATTCATCGTACTCCTTCGCTTTTTTATTTCGTGTTCGTGTGCCGCGTGATTGATGCCGGATGTACGCGGATACAACCTGTTAACAGGTACTCGGAATGTACTTTCATTAATCAACTGAATGCAAGACTTTAGTTCAAGAGTTCAGTTATTTATACTTCAGTTATATACAAGAAAGAGATTTATCGAAATGCAACGTTATATAAGCAACAAATGGAACATAAACAACATAATTTCTTAACAATACACGCAAAGTACGGAGAAACTTTTTTCATTTGACGACCGGCAAAAGGTGTGATATTGGAAATGATTTCATTCTTCACAAAACTGAAATACCAAAATTTGAGTGACCGTGGTTCAAGCCATGGTCACAGAAAGTATGATAATTTTTAACGACGAGACGCAGAAAATATTTTAGCAAATTGATTGTTTTCTCCTCTTGAATTGGTTTGTAGAGACTTTGCATATTGCAAGTGCATCAGTCTTTCAACAAATTAACTCAAAACAACTTTCGGTCTTTGTGCGGCAAACAATTGTTCAACCTGCGACGCTTTTGACGTTTCTGTTTCGAATTTGACGTTTACTTCACTTCGAACTCATCTACATAGACCACCACATTATGTGCTTGGTGCATATTTCGTCGGTTTCGCGGTTTGTCGTGTCTTTGCCGTAAAGTAGCAGTCCGGATTGATTTCCAGCATCCTTTCACTGCGGAAACCGATCCCGGTATCTGGCGTTTTACTTGCCTAACTTTTGTACTTGCGAAGGAGCAATAGACGAAACGGTATTATCACAGTGAGTGTGCTTTGTCGAGACAGGGCGTTAGATTGGGCTCGCAACAGGCATCGGAATGAGGCGAGCTGGACCGTCGCAGTGCTTTGATTAGTAATGGTGGCTGATGGCGTTTTGGGGCGGTTAGATAGTATTTATGGTTTTTGTATGAGGAATGTTGAAGCTAAAAAGTCCTCAATTTTCCATGGAACGCAAGAAAGTGAGTGTTCTAGGAAGCTTGCAACAGATCCGGTCTGGAACTTCGCCTTTGATATAGCAAGGGAACGGGTAGTTGTGGTGGTGTGTGTAGTTTGATTTGGGAATGAGAGTTAGAACGCCGCCGGTTGGAAAAGCTTTCGAAGTATTCCATCTTTTATTGCAGATTCCTAGCCCCGGGCTGAAAGCCGGTGACGGTAAAGCAAAAAAACGTTAAAACAATGAAATGTTTGAAGGAGAAATAGAATGCCAAAGTTTTTTTTCTTTCTATTCGTCCGCAATGGCAGAAAGTTCCATTGTGCAGCGGCGAAGTGTGTGTATGCGTGTGTGTACATTTGCTTGTCGGCTTCTAGAATGGGACTCGCTCACACACATCCCTGTAATAAACTGCTGGCGAATGTGTATCTGTGTGCGTGTGTTTGCCGTAGTGTGCTGGAAGAAGCACAGAACAGAAAGGAAAAGACAACGAAGAAACGAAGACGACGCCGCAGTTCGAAGTGCAAGGGACGAGTATCGGTATTCCGTGCGGGCGCTGTGGTAGTGTTTTGTGTGCAACAGTCGTGACATTAAGCCTTTTTGTTTAATTAAATCTCATAATGTGGAAGTTGTTAAATGTGACGAACATAGACACTCCGCAGGGAACTACGGTAGACTGAAGTTATACTGCTCTTGAATAGCAAGCCGAATTAGAATGCGCCTTCGGAACAAAAAACACCCTGTGAAATGTGTATTAATGGAGGGCAACAACAGGAGGAGACACCTCGAAGTGCTATTGTTTGCTTTGAATTGAGCCAGCATTGCATAGTGTCAGGCGCTATCACCCCGTGGTTTACATTGCATCTGCCGTATCCTTTGGCCGTGTTCGCAAACCGTTGTGTATTTTTTGCGGCGTGTGCGTGTTATCCAGAGAAAAGGGCTTTAGGGAACTATTGGGTGTGGTGTATGTAGGAGGTGACGAAGGTTACGCCGAGACACGAAAGAGATGAAAATGGAAAGAAATATCAGAAGCATGATGAACAAGGCGGAACGAAGAAACTAACCAACACAACAATGATTTGCAAGAGTGTGTGAGTGTGTGTATTTGCTCACCAACAGGACAGAGAGCAATGTCAAGTGTGAGCGAGTAAGCAAGAACGAGAATGAGAAGCACAGATGACTGCTTTTGATATGCTTTGGAAGCGTAATGTGTAAAGAACGCAGGTGGAATGTATGTGAATGTGTGTTTGTATTGAACATTCGGAAATGGGAAGCAACCGAACCACCTCCCCTTCCTCCCCCTGCACCCTCCCTTAGGTTCAATGATCCACCTACTCTTTATCCAAGGGCCTTTAGGCAGTCAGGTAGGAAGAACATCAGTGTTTCGGGTCACAGGGATAAGAGCGATATACTGATATACTGGAGGGAGGTAGAGGAAAGTTTTGTGTTTTGCAAGGATTAAAACAGATTAGGAATGATATCAATTTTAATTCATGTTACTAGTAGCTTATGTTTCTTTTGATAAATTGTTTTGCGAAAGTGAAAATAATTAAAGTAGTAATAGTAATAGTAAAATAATTACTGCTAACATTTTTTTATCGTCAAAGTGTACGCATCAATACGGCCGGCCGGCACAAGAAGAACAATGAACATGGAATGTGGCTAAATGAAGCCCAATCATGAATACGCGGCTCTAGGTGCCTTTAAGCGCCAGCACAAACACATGCGTGATTGTGCCTTTTGCATGCTTTCAACGATGTTTTTGGGTAGGGCCTTCTTATGTTGTGTGCAGCTGTTCAGATAAAACTGCCTAAATGGTAGAATATTAAATTTCCTCAACTAATGTCATCGTGCCCTTAGATAGTGCGTGAAAATTCGATGAATTAGTTCATCTTGACGATCGGTGTTTTAACTCAGTACGTTCTGAATTGTCAGCTGTTGTTTATTTTGGACATTTTTGCTTTATATTTGTTACTTTTCCTTTTTTGGGAAGAAATATCCCTTCTGATACTTTTTTTCATTGCACAAAAAATGCATTTCGCTTTTAACATATCTTGTGAGTCCCCGTTTTGGCCGTTATAGCGGGGCTGGACGATACGTGAACAATGCATTTTTGTAAATTCATTCCTAAAGGATTTGTATTGCAAAAGCGGAGAGAAAGGTGCGTCAACATGCTGCTGTCACCTGCTCTGTTGCGTCTCTTTCTGTACACTAGATGCGCACCTTTTCACTCTCTCTCGCTCTCTCTTTCACATTCTCTCTCATACTCGCTCTATCTCTCTCTCGCTCTCAAACGAACTCCAATACAGTGAAAGGGTTATTTGGAGAGGGTTGTGTGATGCGTTTGATCTCGCGCGTTGGGTGGGGATGGAACTAACTTCCCCCCTTCCAAAACATTGAATTCTTACTGAGCGAATGAACAGAAAAGGAAGGGCATATACGGTCCATCCGTTTTCCCCACCATCAACCGTTTGGCGTGAAGTTTGTTGGGCAAAAGCAACGCGTACGGGAAATTGTTCACTCACTCGACTAAGTGCATAGTGACCGAGCAGTCGTGTCGCGACATCGTCTCACATCGTCACCCGGCCAACAAGTAGTGAGTGTGTGTGTATTTGTGTGCATGAATGTGTGTTGGAATTACAGAACAATAATTTTTGTGTGGCTCAGACTACTGACCCAACTCCCCAACATGGCGAGGAAAACGCGAAAGACACCGTGGCGTGTGTTGTGGCTTTGTTGTTTCCCGTGTGGCTTTTGTACGTGTCTTTCGAATGTGTTTGTGTGAGCGACGAAAGACCGCAGCGAAGAAGATACACACAAACGAGATAAAACTCCATCGGGTGACGACACCACATCATCTTGCCCGGGGAATTCATTGTGAGGTGTCGTCGTCCGAGGACTTTTGGAGATCTAGCATGGATTTTGTTGTTTTCTTGATCAGTTTATTTGATTGAACAGGGGATGGACTTGAGCAAAACGTGTGCGATCGAGTTAAGTGATCGATATTGCTTCTTGTACATGTAACCGGTATATCCGACGACGACGTGTGAGGATTCTGGTTATCTTTCTTTTTCACTTCACCAATGCGTACCTTAAATGACAGCGAGACAAACACTAAGAAACGCTGGAAATTTTCATGAAAGCGAAGGAATTCTGGACGTTATCTGTATTCCTTCTAGACAAAAAACACGTTCTCGTTCGTTGTGACTCAAAGAGCAAACAAAAAAGGAATAATAACAAGTCAGATTAAAACCTTCTTCCAAGAGCACTAGAAAATCACGTCCTCGTGACACATGCCGCGTTGCTTCAGGGCTTGTTTTCTGGTGTGGATTTAGCCAGTTTTATTGGCGTTTTCTCGTTGCCTTGTACACATAATGTGTTGTTCATTTATTCATTTTTGTTGTTCATTTTATATCCAAGTTGGTGTAAAAGTCAACAAACAAACCGGAAACAGGGAACAAAAATAATAAAAAAGAAAAAAATAGATTATTAAAGCTGAAAAAAATATTTAAGAAATTATTGTTGCAGGGTTGCAATTCATAAACTATTTCTTTCTAGAGAAGGTTGAGGCTTTACTTTTCAATTTTGTGGGTGAAAGTAAAGCAATTGTTCATACGATTTACTTCCGCCTTCATACACAATAATCCAATGATATTCCTGTGTTGGATGCGAATATCCACCACAGGAAGAAATTGAAAATCGATGACGTATTAGCGTCTCCTTGGATCCATCTTTTAATATATTTTTATATCTGAAATTACAGTGAGATTCTTGTGTGTGTGACGTTGAGCGACAACAGTGTTACATAAGGAAAAAAATAAGCCAATTTAATTTTGAGCTGGAAGCTATCAGTTCAACGTGTGTGCGCTTAAGGTGCCGAAAAGAGCATGCAGATTTAGTGTGAGTGAGTGTTGTGCGAGTGAGACGAAAAAAAAAAGGAATTCAACAACTTCTGCCGAAGGGCTAGTGCTGAAGCAAAATTGAAAATTATTAAAACCTGCATAAACCTCTCATAGAGAAAACCCCATCCCCAATATCATCAACCCTCGGGAGTGCGTATTTGTGCGTAGAGTGTGCAAAAGTGTAAGCGAAAGCCATCAACCATACTTTGACGAAGACGAAAAGGATAAAGTGAGAATAATCTCCTAAACAACAACGAAATGGCGGAAGATCTGCGAGACCGCAATGACCCGGAGCTGAAATATCTGTCCGTGGAGCGGAATTCCTTCAATGATCCGGCTACGCAAGCCGAGTGGACACAAAAGCGGTTAGTTTGGGTGCCGCATGAATCACAGGTGAGTTCAGGAAAGATATACCTATTGCAGTCTACGTGGAATTTCTCTGTCTTTTGTCTACCATGTCTCCTTTGTCTATGTAGATGTCCTAGAAACACTTTACTAGTTGGATCGCCCGGTGTCATTCTAATGACATGTCCAACCCACCTGAACCCAACGAATCTGATTTGCTGTACGATACCAAGTTCTTCGTCCAGCTCGTAGAGCTCCTAACTATGGTGTCTTCTAAATTGTCCTGAAGCTCATACGATTCGAAAAATCCTTCTGATCATATTTCCCTCGAATAGTGTTTTGTCGGTCCAATTAATACGTTCTTGTTAAACACGAATTTCTAATTCGAATACGCGGTATAGATGAGTCACATTTGCACTAAAAAATTGTTTTATTTGACTGATCTTCGATCAGATCGAACCGGATTGGGGCACACCACAAGATCTACCACCCGAACCAGCGGAGGTGCTTGAGAAAGCAATCAATACACTGTGTCGTGCCCGACAGTGGAATCGAGTTTAAGAGACCTGTGACTCATAACCAAACCCCAGACAACAGTGAGACATGCTGGAACTCGATGAGACAGCTTGAAAGAAAATTGCCCTGAATGATTGCCCTTTAAAGAGGTTGTCATTTTAATTCGAAATTTTTAGGGACCTTCTGCCAAAGGTATCTTGGGAGTATCCGAATTCCTGCTTCTGCAATCCCAATCGTGGTTCAAGGAAATGCGCGACTAGCAACTTATCACCAGTCTTCGTAGTTTGTGTTTTTTGTGTTCACCATTATTTCTCTTTATCTATTTCCGATTTGCTTGGTGTACAGTGTCGCGTTGCTGGTGTAAAGATAAGATAAGGTCGCTAAAGCCGAAACCACCTACCGAGGTGTGTCTCCACATCGTCGGTGTTGTGTCAAATGTGTGGCGGTTTGTTTGTGCAATATACGCAACGAACTCCACCGGATGGGATGATAGCAAAACATTGGCCCTCCGCTCGCCAGTTCCTGTATCCCTCCTGGATATGGTTGGGATTTTTTGATTGATTTTTGATCGACAAATATGGTTCAATTGGGGGTGAAGAAACGAAACAGGAGCGGGGTGGTTTATGTTGGAGGAAAAATTATCTTCCAACTGGCAACGGCGACACACACCTTCTTGAGGTGAGGAGGGTGTATCTGAAAAGCGTTAAATTAGACATAAATGTTTGATGCATCTACCCTACCGCCGCATCGCCTTACAATGGGTTTGTTGGCAAGCAAAAGCGCGCATATGCTCACGCGACGACCGGTAGATGACCGTGTATCCGGATACACGTTTTGCCGGCTAGCCGGCATTTTATTATACCTGCTGGCGCGTTCGTATAGGTGGGTGAATATTTTATTACGTTCCCTCCCTTCTATTGCGTTGGTCGCCGTCTAGCTCCAGTCGCGCAATCATGAAGAGCGCATAGTTTATGCTGTCTCAGAGTATGTGTGTGTACTGATTTGTACGTTTTGCAAACCTTTGCTGTAGATTTTCTTCTCGAACTGGTACGGTGGTGTTTCTATCGCTCTTTCTCGCTCATTTATCTCATGAAATTCTCTGAATGCAATCTCGCATCATTGCATGCTGCGATATTTCATCCGCGTGAGACGGTGTCGTTCACTACTCGCTCATTCGCTATTGGTGGTCGTCGTGGTCGTCTGGTGGCCGTAGACGATGATGGTTGCACATGTGCAGACTCAAATTCGGTTTTGCTTTGTGGGGCACCACGCTAACAAGAGAGAAAGAACGCCCGAACAAGCGCCGGTTCCGTGCCGCAAACGAAAACATACAGCGGCACTAATGTTGCACTAATGCACATGGAAGAGAAGAAGAGAGTTAAAGACATTGACCTCCACCCCGGGAGTCGTCGGGGAAGATCGACGAACACTCCGCTGCTCTCGAATGTGTGTTTGCGTTGGATGGTCGGGTGTCGGCATTTTGCAATGCCATGATTCCAGCCACAGGAACCGTAACGGTTGAAGAAAACACTTGGATGCTTGTGGAGCTTTCCTTAGAAAATGCTTACCTCAGCCATATCGCCTAGAACGCTTGTGTTTATCATTTCAATACGGATCCACTCTATGTTTAAATTATAATTCTTTTTTTTCGTTGTTCTCCGTAATCTCAAGCAACATTTTCTTTCGGCGATGATGTTAGCTCGGGAAATTCACCTCAAGTGCTAAAGATGCGTCCCAACAAATGACGTCATTTTGGCCAGCGGTACCACCCAGTAGGTGAAGTGAAGAAGCATTTATTCCTAATGCTAATGCCTGATCATGAATCAAAAAACGATAGATTTCTCTGGGTATTCTGTATTCTTCACGAGATATTCACGACAAGAACCAGAAGATGATCATGGACTGTGGACACGACGTGGATCTACTCTCGAATTCAACGTTCGAACACTCTGGGTCTCGCTCTGTTTCAATTTGCAGGAGCCGCGCACAAGTTTGGAAGATTCGTTCGTCGACACCAAATCGGCAAAGGGAAAGAAACCTGTAAATGTAAATAGCCGGCGTAAAGTAAACACAAGGCAACATACGAAAAAAATAGCTGCGAGCAAAGATAACGTTGGAACGCACGTACAGCCCATTTGTCCATTCGAACGCCGCGTGGTAGAGTGCGGTTCGACTTTGCGCTACGACTTTGCGCCGTCGACGTATGGGTCTAACGTAGGCAGAGAGCAGCACCATCCGTGTCACCACCTAACGACGGTCAGATTTTGGATAGGAAGGTTCTGGCAATATTTGGCGGGACACTGTAAGCGATGACTAAATTGTCTTTTCCCATCATGAGTTGAGGTTAACTCGATGATCCTGTGAGTTTTAAAGTATTTCTTGACCTTTTTTTCGTTCGCGGGCCCATTTTACACTCGCTTGTTGGGCATATGGAGGCAGAAAATGTGTGTTGCCATGAGATTGTACACACGTATGGTTAATGAGAGGGATGATCCACGCCGTATGAGTCACGGATGGCAGAAATAGCTCACAGAAGATCACACGCAGCAGAGGATGTTTGCGATGTTCATCATTGGCTGAATGTTTCGCTTTATTCCGGTGCTGATGTAGCCGTCCACTGGGAGGGTTTGAATTAATTTTCACCACAGCTTAACGTTTCATAGTTCAACGACGGTAGCACACGGGTCCAAAATTGAATTGGAATTAATTGCGCAATACAAAGTGGGTAGCTTTTTTGGGCAGCTTTGGCGCTTTCACAGTAGTGATCTTATGCATACGCTCGCATATCGTACTAAAGTTTTTCCCTCTCTTGTTGAAGGCTTGAAGGTCGTCGTTACCTACTAGGCCTAAACGTCCTTGCCAATCATGGAGCTATCGCATACTCCATGAAGAGAAGCTCTCTAGCGGGCGCCAATACACTCGCTGTAGTAACGAAGTGAAGAAAAAAGAATGGAAAACCCCATCAGGGTAGCGTAAAATTACCTCGCATTCAGTGGCCATCAAGCGCAAGGAGGCACACAACGACAGCATAGGTTTGTCGTGCACCAATGATGGCATATCGCCATAAGAATCGTCGCGGATGCTGTGTTATGGCAGCAGAATGGAGGAGGGTAGAGAGAACGAAGCATGGTTTGCGCGGCGAACAACAAGTCGTCGACTAAACACTACCATATACGGTCAACTCCAGTCTCCCCCAGAAGACCTTGTCCCATACACGTTGACGTTGAAGGTGTTCCGTTTTGGGGAAGGTTCTTTACAGAGAGCGACAGAGAGAGAAAGAGAGACAAAGAAAGTGTGTGAGCAAAAGGGGGAGAAAATGAGGAGTGTACTTAATGGTTGGAACCTGTTATAATGACCGGGGCAGCAGGAGTTACCAACGATCCTTTTTGTGTTCCCATCCTTTCTGCCCATCCTTTCGCTCTCAGACGTCTCCATCCAGAGAGTTGCATATTTGAGATGTAGGTCAGTAGTTCGTTGTAACCTGTTTGTCTGACTGTAGACTTTGATGCTTCGATCGAAGAATTTTCCCTAGTGTCCCTTAAATTGCCCATACACCCCTACCGATGACTAAACTTGTTGCTTTCTTTTCTGTTTCAGGGTTTCGTCGCTGCCAGTATCAAAGGCGAGCGTGGCGATGAAGTGGAGGTCGAGCTGGCCGAAACCGGCAAGCGCGTGCTGGTACTTAAGGATGACATCCAGAAAATGAACCCGCCCAAATTCGACAAAGTCGAAGATATGGCCGAGCTGACGTGCCTGAACGAAGCCTCCGTCCTGCACAACATCAAGGACCGATACTACTCCGGTTTGATATATGTAAGTACCCCAGAGGCGGCTGCGAAGAATATGGAGGAGACCACTATTATGTATGACGTTCCTTATTTGGTGTTGCGGCTCTCCACCCCAAGCCTTATTCGTAACTGATGGTGTCTTTCGCGGTGTAGCCTTTCATAATGTGGTGTAACCTTTTGGGTTTATGTCTACGTTGGTCATCGTCGGGGGGGCAGCGCGATTACTAGCTTTAGCGACAAAGGTCACCAGCAAAACTGGTGAGTTCGCATATTTTGGAGCTCAAATTTCGCGAAGATCACCCAATCCCATGCAGTGACGAATGTCTAATCTATTGGAAGTGTCTATAATTTTTCAAAAAACCAAACAAAACTACCCAACCGATAGTCCGTAAGCGGACTATCCAAGGAATGGTTGCCCAAATTATTGGACTGTGGTGTTCGCGTTTTAAGATCTCCATCCAAATTGCGGCAAGGATTCGACCTAGTAAAGGAAGGAAATTACAGACGGTTCAGACTCGTAATCAAAGGATGTAAGATACGAAACAAGTTATTGGCGTGCACCCAGGGAGTGATTTTATGTAATCAAGACGGCAACGCATCGACGCACAATTGTGCCACTTGGTGCGATGTGTATCAATCAATTAAGACGCGTCGAATAAATCAGACTGACCTGGACCCGAACGAGAAATGATCGTGAAAAAGACAACTCGATACAATTGTCCACTTTCGTGCGGAATGTTGTTGAAACGCGTTGCATCGAGAGTTTCACCGGGTGCAAAGGATGTCAGAAGCGAAGACAATGATGCTAATTGCCAAAGCGATTGCTTTTTTATCATTGACTCTCTTCGATGGTGAAGGTGAGTTTTGGTGAAGGTTGACTGCTTTCGAACCGTCCCAGAGTCGCTTCTTAGCTGGGGGCGACTGATGCATATTATTACAGCGCAATAAAAAGAGTATCCAAGCTCTGAAGTATTTTTACGGACGTCATTTCTACATAATGCTTAAAGTTTACGATAGCTTTCGCGACCAGTGCATTTGGTGGGTGCATCTGAGGCGAGCTATGTCACTTGTTTTGTCTGTAACAGTAACGACGAGTCTCTAGAGTTGAGGGTGCTGTTAACATATAGGAAGCAACTAAAAGTCCATTCGGGAGTTCCTAGGGTAGGTACTAGCAAAAAAGCGATCGTTTACAGTGAGAAAGGGATGGAAGATCGTTGAAACGACGATCGTTTCGTAACGCATGGACTGAACGCACCCGTACCGAGATTTATGAATTTATGAGAATCGGAAAACAAGCGAAGAAAGACACAGCCCCGTGGCTGCAGACCGCGAACCACAAAGCCCCACCTCACACCAATTCAACTCCCATCGTGCCGAGGAACCGGTCTTCCACGGGTTTGCACTGTAGTTATTGTTACACGGCCACCATATGCCGCCGCCGCAACAGCGCCATCATGAATCGTTTGATGATGTTTCGGTTTGCCGCGAGCGTGCAGCAGGAGGGGGTATGTGGATCAATTTCCTTCTTCTCGCGCTGCTATTGCTCTCTGTGGCGCATTGGCGTTCCATTGGTTGTGCCATTGAGCATGATGGCAGCGCGGGGGCGGCACAACAGGAAGTTGGTGGGCCAAAGTTTAGACACACGCGCAGGACGGGGAGGAAGAGTGAAAAAACGGTCACCAGAGGGAGATGGAGGAGGTTGGCACTGCAACACACATAAACAATTTAATCTAAAACCCATTTTTCCGTTTTGGTTCAATGGCGGTTTGTCAATGCAACTGAGTTGACGGCGTCGAACTGATGCGCGCTTGGGGGGGCAATGGTGCGTTGGTAGTAGAGGCCGCCCATCATCAGCATCGGTTTTCTAGCTGTAGCAGATGATTTTCAGTGAGAGAAGAGGATTTTTCTTATACACGTACACTACACATACGCGAACATGAGAAATAGATCCTCAATTGAAATCTGATCAATGTTTCAGGAAAGTTCAGTGGAATGCAAGCGTTTAAGCCTCGCTTAAAACAGCGAGGCAATTGTGCTTTTTGCGCCCTATCGCGTTTTTCTTCGTATGCTTTCTCCAACTTGTCTGTCAGGTCTAAGACCTGAGCACAAAGGTATTATCTGCAACTGATGATCTACAAAGCGGCGCAACAATAGCGGTGTGCTAGGCACACTTAACGGTCGGAGGAAAGTAAATCAATTTGCGCGCGATGCAATTCAATGTGGATCCAGCCCCAGCCGCTTCAATGTGGGAGATATCTGCTGCAAACCTCCTACTCGTATGTCGTGACGTTGTTACCGACCCCTCACCAGCGGCAACACTGCGGCAATTTCCGCATTCACCTTTGTTATTCCGCAATTTGACAAGAAAGGAACCGCGACTGTCCTACGCACATCGGGAGAACCCTCCAACGCAACCGTGTTGTTGCGTGAGATTGCAAAAGGGAAACCGACGGAAAGCTTAGCGATCGAAAAAACAACACCTGACTCCTTCGTTCTACGCCCGTTCTCTATCTCCTTGCGGGGTTTCTTTCGTTACAGCAAAGGGACACAGAAGTCACTCGAGTGCCGCGCCTCTCTAGGACCTCTGTCTCTGTTCCGCCCAATGACGTGTCAACCTGTCGTGACAAACCGGCGAGAGCAATTTGAATAATGGTGCCGTAATTTATTCGCTTGTTGTCACATTATTTATTTAATCGCAGGGGTCTTCGTTTGTGCGTGCTCTGCAGTAGATAAAGTAGTCTTGAAAATGGGAATAGGTGCCTACTGTAAAATGTCTTAGGACCTCACAAATGTGAACTGACCAACTGTTGAATGCTACTGTATTTTGAATACTGCTCGTTCGTATGGTCCATTTCATATGGTCAAACGCAGGTCTCAAGATGCTCGACATTAAATATGATTGACTCTTGACAGAACGAAAGCGTGAGCCACACCCCGATCGTAGCCTTCCAGTATGTTGGTAGCAGCTCAGTTCCTGCTGCAGTTGTAAGCAACAAAGGAAACGTGAGCTCATAAACGATCGGCAACAGCGCGAGTAGCTCGACTACTGGAGCGATAAGTCCACTTCACTGCGCCGAAGTCATGCTCTCCCCGCTGAAATGTTCTGATATGTGCCCCCGGGTGTACTCAAAGCACCTTCAACGTTATTCATACCAGTGTCTCTCATGCCAAAGTCGTTATTCATATCGCCTATCGTCGGAGTGAATGACATTGCCCGGAGCGTGCTGCTGCTGGTAGAAAGCAAGTAAAGAACCAATGTGAAGCGGTTCGGTTTTTTTCTTCTTTTGTTTAATTCAAACATGCAGCAGCAGGAAGGCTTGGTTGTGTTGTTATCTACGCCAGCAAATTGAAAAGAGGGTCAGCATTCTCATTATGCACAATCAGTCCGTGGCGCATGTTATGCTGCCAAGTTGACAAACTCAGACTTTCTTCTGACTTTTGCTTGATGTGTCATCAACTACTCGAAGTGGTAGAGTTGTTGGCTGTTGGGCTCTGAAATCTGCGGGTACTTCGGAAAATGTCCAAATTTTAGAGCTCTAAACATTTTGGTGTTGGAGCAAAACTATAGAAAGATTGTTTGTCTAATGTCTGAGTTCACATCTTGACTAAACTGTGCATCTTACACGTTCGGCATATCATTTAGCTATTTTCTTTCGATATGCTAAAGGGAAAAATCGAAGACCAAAAAATGGCTTTACGCACACGACAGAAAACTCAGAATAATACGCATCAGAAGAAACTCAGAATAATATTTAGCTTCATGTGTGTCATGAAGCAAGAAAACATGGAACAAGTCGCTATAACAACGATCAAGCCCACAATATCTTTACAACTGACTTTACAATGTACGATTATGTAAGAACTCATGGCTATTTGCGTAGGACCGATTTCCTGATTGCGTTTTGAAGTTGGAAGTTAACTAACGATTCATCATAATATCATCAACTGAAATGCCCCGTACAAATCGGTTAACTTCTCTCGGTTGATCGGTATTCCAGTCAATAGTAACGATCGTTTCGATGCCACCAGTATCGCCGTGCATTGGTTAACGTCTTTAAGTATTGTCCAATTCCGTCGGAAATTCCTCGGACCAGAGATACAGATCATGCCGTTTTGACGTGTTTGTAGCTCTGTCTGTCGCTGGTTTTCTTCCGCGCTTTGGTCGAGTTTTTCGAGTGACCACAGTTTCGCATCGGACGTCTCCGTGTGCGGAATGTTAAATGATGTTTCAGGTCCAAATCCCGTAATGCGTTGCCTGTTTGCTGCTGTGGTCTTTCTTAACAAACCTCCAAAGAAGTTGGCTTGCGTGGTACATAGCAATGGGATTTTTTTGTTTGTTGTCGAAAGGGCCACAAATCAACGTCAGCGAAAACAAGGGGGACAAGCTTTTCAAGGCTTCACTGTGGGACGGAAATGTGATATACAACGATAACTAGTTTGTTGACAAAACTTTCAACCTCGTTCTTGATGAGGTTCGAAACAATAGCGCCATGAGTTTGGGTCGCTTGGTACGGGCTTACCAGCTCGGTGTACCGACTGTCATTCTCAGCACAATTTCAGCAAAGTATAGTGAAAGTTTATTATTTTATTTTTTGAGGAAACACAGTACACACACTAAATAGTCGTTACTGGTGCGTGTTATGTGCATTGTTGCGTTTCACCTAGCGGTCTTTTTCTACTCGAGTGATAAGATTTTTAGGGAGGGCTCAAACTGGATTTATGTAGGTTCTAGAATGATAATAATGTCGACTGGGACGCTTCATGCTTGTTTTGACTTTATTTTTGCAATAGAACGCACACGTTCAACTCCTCTTCTCTTCGCCGTAAAGGTGGAAGTAGTCAATTACGACATTTACATACCTACCACCCTATCACGTCAATGGAAAGCGGTGGCGTCGCGCCACGTGTAGGTTGGGGTAAAAAGTTGTCACCGTAATAATTAACCAAATGAGCAACGTGTGTTTTCGATGGAATGAAGTAGCACGCGTACCAACGTCAAAATTCCTTGGTACAAGTTGCTGTAGAAGTCGTCTAATCCGTTACAGATGGTGCACTTTTGTCTTCGCTTTTTATTTTGTACTTCGAGAAATGTCAGCTCGACTTCCTACTGCCGGGGGGTTGGGCTGTTAGCGAAGGTATGTTGGAGAAATTCCTTGAGTGCAGCAAAATGTCACCGCAATGGTAGATCGAACACATGATGAAGCCTTTCTTGCAATAATCAGCCCGCTGGCTCGCAGATGTACGACGGTGGTGTACGATACGACGAAGCTCAATCTTTACGGGCTGGCTGGGCAGTCGAAACGGATAAGGAGTGCCTCGTTGAAACAGGTTAATTACATGCTTACCGAGTGTGACCTGTTGGGTGCGTGTGCTCATCTGTCTCGATTGATTAGGTTTCTTTCCACGCTTTGCTCTGTCGGCTATGGCACTATTGTAACGGTCGACAAGCGTTGAAAAGCGGTGTATAACGACGTTCGTATGTACGCTTCTCCCCTGTATGGAGGATCGAAATCGATCATCTGGTCTGCTTTCGGTTCGAGCAGGAGCCAAACATGCTCACCTTAAGCTTTAACGCAGTGAAATTCAATCAGCGGCGGAGGGAACAAGTGCGGATAGTGTCTGCAGAATATCTCGCACGCTGTGGAGCTCTAGTCAAGAAAAAAAAAACAACAACTTTGTGGCTGGATGATGAAGGAGAAGGAGCAGTGCATAGGTGAAAAGCGTAACAAAAACATTTGCATGCTATGTTTGGAGCTGCGGCAAAGTGATTCGTTTGCCAAATTCGGAACTCGTTCACGATGGTCACTCTATAATGGGGTGCTCCGAATAGACCAACGAATGACTCATCGAAAAGTCCCACACCGGTGCGATACTCAAAAAGGGAGGACCTTCGTGTCGTTTGTAACATACGGCATTTTATGTTATTTTTTTAACTCACGATGAAACAGATTGTAGCAGCTTTGCTGCTTTTCCAATACGTTGCTTCTGTTTGCAAAGTGTTCGTCTTTCCGTCCGTGATTGAATGTGAAGTTAGGTGTAGTGTCACAGCAAAAGATGACGATGAAATATGAGAATCAGAACCTTTAGAGGACAAGCGGTGTAAATGAGCGAACTGCCATTCCTTCTTTTCACTAGGTTAATCTATGCATGACGAGGAAACGCATGAAACATGATCACTCCTTCATAGGCAGTGAACTGGAATTTAGACCTCGATAACACTATGAGCTTCAGGAGTTTTGGAGCATCTGTTACAGTTTCCAGAACCTGAGCGTGTATGAATAGTTGGAAATGCGCGATCTTGTCGATGGAAAGTATGGCGTACTTTGGTTTTTAATTAGAGAGAAGCAACAAACCAATGTAATGAAGGTCGAGTTCTTAAAGTCTCGCTACACCTCATTAAAAGAGTCCTTCAAAGTGTATCACCAGAAGTGTATTTTGAGCTTGCAACTATGTGGCAACTATTGGTGCACTGACTGCGAACCGTACCCACTTGACAGCTATATCGCCACTCGCTCGTATCGCCTTATGCGGCATCCGTTGCAATAATGATGTACTGCGATGTGTATTGCAAGAGACCCGCGCGATCGGCTACACCGCCAGAGTCTCTCCAACGTCAATTGGCTGTTTTCGGTTTAAACCATAATTTGCTTTTGTCCAAACATGGTAATAATATTTCGTTCGACGCGTTCGCCCCAGGTTGCTTTCCCCTTAGCACATGACTCGCCAACGGCCGTCGCCAACGATCGCGTCTGCATGCATACGGCTACGGGCGCATTGTGGGACAGTTGGTAAAGCTTCTCGAGAGTGATCGCGATACGGTTTTTGCATCAGCGTGCGATGATCCGATTTGTCTGTTTGTGTTCGAACCCGGCGTTATGGCTGAATGTTCAATTATCACCTTGTGCGTCGTTCACACAACGATGTGGCGCCCCGAGAACGCTGATCGTTTTACTACAATCGATAGCCGCACCGTTTGGACCATCTGGTGGGCTAGCTCTGGCGCCTGCTTTCGTTGTGCTGGGTGTCCATTCGGATCTATTGGCGGGGGGTTTGCATTGAGCACTGGGGAGCATTGGGGAAGGTCACGCACAGTAGTGGTAGACACCACTTTCCTCCCTGGCGGGACATCGTCAGTAGGTCACGTCGTGTATTCCACTGGTGGGATCCAACCGAGAGCCGTCAAGTTTATCATATCTGGTACGGTGCTCCGTGGTGTGTCGTGTTACTTCCAAAAATGGCAAGTCCTCTCTACAAGGTCTTCTCGCTCCAAATGGACCTTATTGGACTGTGGATGGTGGTCGGTCGCCATTTTGTCTCTGGACGGATCAACAGCGAATTATGAGTCTGTGATTGTAAATAATGGCGCCAGCGAGTTGGAATGCTGTTAACAACAAGGTTGATATGTTTTACCTTTCAGTGCAACATAAATGAGGTTTTTTGGGTGTTTGGAAAGTTGTGGTTTAGTAGTAGTGTTACATTTGTGTGAGCCATAACATATTAATGTTCGTGCTCTATCAACTTGATGACATAAAAATAATCATGAATTTACATACAACGTGTGAGACCACTTGGCCATATGTTTGTTCCGTCAAAGGTGTTTCCTTATCTTTTTACAAATTTCGCGAAAAATGTTGGGGAGGGCATGATTCATTAACCCACTTCCGATGCAAGCGCATTGTGAAAGCAATCCACACACAAAGGAAGGCTTGCGGTTACACGCTGCTGGTCACCCAACTACCGATAACGGGCTGTGTCATGGCTTGGTTAGTCATCCTCAAGACTTATATCCTGGTGTATCTCTTTCACCTTTGACACATCTCCGAAGCGTGATAGTAATATTGTGGTGCAATGGTCTTTACTTGGGACTCGCATAATCGTAAAAGGAATACGACAATTTATGCTGTTGTTTTCTTCCCAATGTTTCGCAATAGAGTTGTATTTTATGTCGCGTTGCATGTGCGCGGTGTCTGAGAAAGAAAAGGATATTTGTCGAGTGTTATAATCCGATCATTGTAAACTGCAATTGAGAGAAGCTAGTCAAAACGGGTTGTAGTAACATAATCGGATTTACTAGAATCGCCAGTCATCACCTCCCGAAGCCAATGCAATAATATGTTTAAAATGGGGGATTGTTTTTAAACAGTGATGCTAACCTTCAATAATCACTATTGTAATAGAAAAAGCTTGAGGTTGAGGGTGGGAAAGTTAGCGTCACCTTAAGTGCAGCGTTAAAGGACCAAGGGGGGCCACTCTTCAGGAACTGAAGCAAAGTGAAACAGGAATGCAACGCGAAAGGGAAACCATTAAGTTCGCTTGCGTCATTCAGTTTGGCGCCGTTATGCTTGACTTTACGCCGCGGAACTAATGGACGAGAGCCGTTCGTCCCGTCTCGTCGAACCGTTCCTTCTTGTCGCACCTTGTCTCTGCGAGGAAAGGAGGTCAAATGCATATGTTCTTTCAGTCCCGTTTGGCAATTGCACTTTGTATATTGCGTTTTCTCTGTGTGCTTAAGATGTTGTCATACATTCAAGAGCTATATAGGGATGAGGTGCGAAGTTTGATAGGTATCTTTAGTTTGATAAGATCAGACAGTAAGGTGATCGAGTCATCGTAAAATATTGCACACAGATTGTTATTTATCTGTCCTTTCGTTGCTTGTATCGTGTATGTTGCGCTACGAGTTACCTCATTCGCGTACTTTTTCGAAGTTGTTTGCGCAGAGTGCGTATTGGAGCATGACGGGTGTGTGTATCAGTATGAAACCTGTATTGGCAACTGTCACTCCACGTTGTCACCACAGTCTTCTTTTTTGATGCGTGGAGCCGTAGATCTATGATTCATTGAATTTCGATCATTTCTAAAGTCGATGACCAGTCCAAGCCATAGCAGGAGTGGAATAATAGATCTACAATTTTGTTACTCGGGCTTCATTGAATTTGGCTTATTAACCACTCTACATCGTGCGTTGATAGGCCAGAATTGTTTGTATAATGTAATATCCCAATATCCAGTTCTTGTTTTGAAGAAGTCCTTCCAGCTTAGATTTGATCTCGCGAGTTGGGGTGTATTATTATGGTGCAAATTTGAAAATACACCAAAAAGTGATGGAAACAAAAGAACATAAGTAATTCCCATCGACAAATGGAGCAGTTCTCAAGTGCTTAAACGTTTTGTTCGTTTTTTTTGGTGACAAACCAGCTTATAATGCGATTGTTTAAACAAAGTCTACTGCAATCCGAACTCGCCTTCTAACTAACCTTCGCCATGACGTCGGATTACGTCAGAGCCATCCGGTGTGCTCGGGAGTCCATCACAGCGTACAACCGATCGGGCACGATACACACCACACCTTCCATCCATCTTGGAAAGAGACTCTAAGCCTTTGTTTAGCCGCCATACCGTTTGACCGGACCCGGTACTCCGGGCTCTGGTGCAAGAGTGTATGACGATCGGTGCGATACGACGCTTGTGTGCGGTTTTGCAATTGACCATGACGTTGACGGGGCGCGAGTTTTATAATTATTCGCATTGTATACATTTCCACACGTGCCACCACGCTCCTACGATCTGCCCAACGATCTGCCTTTATTTGCATCGAGGTTATGATGAAGATGAAACTGTTAAAATCAGACGCGGTAATACTTGCCGGGTTTACTGGTGGTAAACATGTCCACACTTGGTACTCTCGCTCTCTATCTCTTCTTCTCTTGGAGTGGCATATCCGTTGGCAACTGCCTTTGTCACCGAAACTACAATCGCCGCTTTTTCAAGCTCGATGAATCATCGCAGCACGCTTTCGAATGAACATTTAGTGGTGTTGCCCGCCATTAGATGGAACATCCATGAAATAGCTGACGGATAGGTGAGGTAGGTGAAGGATGGCGTCCTCAAACGCAATAAAGTGTCTATCAAACCATTCTTTTGTTACTCTCTCACTCGCAACTGAGTTGTTCTAATCGAAAAATATGCGAAAGTTAGCACCACGTTGACTTACGATCGTCAATTAGCATTCCATGCAAGGAAAGCAACATTCCTTGAGGGCCATATTTGCAAACTCGATCATCAATCAACGCACAGCGTTCTCCTTCTATTTCTCCGCATGACTTTCTTGCTGGAGGATAGCTTGTGCTAGCGGATGCTTATCACGAACTTGAACTTACATCCTGTTCGTCTTCAACTGAGCGACTATTAGGGGATAGACCATACAGGGACTCCACACAACACCCCCATCAGAATGGATACTGTCCGGCCGGTACTGCCATGACGTATCGTCCATCGATCGAAACACGATCGCGCAGTAATCATCACTCACTAACGGCGCGCGTTCGCCAAGCTACTTCGAAACGGGCTTCTGCCCATAGTTGCGGACCGGACAACCAGTGACCTTGAATACGTGCCTTGTACCCTTGGCAGTGGGGCAGTAACGAATTCCAGCGCCAAGACGGATCCCGAATGAAAGAGAGTCCAAGTGTGGAGATATTGTAGCTTTTTTGAACTATACTTCTTCTAATGGTGCTGCGTAATAATTTCCCATCCGCGGCTCTCTCATTCGCGGTCTCTCATTCCATGATGTTTCTTTTTTGTTTCGTGGAGATATAATGGCGGTTTGTCTTTACACTCGCGCACATTATCTTCAGTCTTTATAGAGAGAGCAAGAGAACTGGATAAGAAGATTTTCTTTGGTCAGTACCTCCAGCAGTGACCGCGGAATGGTCCGATCTTCATCAATGGTGTCAACTTGCTTGGCCGGTTTATTTCTTCTTGTGTCTCTTAGTCTCTCGGTATGAGTGTGGGCTTACGCTTGGCACAGAGTTGAACAACCGACAACACCCACACACTGGCATGCGGAAGCTTCAGCAGTGGTTCAGGGTTGGCCTGCTTTGGGGTCTGCCAATATGCTGCGAAATCTTTACCTTCCCGAAATCAGGCCCCGTGGGCTTAATATTTTTGGAGTCGTGCTTAATTCAGGTCCGTTGTTGGAACATCCCCTGCGCAGGAAGGAGATCGTTAGGAGGAATGCGTTGAACTGTAGCTATGTGAAACAGGTTCGAGATCTACTTTCGGAGCTGTCATTGAGGTAGTATTGTGGAGTTTCCGAAACTATCTAACAAACACAACAACGGATATAGACAATGTGGACACCGCGAATCGAACATGCAGAGGGCACTGGCGAAGATCATCCATGTTGATGATCATGTTTGTTATTCATTGGTTTTATTGGTGGAATTTTTGCCACCTTTGATTTAAGCAGCAAGAATATTCAACACCAAAATTCTCGACAAAACAACATCAGCAGCATTACTGGCAGAATGTATGATCGCATAGAATGTGTTGGTGTGTGTTTGGGATTGTTTTCATAAGGTGGACATCACGCAACACTCCACTCAACTCCAAATAAAGCGTGTGGACGATCAGACAGAGAACCTATGAGAGATGCACGGCGAGACCCAGTATGGAGTCTGCGTCTTCCTTTTCTCCGCTGTCATCTCGATCAGTGGTGCGACGACTTTCTTCTGTTTTATGACTCTCTGACTCTGACTGTTTTATGAAACCATAGGCTAACTAGAATGCGACCACGCGATTGATATCTTCCTGCAGGGTAGTTTTTATTGATCAATTTAACCGCACTAATAAGATGTAATGGGTGAAACGAGATCTCGTTTGGTGCTATGAAACGAAGGACAAAATACGTTGGTAGAATTCTCGAATGTGGCTCAGTAGCAAAGACACGCTAAGACACATGTATCATTATCATTTGTTTAGTATTTTTAAATTTGTGTTTCTACTAGTACATACTATATGAGCAGTCGCTTTGATTATATGAACGGAACCTCTTGTTGTGTTCTTTTCGTTAATACATCTCCTTAGCAGAAAAACTTCATGCTGCACCTGCATCACACATGTGCACTCTCTAATGTTCGTCGCGATCGGAGTTCCAACAGCTACAGCATCAACAACACAATCACTGTGTAGGCTGCAAACACGCGGTAGCAATCAGTTCATGATGATGATATTGGTGTTTATACTGACTTTGTTTGCAAAACATACTCGACAGCCAAAGAGACGGAACATTAAAAAGGCGGGAGTTATTCCTGATCGCTGTACAAAGTTTTCTTTTATGTACAGTTTAATTTGCATAAGTATAAACACAATACCGTCAGCTTGGAGTAGTTTTATTTCCTTTTTTGGTTTTAGTGCCAAATCCAAGGGTCGTGTGTTTTTTTGAAACTGATTGACGTGAAGACAATGAGCGTCAAATAAGACTTTGATCAAGTACGACCTAATTGTTCACGATGGCAAATATAGGCAATGATGCTATGGACTATTTCCAATCAACGATTCATCGGCCCGCTATTGCCACTAATTAGACAAACAGGCGCTGATAAGATTGGTAGTAATGATAACAAATATGTCTCAAAGGAAAGAATGAATAGGATGGATGGGACAGAGGAAGCAATCAATCGATCGAATTTATGATTCATTTTCTGAGGTGTAAGTTAAAGGGAAATAGTTATATTTTGTATTTTACGATTACTGTAAAAACAAACCTGTTTTTGCTGTTGTTTTACATGACGTGCCAAACTTAATTGCCAAATTAATTCAAGTTGATGTGCTAGGTATTTGCGAACTCGGCCTTTGAACGCGGTTGCACCACGGAGGGAAGGTTAATTAAAATTATTTGCACACTTATTTCAAGATTCGCTTGTTTGTTTCTCTATTTTCTCTGATCGCATTGCACACGTATTGAAGGTGTGTGTGATGTTATTCGTAGAGCAGCATCGTGCGTTAAATTGGAACTGCATGAAGTGCACAGTGTTGGCGCTATAATTATCCATCATAAACAAAAACAACCTAACGATTGGGAAGGTACTCGAGCAGGACGAACGGCTCCTCCAGTGGTGTTCGAAGTATTAGTATTCATGTGTAGATTTGCTAAATTTGGAACAGTACGATCTTTGCGCTGCTACTTTGCTTGCATCAAGTGATCTTTATATTTTTCGTCGAAGATGATTTTTTGGGCCTGAGAGATGAGTGCCTAATCGCTCTCGAAGAAGGTAAATAAATTCAACATGAATAATGTTCTCATTGAGAATGTTTTTTGGCGATAAATCTAAAGACACTCTTGTCTCTATGTGGGAGGTAAGAACGGATAAACGCAAAGAATCTCACAACATTGTTTTGGCATGTGGAATGTTCGCTCAACGAAATGGCATTAATTTGCAGGCGATGAAAATAATGTGTCTTTGGTCTCGGGATATTCACGCGTTATGGACGTATGAAATGTTTTACGACGTTCTCTGCTGAGCCTGGTTTTTAAATCTGTTTGAGCAAGCAAAAACGACCTCATTCGTCTACTTTATAATCGCTAGGAAATGTAACATACTTGTAGCGTTACAGGTAACATTTCGATAAATGAATGAGAAAGATGGAACGGTGGCGCCAGCGTTTTATTAATTCTGATTTTTACACCCCAAGCAAATATTTTATACGTTGCAGACATAACAAATATTTCAAATATGTATTAATACATTCCTGTTTCTTGTTTCGTTTCAGACATACTCGGGCCTGTTCTGCGTAGTAGTGAACCCGTACAAGAAGCTGCCTATCTATACCGAGAAGATCATGGAGAAATACAAAGGCATCAAACGGCACGAAGTGCCACCACACGTATTCGCGATTACAGACACCGCCTATAGATCGATGCTTCAAGGTACGTAGTTGTAATGATCACCTGCTCCCCGTTTGTATGGCCAATAGGGACGTTGCACAGGTCATGTTCATGGTGTCGATTAGTGGTAATTGTTGATAACTAAGGCCAGAATATTGTTAGAACGGCACACGATGCATTTTATCCCATTAATTAAGCCGTTTTGTAGAGGGATTCATTAAATGGAGGAATCATTGTATGATTGTCGAAATAGGAGAAACTTCAGTTAATGGTGGATTTAAAGATAGTTTCTAAGAGATCAAATCCATATTGTAACAGTGTTATCTATCCTTTTTGTACAGTGTCAGAATGTTGTTAACATGCGGTTAACTAATATAGAGCCAGAAGACGTTGCCGTAGTGATTGGTATTGCATCATCTCATCTACAAGTATTCAGGGATTATCGTGGATCGATTGAGGGAGGAGGAGGACACTGTAATTAAATAGCGTTCATACGCTCATCGTCCACCATCAGTGTTTCCAAGCTCACAAGAAAAAGATACGATCTTACGATGTTGATATCGTCTCGCGCTTCGCCGGATACGCGGATCCCATTTTCAGAGGAGAAGACGCACATAGTGCACTGATGAAGGAGACTGGAATTTTTGCACCCAAATGAGACGTTTCGCCGAAGGAATGAATTCCATAGGAAGTTACATTCGGTGTGGAACAAGCGGGTTGAGAAAGCATTTTGCGAATGTAATCTCCGTCGATTATCCTTGACATGAAGCGAACGTATGTGTGTCAGGGCGCAAATTTTGTGTGGTTTGATAGCACAAGGGAATTTTAAATATCCGGCAGTAATACCCCTCCAATAACCGGCGGATACTGTGTCCATATTGAGTAAAAAGTGAGCTTATTTTTCGGATACGCTTGCCATATCCGACAGTCAATAAATATGTGTCTTGCTGAATATCCATATAAAGATTGCATAAATATGTATACCAGGCAGGGGGATCTGATAAAACCTGTAGCCTTTCGCTATTTGAGTAATAATGGAAGAGTTTTAAGAGTAATTTACAAGAATATTCACCTAAAATCTTAAGTATGCAACTAAATATTGGTTGGATTGATAATAATCATAAAACATGTGTCTTATTTTTAAGATATTCTCATACTCAGTGGTTGGTATTTTTAAATACATGTTTTTAACATGTTTTTATCTGTTTTTTTTTATAAATAATACATACAGAAGAGAACAAACCGTGTGACAAACTATCGTAATGAAATGAAGGTTTGCAACTGATATACGATATACTGGTATACGGTACACCGTACGATCAACACTCTCTGATTCATCGTAGAACTATTTTCTGTCCCGTAACGTGTAACATACTTATAATTATACAGCAACAGTTTCACTCCTGTTGGCCTCGGACGTATTTCCCGCCATTTTCTATGTGCTTCCGCTACATCTTCAATACTTTCTTCTGCCTTGCTACTCGCAGTGGGGTGTAAAATAAATTGACGTGTTCCATACGTGTGAGTATGCACACACATAAGTTGTGGTGTGATCATTGCCACTGATGGGAAATGTTAAGCGTGGCATAGCGCTGTATTTATTCATCTGCAATTTTGTTAACACCGTTGCAAAATATTACTTCCGTGGGCATTAAAATCGGTTCAGCTTATGTGGCAGAATAAATGAAACGAAGGTAGTTAATTAACAGTGGGGTTTTCTTAGTAATAAAAATACTGACTTAAGGGGATAATCGTGATAATTTTTATTAGATATTATCATTTATTTTAAAATAGTTTGACGTCTTTGAATAGACGTATAAATTAGCAACAGAATGTTAGTTGATTGATCTTTGCTTTCGTGATAAATTGAGGTGATGATCATTGGATTTTTTGGTGCGAGTTTTAGAGGACAGAAAATTAGCAATGCAGACCAAACGCTCCACTGCATGAAACAGACCAAAAGGAATGTTGCAATTGCACCATACTTAAATTGACCAATCACGAACAACTGTTGTGTGGTCGATGCTTCGATGCAGTTGACTGAAAATTACCAAATAAGTCAAATTCTAGATTGCTCGACATTCTCGCTCGAAGCGACAATGCAATCGTTTGAAGATTTTAAGTTGTCGATAGCAGAGATCAATCGTAACAGAGATGGTAGTGAACATTTAAATTAACTACTAGCATCAGTGATTCGAGATAGCCCTGCGTTCATTGATGCCGGATCACCGAGTAAGGGATAGTTCACACAGCGCTTGATCATTCCCCTTGGTTGTGACCTTTTTTTGAAGTGCAATTAATCAATCTTCAGCACACATAGCAATTAGTGGACATATGATGACTGAAGGCGACACTAACGGGTGGAAGATATAGGTATGAGAGTGTGAACGGTCCATTTTTGGTATCTCTCGATTTGCATAGCTGTATTAGCGGGGTGTAGCTCCGGTAAAGCCGGTCAAAAATCGTTTTTTTACCTTTAATGAATGCGAATGAGAACTCTGCAGTGTTTTGAGAAGAGGAATGAAAGAAGACAGGTTCGATGACAGTATTTTTTTGTGAAGTCCACTAACCAAATGACTTAATGAGGTCGCGAGAAGTTGTAAAAAAAACGAGTCAAAGATGACCATCTATGGTAGCGTCAAACACAGGCAAGAAATATCCACCGTACGAGCGAGCTCAATGGATCTATGTGCCTGAATCAAGCATTGAGATGTCGTTTTGCGAAACATATGTTTCGTGTGGACATTTGCTTGTTTTTTTCTTTCGTAGCGCACTCACATGTCCCCATGCCTCATTCCCGATCGAAACACAACGTCGACAAGTCTATTAGCCGGTGTTTGAAATTGAAAAGCGGTTGCCCAGGAAAACTTGCCTATGGAAGCGAATTCTAAAGAGGGCAGTGATTCCATATGTGGTTGTCATGACTGAGAAGCGACGGTTGATCCATATTTTGTTGGGTTGCGTTGGCTTAAAGAACCCGGTAAAGAATTGTAAGATCATGAAGGTACTCACATATCGTAACACAGTAATTCCTACTCAACGGAGAGTAAATACAGGCGAAGTAACCTTGCGCATCATCTCGCCAGACGATAAGCCGATCGTGTGCCAGCAAGGAATGTCATTTACAAACATGTCAAGCTGATAAACGAGTTAGTCGTGCGAACAGTTTAAACAACACAAACCCTTGTGTGTCTTAAGGTCGTTATATTCGTGCACCAGTTGCAATGTTTTCCCAGTTTAATGTAGAATGCACCATTTTTATTTCCTTTATTTTGTCTTCTTTCTTGCAGATCGAGAGGATCAGTCGATTCTGTGCACGGGCGAGTCGGGCGCGGGTAAAACCGAGAACACAAAGAAAGTTATCCAGTATTTAGCGTACGTCGCCGCATCGAAACCGAAGGGATCCGTCGCGGTAGGTGTCGTCCATTGGTGCATCACACTCACAAGAATCCCGATCATTTCTCCGGCAGGGATCGGTTTTTAGGTGTGAAGGAAATGTTCACAAAATTGACCATATGGTGTTTCGTTCAGGTTGTGCTATAGCGTCGAAAATATGTGGGTCAAAGCGTGCACCAACGATTGGCTTCTTTGGGGATGCATAAAATGGAATGCCCGTAAACCACCGAGCGCGACGAAGCGGTGGGAAATCGTCAGAAGTGAATGCGCCATTTTGACTGCACCTTCCCAAACTGTCGCTGTGCAATCAAATCGATGTCCATTTATGGTCGAAAAAATCATAGTCACACACGGTGCTGCTACTCATTTTGTGGAATATAATGTATGAAAGCAGCTGAAAGCTTTACGTCCCAATACAGGGAAGCGTAAGGTAAATGGAGGTTTACCGAATTGAAGAAATTAACTAACTTGTTACTACTTGTTACAGAAACAATTAGAGTTTCTCGTTTGTGACCGGCTTCAGCTTCCTACTTTGTGTCACACTAAGTTCTCAGATCATATCTTTGAGATTATTCGCCTCCATTTGTCAGATTCCACATGTTTGTACATGTAAATGCGTAAATCTTCGTCAAGTAGCAAGCAGTGGAGGAAGAAATTAATTAATTATTAATTATCGTTCACTCTAATGGAAATGAACGAGCTCGGGTTCCGTCGGTACACCATTTCTCGCCCCCTTTTGGCGTGTATGTATTTCTATGATTAGCGGAAAAATTAACATTAAATACTCCACAAGTCGCGCTGCATTCCTAGTGCCGCGCACAAGTACGATGATAGTAATTGAATCTCGTTCTCGTGAGACCGCGATGTGGTGGTGTGCAGAAGAACATAGAATAGATCCATCACGCGACACGCGATCGTGGATTTTCTACCTTTCCCTTCGTTCACTGTTGATGCCCACACAAACACACACACACACACAACCAGTAAGAGACTGTTGACACAAGGGTGTGCTGTTCGAAAGCGATCGATCAATTTCATGGGCTAGTTTTGATTGCCTCTGTTTGCGCGTCGGAGTAAGCGGAGCAGCCAAAGCGAATTCAATCATGACACGAACCTCCCAGATCTAACGCGATGTGTAGTGAGAATCAAGAGGCGCCTTCACTTAAGCCTAACTAAATGGATGCAAAAGCGCGGCAATAGTTTATGATGGAACGGAAACCCCTAGCTCAGGAGGTCTTGTGGTAATAGTGCGCAAAAGATTGCACATTTTTAGATGACTAGGAAGGGATAATGCTGTTAATGAATTCGCTTCTGCTAAATGCAATTAACAGCAATCTCAGTTTTTGTGCAAATGGAAATAAGTTGTAACATATAGATGAAAATGCACTTAAACAACATATATAATGTTGCTATAAAATTGTCTCTCCCCGTTACCCCTCCTGCAACATCATCACTTCTCGTCACAGTCCTTCCCTTCCGCACAATTGGAGGTTAATAAAATGTTCGATCACTTAACCACCAGCCGCCAAAAATGGGTGCAATATACGAATGTGGATTGGGTTTTATTTACCATTTTCGGAAACCCATCTGTGCCGTTACCCTAAGAAATCGAAATCGAATCACATACAGCGCCTTAAAATGAGCAATTTTCTTTAGGCCACAGGGTGTAAAAAAATGAAAATACCCTTGTTTGGACGAAAAGCACAGATTGAAACATAAATTTACTCTGTCGTCTGTTGAAAGAGGGAGGCGAAGGTGTGGTGTCCGTTACAGACCCTGGCCACTTTTTGATGGTGGATCCTTGTTTTCTCCTTCTTCGGTATTATGTTTATCGTTCAGATCTTTTATACGTATTCGTGAAGGAAGCGAGTAGATTCGTTTGCAGGCAGGTTTGCAGGCTTAAAAAGCCCATTTTGGGAAGCCGAATAGCCGAACGCGACGGGCGTACTAAGTCAGACACTTCGAGGGGTCCATAAAGCTTCATGGACAAAAATTGAGGACACAGCAATATGAAAATATAATTGACCGTCGTCGAATGTGCGTCAGATTGCCTTTGGATGTTATTGCAGCCCTCCTTCACGGTGCAACCGCTGAGGGTGATCGTGAAATAAACATGTTCATTGTAGCAACGCTGCGTTTTGTAGTAAGCAATCCATTAGCGATTTACTTCTTGCTGCTCTGTGGATCCTTTTAAAAGACACTATGGCAGTATTCTGCCCATAAAGAAGGCGAATACTGTAGGTTTTTTTGCTGTAGATGATTCTTGGTGAAGGAGGTTTAGGGAAACGTAACAAAACAGAGAAATGGATCGAGATTTTGTGTCTTGGCGAAACATGAGGCCTTTAGTTGCACATGGATATCTTCTGATTGATCTGCAAAGATAGTTGCATCTCAATGCGGCAAAAGTTTCCCATAAACACAATTTGTTGCCAGTCCATCTGATTAGGTGGTACAATCTAAACATTCGTAGTGAACCACTGAAGGATTATTTTATTGAATGAATACTGCAAAAAAATTGCAAGAAGAACATGTCCTATTGCTGGCTCTGATTGACTGTTCATAGATGCTGTCAGCAGCGATCGCTAATCGGTGATCGAATCTGATGAATGACGACAGCAAACAGCAGCCAGCTATTAAACACCAAATGCACAAAAACGAGCTTCTCTCAGATGTTAAACTTGTAGTGATGCAAAGGGCATTAAAAAAGAAACACGATGCTGTCGTAAGAAAAAGCCCCTTGCCAAACCTCAATGCTCAATAATAGGAACGATAAAACGGATAGCAGGGTAATGTGGCAATAGGAGGCGGTGAAAACCGCAAAAAATGTCCCTCTCCTAGCCTTCTTCTGGTATACAGCTGGACAGGATTCTATAAAAGGCGTGTGCTCCGTTTGTGCCCTTAGTGTTTGTGTGGTGTGTCGTAAAAGAAAGGAACAACGAGGAGAACAGGGCTCTTCAATCGTGCGGGTGCTGTGTAATCCATTCTATCACGCCCAATATGGTGCGAATTATATAAACAAAAACCGGTCACACGAACACCCCAAGAGCCACACAGCCGCTGGTGAACGGTGAAATAGCAGAAAGGGCCACGCGGGAATGGATGGAATGGTGGAGTTTTATTGGGGGGAAGCACAGGGAACGAAAGAGTGCCGCCATACAGTAGGTGATAAAATATCGAAAGTCGCAATGTCTCAGAGGTCCAAAGCGTGCGAGCAGTCGAGTTTTCGGTACATGTGTGCCCTCCGTTTCATGACAAGACATCGGATCGTTTCAAGCGCGCAACCTCCGTTGACCGCGGGGTGATATGCTGCTAAAATCTATGTATGCGTTGCATCGGGGACGCTTGTGCCAAAAATGGGTAGCTGTTGATTTTTATTAAATATTATTAATTACATTGACAAGGGAAAACCCACCACCGGTGGTGCGGTCGGTCTACCTTTTTGCGGTCGGTGTGATGTTGCGAAGGAGGTCGAGATATTGCGAACTGCTGTGTTGATTGTTGAGGCAGAGATGGTGACCCCCGTTCCTTTGAAACTAGTGATTATTATTTTCTCGTTTGTTGAGTAGTTTCCCTATTTGGTGTGTTGGAGGAAAACTAGCGTCCTGTCAAAAAATCCGGGTTATATGAGAGTATTTGTGTATATAAGTAAGCCTCACAATGAGTTTATCAACCAAAGACTATAAAATGCTCATGTGCGTAAACAAAATTACAGAGTAAATTACATACCTGCCTAAGCCTCACTGCCGCAGTGTGCAAGAGGCATTAGGACTGTTATTGATTACATTATACTGTTTTGCTAGAATATATTTTACAATCAGCTTCATTTTCAGTCTCATCCACATGTATTATGTTGGTTTCATCATTTTTTAATCTAATTTGTTTTCCTGTTTTTCTTTTATTTTTCCATTCCATGTAACTGAATCATCTTGCAAATTTTCAATTTGATCTCCCTTTTTCCGCACACTCCACGCTCCACACTGTACTGTTTTGATCAATATGTCGATGTTGCTTCTTTAACGACATCAATGAATCAATGTTTATGCAATACTTGTTATTATGCTCGCGTTTATCACATTTGCTGCATCATACTTATCCTGCCGCTGCCGCTACCGTTGCTGCTGCTGCTATCGTCGTACAAACAACGTAATGTGGAACGAAATATGTGCTGCCTTGGTGTTTATAACCTTTGGGGGGTTTCAAACAAACTAGACACCAACGCCAGCACTTATCATCGTAAGTATTTTGTTTTTTTTTTATTCATAACTTTTGTTCATCTTTTGTACTTTTATTATTGTTTTCCTTTTTATTGTTATAATTTTTATTCCACTCCACTACTATCTACAATTTTATTTTTCTTTCTTGCTCATATCCCTTTCCATTTTCTGACAAAATTTTCGACACTACATGATTGTGATTTTTCTCTTTTTTCTCTTTTTCACATCTCACATGCCATTCATTTGAAACCAATGCCACAAAATTGTGCAAACTTTGCTAATATATAATACGAAATCAAAATGTTCGACTCCTTTGGCATCATATCACTATTTCAACAAATTCATCACCGTCCACCTGTTGCCAATTGTCATCTAAAATGCTTCCGGTTAATGTTCATCGATTTGTTAAATTCAAACGCGCTTATGCTTTACAAAATCCGGCTATCAAAACTCAATCTGGGTGTGCGTGCGTTTCGCCTTATGCTTTGACTGTGGACACCTTTTTGTGGAACGTTCTGGTCAATTGCGATTAATCGCGTGGTTCGCTAATGTGTTCTAATATCTGGTGTCTTGTTACAAATAAACAAATCGTCCCCCAAAACGTCGTTTTTCAATAATCGCAATCATCATCTGCTTCATTCGCACCCTCTCTCATCCAAATGCCGCGTGTGGTTACATCGGTGGGCTTAAAACAAAACACACTAAAAGGGTGGTCACCACACGAGTTTATCGGTAAAGTATATATAGTACATGTCTTCAATTAGCGTTATGTTTATCGTAACGACTTTTTGCCATTTGCACCTCAATTTTTGCACTGTTACGCACTGCTTTCCATGTGCATTTACTATTCTTTTTTTGTTAGCTAGCGTTAATGTTTGTTCTCTTATCGGTATTTCGTTATTTGTTACACACAATTGTTATCTTTTATTAATTCTGTCCTATATAGTATATTATGTTAATATTTTTCTTGTATCATCATTACCAATTTGTTTCCGAATGTAGGTAAAATGTTCTTATATTTTTGGTATGTTCCGTTGTCTGGTTGCTACATCTGCTGAGTAATGAAATTGCAACGTATCAAAAACGTGTTAATTCGCTCGCTTTTTCCACGTTTGTCGATCAACTACTAATGGCTCTATTACGTTTTCATCAATTGATTCATAAAATCATCTCCCGCGTCTACCTTACTCGGTGCATTTCATTTGCAATTTATTTTCCTCTATAAGTGTTTTGCTCACCTACTCTCGCTTCCTCCTCCTTGGTGCTGGAATGTCGCCATTATCTCATTAGTTCCGCTGTTCGTACCTGCAGTCGATCGCCTCTATAATGGGTTGAGGGTTTTAATTTGTGCAATCATTAAAGTATCGGATTTACAACAGGAATGTGTTTTAGAGGTGAACAGATAAAGGTGGCGAAATGGTTTGATGGATGGGTTGTTTCATTAGCAAGTAAATGGCGCATGGTGTGCAAGTAGGTTAAGATAGATCTTAAGGTTGCAAGTAGCTTTAGTATGGATGAAGAAAGTATGAAGAGTGTACACAAGAGTGTATCTTAAATAAACTACAACATAATTCGAAAGGCGTTCTTTTGAGTTTCGATTATGAACTTCATCCATTCTATGCAACGATTCGATCTCTCAATCGTTATAAATTTTCTTATATTTTCATCAATATTTGGTGTTTTGCTATGGAATGAACTGTAACTGTGACTGGGAATTGAATGCCTGTGTGTACACAACCGTTGTTGAAATCAATCAAAATAAAAAAAACTCTGCTTTGACATCTTCTAATGCATGTATTTTCTTTTCCTATTTCCTATTTGACATGCGAACCAATAGGGTGAGTTGGAGCAGCAGTTGCTTCAGGCAAATCCCATTCTTGAAGCATTCGGTAATGCAAAGACGGTGAAAAACGACAATTCCTCTCGTTTCGTAAGTATTGCTGTGTACTCAGTGACGATTTACGACTAATATTTAATGCATTGTTTCTCTCGTGCTGCAGGGTAAATTCATTCGGATAAACTTTGACGCTTCGGGTTACATTTCCGGAGCTAACATCGAAACGTATCTGCTGGAGAAGTCACGTGCCATTCGCCAGGCGAAAGATGAGCGTACATTCCACATCTTCTACCAACTGCTGGCCGGCGCATCGCCCGAACAACGCGAGCGCTTCATCCTTGACGATGTCAAGACATATCCGTTTTTGTCTAACGGTGGGCTACCGGTACCGGGAGTGGACGATTATGCTGAATTCCAGGCCACGGTGAAGAGCATGAACATTATGGGCATGACAGCGGAGGACTTTAACTCGATCTTCCGCATCGTGAGTGCCGTGCTGTTGTTCGGTTCGATGACGTTCAAGCAGGAGCGTAACTCGGACCAGGCCACGCTGCCCGACAATACGGTCGCGCAGAAAATTGCGCATCTGCTCGGCCTTAGTGTGACGGATATGACAAAGGCATTCCTTACGCCACGCATCAAGGTCGGACGAGATTTTGTGACCAAGGCGCAGACAAGGGAACAGGTAGAGTTCGCCGTTGAGGCGATCGCTAAGGCATGCTACGAGAAGATGTTCAAGTGGTTGGTGAACCGGATAAATCGATCACTTGATCGTACCAAGCGTCAGGGTGCCTCATTCATCGGCATTCTTGATATGGCTGGCTTCGAAATATTCGAGCTGAACTCATTCGAACAACTTTGCATTAACTACACGAATGAAAAGCTGCAGCAGCTGTTCAATCACACCATGTTCATCCTCGAGCAGGAAGAATATCAGCGCGAAGGTATCGAGTGGAAGTTTATCGATTTTGGACTGGATCTTCAACCCACGATTGATCTGATCGATAAGCCGGGTGGTATTATGGCTCTATTAGATGAAGAGTGCTGGTTCCCGAAGGCAACCGACAAATCGTTTGTAGAGAAGCTGGCCGCCGCTCATTCCATGCATCCGAAGTTCATGAAGACGGACTTCCGAGGTGTGGCGGACTTTGCTGTCGTTCACTACGCCGGCAAAGTGGACTACTCGGCGACCAAATGGTTAATGAAGAACATGGACCCATTGAATGAGAACGTGGTGTCTTTGCTGCAAGCATCGCAGGATCCATTTGTGGTTCAGATTTGGAAGGACGCTGAGATCGTCGGTATGGCACAGCAGGCTCTTACCGACACACAGTTCGGTGCTCGCACGCGTAAGGGTATGTTCCGTACTGTTTCGCATCTTTACAAGGAGCAGTTGGCGAAACTAATGGACACGCTGCGCAACACGAATCCGAACTTTGTGCGCTGCATAATTCCGAACCACGAAAAGCGTGCGGGCAAAATTGACGCTCCGCTTGTGTTGGACCAGCTGCGCTGCAACGGTGTGCTCGAGGGCATCCGTATCTGCCGGCAGGGCTTCCCTAATCGTATTCCGTTCCAAGAGTTCCGACAGCGCTACGAACTGCTTACACCGAACGTCATTCCGAAGGGCTTTATGGATGGCAAACGGGCTTGCGAGCAGATGATCAAATCGCTGGAACTGGACAGTAATCTGTATCGCATCGGCCAGTCGAAGATCTTCTTCCGTGCGGGAGTGTTGGCTCATCTGGAGGAGGAGCGTGACTACAAGATTACGGATTTGATTGTTAACTTCCAGGCGTTCTGTCGTGGTTTCCTTGCACGCCGCAATTATCAAAAACGACTGCAGCAGCTGAACGCGATTCGTATTATTCAGCGCAACTGTGCCGCTTACCTGAAGTTGCGCAATTGGCAATGGTGGCGTTTGTACACGAAAGTGAAACCATTGCTGGAAGTTACCAAGCAAGAGGAGAAATTGGTGCAGAAGGAGGATGAGCTGCGACAAATCCGTGACAAGCTTGAGAACTTGTCGAAGAACTCCCAGGAGTATGAGAAGAAATATCAACTGGCAATGGAGGAAAAGACACATCTGGCCGAACAACTGCAGGCGGAAATTGAGCTCTGTGCCGAGGCGGAAGAAGGACGTGCTCGTCTGGTTGCTCGCAAACAGGAGCTGGAGGAACTTATGCAGGATCTCGAGTCGCGCATTGAAGAAGAGGAGGAACGTGTAAATGCACTGACAAGCGAGAAAAAGAAGTTGCAAATCAACATTCAGGATTTGGAAGAGCAGCTAGAGGAGGAGGAAGCTGCCCGTCAGAAACTTCAGCTCGAAAAGGTACAACTCGATGCCAAGTTGAAGAAAATGGAAGAAGACGTGGCATTGATTGAAGACCAGAATCACAAACTGGTGAAGGAGAAGAAACTGTTGGAGGAACGTGCCAACGATCTATCTCAAACGCTTGCGGAAGAAGAGGAGAAAGCAAAACATCTTGCCAAGCTGAAGGTGAAACACGAGTCGACAATCGCGGAGCTTGAGGAACGCCTTTTGAAGGATCACCAGCAGCGCCAGGAAGCGGATCGTTCGAAGCGAAAGATTGAAACGGAAGTAGCTGACCTGAAGGAGCAGATCAATGAACGACGCATGCAGATCGAGGAGATGCAGCAGCAACTAGTGAAGCGCGAAGAAGAACTCGCACAGACACTTGTGCGCATCGACGAAGAGTCGGCAGCGAAGGCCGCGGCTCAAAAAACCCAGCGAGAACTCGAATCGCAACTGGCAGAAATTCAGGAAGATCTGGAAGCGGAAAAGCTTGCTCGCTCCAAGGCAGAGAAGCAAAAGCGTGATCTTAACGAAGAACTTGAGGCCCTGAAAAATGAACTATTGGATTCGCTGGACACTACTGCCGGTAAGTTTGCGATTGTTTAAATAGTTTGGTAGCAACACGAAGGCAACAAGTTTGTTAATCCATCGCAATAATTCACTCTCTGCAGCACAACAAGAACTGCGATCGAAACGGGAACAAGAGGTAGCTACACTGAAGAAGACGCTCGAAGATGAGTCTGCCAACCATGAAGCATCCTTGATGGACATGCGACACAAACATGCGCAAGAGATTTCTTCCATTAACGAGCAATTGGAGAATCTAAAAAAGCTGAAGGGCGGCTTGGAGAAGAGCAAACAACAGCTTGAAGCGGAAAATGCTGACCTTGCCACCGAACTGCGCAACGTAAACCAATCGCGCCAGGAGAACGATCGTCGGCGTAAGCAGGCGGAAACGCAGATCGCCGAGCTACAGGTAGGATTCGAAATATACGAATAATTGTTGATTCGTTGCTTTCCAATGATTTTAAGTTATCGATTTTCTTTTTCTTGTGCATGCCTCTTCCGTTAACATTTTAATTGCGTTTTCCGAACCGTATTAGGATTACGTTGAGTATTTCGAAGTATGACATGCATCTGTAGTGGTTTAGTTAAAATAAAATCGCAACATCATTATATTCTTATCAGCAATGTTGCTGTCATATTGCACACACTCCTGTTTGCGAATATTTCTTCTTAAGTCACAAATTGTAATTTATTATCGTATCATCCCATGCATCAGGTAAAACTGGCTGAAATCGATCGTGCTCGTGTTGAGCTGCAGGACAAGGCAACAAAGCTGCAACAAGAAAATGAAAACATCACTCAACAGCTTGACGAAGCTGAACTGAAGGCTTCGGCTGCGATCAAGAGTGCTGGCAATCTGGAAAGTCAGCTGACCGAAGCTCAGCAGTTGTTGGAAGAGGAAACGCGTCAAAAGCTCGGATTGAGCTCTAAGCTGCGTCAAATCGAATCAGAGAAGGAGGCGCTCCAGGAACAATTGGAAGAGGACGAGGAAGCAAAAACTAACTACGAAAAGAAGCTGGCTGAGTTGAACTTCACCATTCAGGAGCTCAAGAAACGCTCGGAGGAGGATTCGGACATTGCGAAGGAACTGGAGGAATCGAAGAAGAAGATGAACAAAGACATCGAAACGCTCCAGCGGCAGATCCAAGAATTGCAGGCGGCCAACGATCGCTTGGATAAGAGCAAGAAAAAGATCCAGTCTGAACTTGAGGACGCCACCATCGAGTTGGAAACTCAGCGCACCAAGGTGTTGGAATTGGAGAAGAAACAAAAGAACTTCGACAAAGTGTTGGCCGAGGAGAAGGCTATCGGCGAACAAGTGGCTCAGGAACGTGACGCTGCCGAACGCGAGGCAAGAGAGAAAGAAACCAAGGTTCTATCACTAACCCGCGAGCTTGATGAAGCGTTCGAAAAGATTGACGAACTGGAAACAAAGCGTAAGGGTCTGCAGAATGAGTTGGACGAGCTGGCAAACACACAGGTAAGAGTGGAATATGGTAATGAAATGAGTTGATAATACTAATGGAATGATTTTTCTTCTTCTTCGAATAACAGGGAACAGCCGACAAAAACGTGCATGAGCTAGAAAAGGCCAAGCGAGCCCTAGAAAGTCAGCTGGCGGAACTGAAAGCACAAAATGAGGAGCTTGAGGATGATCTGCAACTGACCGAGGATGCCAAGCTGCGGTTGGAGGTAAATATGCAAGCCCTGCGCGCACAATTTGAACGAGACATTCAGGCGAAGGAGGAACAATCGGAAGAGAAACGACGCGGATTGGTCAAAGCGTTGCGGGACCTCGAAGCCGAGCTGGACGAAGAACGCAAACAGCGCGCGGCTGCCGTGGCAGCGAAGAAAAAGCTCGAGGGTGACATCAAGGACATGGAGGCGACGCTCGAGATGAACAATAAGGTGAAGGAGGACGCACTGAAGCAGGCGAAGAAACTGCAGGCACAAATCAAAGACGCGATCCGTGACGCCGAGGAAGCTAAGGCGGCTAAGGAGGAGTTAGCCGCCATTAGTAAGGAGTCTGAGCGCAAGGTGAAAACTCTCGAGGCGGACGTGATGCAACTGTCCGAGGATCTGTCCAGTTCGGAACGGGCACGTCGTGCTGCGGAGGGTGAACGTGACGAGCTGCTTGAAGAAATCAATTCCAATTCTAACAAGGGCTCGTTAATGATCGACGAAAAGCGGCGCCTGGAGGCACGCATTGCCGCTCTTGAGGAAGAACTCGAAGAAGAACAATCCAATCTCGAGCTCATGGTGGATCGAAACCGCAAGGCTCAGCTTACAATCGAACAGCTGACAACTGAACTGGCGACGGAAAAGTCGAACGCCCAGAACAACGAAGCACTGAAGTGTGGTCTCGAACGTCTGAACAAAGAGCTTAAAGCGAAACTCTCCGAACAGGAAACGGCACTCCGCACGAAGCTGAAGGCCGCGACAGCAGCTTCCGAGGCCAAGAACATGAACTTGGAGAAACAGCTCGAAAACGAAACGAAGGAGCGACTGGCCGTGCAAAAGGCAAACCGCAAGCTCGAGAAACGCATCAAGGAGCTGACGATGAATATCGAGGACGAGCGACGACATGCCGATCAGTTTAAAGAGCAGATTGAAAAGGTACTAACGAGAGCAATGGTCGGGGTATTACCGTATCCGAATATTTGACCGATATGTATTCTTTTTCGATATTTGCTTCAGGTTAACAATCGAATGAAGACGCTCAAGCGCAACCTGGACGAGGCAGAGGAAGAAATCCAGAAAGAGAAGACACTGAAACGAAAGGCCCAGCGGGAATGTGAAGATATGCTGGAAAGTCACGAAGCACTGTCACGGGAAGTGAATGCACTCAAGTCGAAACTGAGGTAAGTTGTTGTCCCCAGTGTATATAAAAAATTGGAGTAAGAGAGGAACTTTGGAAAATGTTAGACACTGATATATGATCTCTTTTTGTGCTCTCATCGACAATGATGAAACATTACGCCACGTGTAGTGTACATAAAGACTCGAAAAAGTAATCAAACCTAGCCCAAGGAGTCGGATGTGGTTTCGCGAACCGGATGCGCCTTTTTTAGCGTCGCTTAATAATATGTACAGTAGAGAGAATTGCATAGGTGTATAGCTCCGTTTAGGATGATAGTTGAATTCTTGTTCCATGTTATGCTATCATGTTATTGAAGAAGGCTGATGGATGAAAAGGTGTGTGAAGATGGAATGAACGTGTGTAGGTTGTATGCAGCAGACACACATTTCACGTAATTAACGGATGTGATAAGTGTAAACCTCAACTATCTCTTAAGTAAATGCGTTAAAGGTAAAGTTATTTGCAGCACCTTTCTGTTTTGTCGTGAGTGCCGTTGTAATTGTTGTGAATTTGTTCGTTATTACCGGTCAGCATTAAATGCCAATGCATTACTATTACAATTTCAAGTTTTGGTTATGCTCTAAAACATGAAACAATCATATTAATGACTGAAATTAAACCTTGAAGTTGTGGAAACGTTGGTATTCATTGTTGTACTGCAAGACCATGTAATAAAGACATAGAATCATGCATTCTTCTGTCTAATCAAATCTCCTGCCCTTCTTCACCTTTGAGTGGTTCTTCAGCATGCGATGTACAGAAATTACCTTCAATACACAAAATCCTACCATTATGCCGGAGTTTTTTTAGTGGATGTTGTTTGCTTTGACTTTCATCTGGACCCCGAACAACTAGAATAGTGTGGATAAAATCTTTTGCATGTTTCCCGACTTGATATAGCCTTCTTTGGCGTTTAACCCTGGTAATAACGTTACATTTTGTACTGCGTTGTGCATTAACTACTGCTCTCCTTACAGTAAAAAAAAGATACTTGCAGTTCATTTTCTTTATCAATTAATCCTTTCCAAAAGAGTGTGCTTATTAGTGATGAATTCTAATAACAGTTTCTCTAGCTTTCTAGCTATAGAACGAGTTTTTGCTTGATTTAACGTGTTTTCCTTTTTTAACTCTTCAGACGAGGTGGCGCAATGGGCAGTTTGAGCTCATCCCGATTGACACCGAAGCGCGAGAATGATTCGATCTCGGTGCAGGATGAATCGCTCGATGGCGAAGATAACAGCAACTGACGAAAGACGTCTTCCAATGGCAAGCAGCAGCAGCAGTATCAATCGCAACACCAACAATTCTACCACCATTCCGACAACCTTTACTGAGAAGTGAATATGAATAGGTGGCAACAGTAATGCATAAATAGGTTTACCAGCAATAAAGGGACGAATGAGCAAACAAACCCTCTTGGGGAGGTCGGACCGTACATACACATGCACGTGCACACTATGTAAGAACGGACAACAAAATGCAGTCAGTGATCAACTGGACTGGGTGGGTCGAATCGAAAATGCATTTACCCCATTTTTAACCATACATTCGTGTGTCATTGAACATGATTATAGGGCTTCGATTGTTGGACGTAAGGAATGTTACGGATATGAAAGTTAGGTGTATGTGTGTGCGAGAAAGTTATGAAGCGGATTAGAATGATTTCCTTGTTTGTTTTTTCTTCTTTCTATCCGCCTTACAATTGTATGCTTGATGGATGAAAGCAAGATGATGTTTTATGTAAAAGCGCAACACTGTCGATGCGTTTATGTTCACATTCCTGTTATTTTTTAAGAAACGAGAGCAACGTGATGTGTAAAATGGATACAGCACGCTGTTTCCACTGGTCCACTGGAATGTTGGACCTCCGATAGAGAAGGTGTGGAAGCGTGCACTGTGATCGCTGCAAGGGAACAACAGTGCTCGCTGCAACCCCCTGAAAACGAAGAGAATGAAATGATGAATGTTTTCTGTGTGAGAGAGTACCCTTAGCAAAGTGCCATGTTTAATAACAATCAAATCTAGATAGATCGAACGAAAGGAGCAAACTGAAAGTGAAAGGGCTTTTCTTCGCCAATTGCGCCAATTGGACACACCAGCAAAGGAAAAGGTCCAACTCAATGCGTATTTGTGCTAGATGGTGGTTGTTGGTCTGTCATTGTCATTCTCATTCGAAGGAACATCCCGAACCGATCGTTTCGGATTCGGAGCGATCGTGATCATCTCCCGTCCCGTTTTGTGAGTTTAAACTTTATTTTGTTTTGTGTTCTGTTCTCATCGTCTTTATCTGTGCGATAAATGTTGTATGTTTTTTTAATCCGCAGGATGCAATAATAGTGGCTCCGAAAACATGATTTTAGGGATTTAGGGGTTATATGTGTTTGTTTGTTCATTGTGTAACAATCGCCATTGCCTGATGATTTTACGCGTGCAGATGGTTGCATCTATGTAGTTTTTTTTTTGTTAGTTGTGTGTCCATCGATTCCGAATTCAACCATATCGAAATTTGTTGGCTTGAGCGAAATGTATGTGGGTACTAGAGAGAGGATCATCTAAGAAGTTTCGTTGTACTGTTTATTGTAAAGGAGAGAATAAGAGGGAATATGGAAGTAAAAAAAGAAAGAGGAGAAAATGTGAAAGCAGCAGCAGCAGCAGCATTTTTTGGGGATTTATTTCGTATCTTCTGATTTTGATTATTATTTAATGATTTTTAATTCTTTTTATTTTCGTCCTTTATTTAACTGTGTATTATTACTTTTATCATTATGCTTATTATTACTATTATACTTTTAAACCGAATCGTAGCCGTCACCGATGCAGCCGCAATCGAAGCAAGCCTTGAGAACGAATCGAATCCCCGCAGCGCTTGGGAGGATGTAGAGATAGAGAGCGCATGTGAAAGTGAGAGTGATCAAGCAGGGGTGGATGAATATCATCAAGTCGGGGGTGGTGCACCCCTCTGTATGTAGGACGCACCCTTTCTATTTCACAAAATGAAACTGAACATTTTTGGAGCTAGTAAGAAAAAAACCGAAAACAATCCTCTCAAAACACACAACCTCCTCACGCACGCGCCTTCACATCCCTTTTGCCCCAAAACACACACCCATCCCCTGTTACATACATTTAATAAGCCCCATGTACTTTTTTATAGGAGATGATTAATCGGAAACAGCTGTGCAGAGCAGCAAATGATTAAAATTGATAATAAAATACCGTTTAAATATTGAAACAAAATGCAAATGTCGTACTAGTGTATTTCGTGGTTAAGTGAAAGAAAAAATGGAATAATTATTTGCATTGGTTCAAGATGGACGGTAAGTTATAAACAGTTATCATTCGTAGTAGCGTAAAGCCGTTGAATTCATCATCCTCGCTGTCGTTTCACATCAGCTACATCTTCCATGTCCGAATCGTCATCATTGTAAAGCTCATCATCTTCTGTTTCATCCAAAGCATTTGAAATTCCCGTTTTCTTGAATGATTTCTCAATGACTTCCTGTTTTATGCCGCTTATTATAGTCGATATAATACGATATATGCCAATGGAAATGGCTTTAGAAAGACGATATTGAACTTACCACCCCCAACGACGCTAATGAACGTTATGATCTTAAACAAATTAACGATTTAATTATGCCCAAAATTCATTACTGCCTTTCGACTGTTAATAATCCAGAACCCCGTTATACAAAGACTGAACGAAACTTTAAGCAAAGATGTAAATTTCAGCTTTCTCGTACCGATTCAATAGTTTAATAATATAATAAGTTAACAGTTCAATAGTCGCTTGGACTGTGTCCGGTGATTGTGAAAGGTGGGAAAAGAACCCTGTAGAGTTTGCGTCGCGCTGAAAAGCAACCGAAAATTCGATTCGTATCCACTTTCTGCTACTAAGAGAACATCCCAAAAAGGAGGCTTCGTTTATTCCAAGCTCATTCGGTGCGACGGTGTGTGAAAACTCGATCTCACTTCCATCTCACTTGCACTAGCGATCGTTCTCATGAGTTTGTTGGTATGCGATAATGATAGCCACCGTATTAGAAGATCTGCTCTCACGCTCAATGATGACGTGCGAGAGCTGAACAGCTGTGTGCACACTGGAGGGGAATTGATGTTAGCTCTTGTTTTGGATGCTCTCTTGGTGTCAGAAATCGAAAATCGGCTCGTTGTCGCATCAGCCGACGGGGAGTTTGAGATTCACGCGTACAAAAATTGCACCAAAGCTACGTTTCATGTAACAAGAGTCCATCCAAATCAGGAGATGATATCTAACCGGTGATCATGATGAACAATGACGGTGAAGATGATCATCTGCTGCAGGGTGGTTGAAAACAAATGTTAGCACAACAATTTCAAAAATGTTGCATCATAATTTTGTGTGAATTTAAAGTGAGAATGTTGCGTAATTGAGTGAAACTAATGGTATTATTTATTGCATGTTTGTAAACTATCATGCGGTTGTTATTAGTTGCCGATAAATTCATTAATGAATGCTGATAATTTCTGTGGTTCTATTCGTGTGGTTTTATTTAAATTTTAAGATTATTCACTGTTTTGAAAACTGTCTCAACAATGAATGTACTGAAAAACCGCGCAAAAGAAGATTTGTTATTTTTTAACATATTACTGTTTTATTTCTATAACTACACGTTCAATTTAAGTGAGAAATATCTTGATCATGTGAGGTCTACATTGTTGATACATGATAAAAAATCATCCCCTATTTAGTGGTGTTATTAGCCAATAAAACTTGTACTCTTTTACTAGTATTATTAAAAACGTAAATGTAATAAAATAGTTAGCTGATAACAGATTGTAATAACCACCCTGTAACAGTTCTGCTATAACGGTACTTCTCCTGTATGTTATTATCGTTGCGTGCTTATCAGTACATGGAGAACCTTATGGAAAGAAGGCGTGTCTTCGCTCTCACTTGCACTAGTGCTTCTGGTCCCATTAGTCTGATTGTATGCGATCGTGACGGCCAATGTATTAGAGGATCGTCTGTCACGCTCAATGATATCATACGAGAGCTGAACAGCTGTGTGCACACTGGAGGGGAATGGATGTTACCTCTTGTTTTGGATGCTCTCTTGGTATCAGGAATCGGAAATCGGTTCGTTTGTAGACAATTCTGTATCCGTCAACGAGGAATTTGAGAGAGAGAGATAAAGTATACTTCCCATTTCAGCTATCGCACCAGAACTAGCGATCATTCTCACGAGTTTGTTCCAGTGTTTTTATCGATGCAAGATGTAAACGAGTTATCATTGGTTGTCGTCATCAATCATTGAAACACATACTTCGATCATAGGTTTGTATTTTCATGCTTCATTGCGATTACTTCTGTTCAATAATTTATAATTGTATGTTTATTCAATGTTTAATCATACACGTTCGCACACATACAGAACGAAACTAACGACATAAAATGGAGACCAAAGTCGCGGAGCTGTGACACTACGCAGTCGCTTAAATTACACTCATTCACATTAAATTTATTACAGCACTACACCACCGCGAGATCGGGATTGAGTGCGCGGGCAGACCCTCGAGAAACAGGCGCGCCACTACGCACCACTTTGTTCACGACGTACGCCGCCTAGTTTGTGCTTAAGACATTCAGCAGGATTAAGTTATTCGACTCCCTGTTTCCTGTTTCGTTTATCTTCCTTCCGCCTTTGTGCTACGCATACAGGTTGGGCAATGAGAGGTCAATGATGGCGAGAGGGAGCATTTTTGCGTCGATTAAGAAGCCAGAGGATATGACAAACTAAAATAAGGATTGTGGAGGCGTTAAACCGATAGGCATGAGGAAAGAGAGGGGGCGAGCTAACGAAAATGCGTCCCAGCACAACGGCCCATCATGCCACATCGTATAGAACGTAGGAAAGCCAGCCAGGTAAGGGGTCAGTTCGAACATCGGGTACTTTAAATGCGCGACAGCTGCTGGAGTAGATTGCAGGGCCAGATCGCCTCGAGACGCTCCTTAAGGAAGTGGAACGGCAGTGAGAACCAGCTGAGAGTCGTGCTGGCGAAGATACCCATCGATTCTGGATACTGGTGCGTGAGCAACGCCAACAGTGCCGTAATCGAACAGAGTCCGGCTGTGAAGAGAATGAAGAACGGGAGCTCCTTCTTCGGATAGACGGACACCTCGTGGAAGGCTGGCAGCAGTTCACGGTCCGCACACTCCGTGCACGTTGGGTACGGATAGAAGAGATGGCCACGTTCCAGCGGGTACGGCAGCATGCGAAACGTACCCTCCCAGGTGCAGTGTAGCAGATTTAGAGCGCCCTCGACGTTCTTCCAGTGGCTGAGATGGAAGAACGCGTACGCTAGTGCCTCGGAGTCACCACGCTTCAGGATGTGTTCCGGCGGTAGTATGAGTTGCTTCATCTCGAGCAGATACTTCGGCACATGCGGGTTAAACTCCACCGCCCGATGAATCGCCTCGACCGCACTCATCTCCGCCGGGCTGAGACCGCGCTTGGATGCCACATCGGGCGAGAACTTTTCGGCAACCACGCGCGCTTTTAGCAGCGCGGCCGTGTAGCAGATGGTGGCCGACTTTGGTAGCGAGATGTCGTCGTACTTGGCCAGCACCGCCTGACAGTCGGCGTATGCTTGCATTTCCAGCAGCGCCTCGAGCAGATTCTCGTGAATATTGAGCACGTTCATGATGGGCGATATCTCCTTCGTCAGATCGCGGAACATCTTCACGGCTTCCTTCAGCTTGCCGAGCTTGCGGGCACACATGGCCAGCCGACGCTTGATGTAGATCAGCACGTTGGTATCGCGCCGATGGATGCCTTCGGCGATCGTGCCCTGATGTTGGAAGGTTTGTGACCTTTTGTAGTTACCTTCGGCCACTTTCAGTGCCGTCCGGAGGATTTTCTCGGCCTCTACTATCGTGGTCGCTTCTTCCTCTGCCAACAGTATGTAGGCCGGGGCACAGTCTGGGTTGAGCTCTAGTGCACTTTTGGCCGCTTTGATTCGAACGACAGGGTTCCGCTCACGCCAGGCCGTCTGCATGATCTCGTACTCGGCCTTACCAGCGTCTCCTTCGCATGTAAAGAATGTCTGATGGTCCTGCGCCGACAGGTTCATATCGTAGAACGTAAGCGGTTCTTTCTGGGTGGCCCAGTAGAAACGTTGGTACTCCGCACCACGAAACAAATTGAGCGGATTGCGCCAAACTTTACATTCGGGCATACTTTGTGTGGTACCACTACTACCACTCGTACTGCCGCTCGTATTGGCTGGGGCCGGCGAATCGGTGCCATTGTCGTTACCACTTATCCACGGACTGATGTGATTGATAGATACTTGTTCTAAAAATTTGAACAAAACCAAACCATGAAATTTGTACTGTTGCACCGTATCACATTCCAATCTCACCGATGAAAGATGTTCCATACTTCCGGAAGTACCACCATTCGAATATTAGTATCAACCCGGAAATGAGACTAGATGTGCCGGTAAGGGCAACGTAGAATTTGGGAGTCACTGGTAAATGGAATGAGCGAAAAAACAACCATTAGCGTACCGGGATTAATGCATCTGAGACCCGTTGTGGACAGTGGTGACACGAAACCGAGTAGTAACTTACGCGTGCTGAGAAACACCGATGAATCCCACATCCTTCTACGTCGGAAGACACAGACTTCCGGATAAAAACGAACACACGAACGGTAAACGGTGCAGGAAGAGACAGAAAGGAAATGTATGATTTTTCCCTGGAAACGCCACAGAAAACACGACAAAAAACACGGCAGCAACAGCACAACAGCAGCACTACAAGACAAGACAGAAATCTTTTTTCGTTGCTTTTTTCATTTTCCTTTGGGATTTGTCAAATGCTTTGTTTACGTTTCGGGCGCAAGCTTTGTTTATCATTTGTCCTATGCGTGCTTGCGGATTGGCACACTCAAGCGAAGCGGAATTTCGAAAGGATGGTTCCAGGTATATTCTCTATATTGCCTCTTTGTTACATTATTTCCTATATAGAATGTTAAAGATAAGCTAGAAGAACGTAAAGGTTTATTATCTGAATTGTTTAGCTGGATTACATCAAAGCAAAATCTTTCGAACCGAGGTGAAGAATTAAACTCGATATAGTAGCTAACAAGCGTCTAGCAACGTCAATCTGCATAGGTGGTGGTCTACGGTTGATCGTCGCATTCCCTGAACATGCCGGAGGCAAAGTAAATAAGGAAAACATACGGGTTTTATCAATACTGTACCCTTTTCGACTTTTTTTTTAAATGTCGTTTTCCAAGAAAGATTTTGGAGAATTAACCTTCATAGATTTTTTAAAATTTTCCTAACAATTTTGAACTTTTTGCTCCAGTGCTTCGTGTACTCGAGACTTAAATGGCGAGAAGTTTTGACAGCACGTCGGTTCGATCTCGGTTGCCGCTGGCTGTGCTTCCATGGCACGAATGCCACAAGTTTTTTTCATTTAAATTTTGAACTTGCTAGCGGACGGATCGTGCATGCCGCTTCTCTCGCCGCGCCATTGCCATCATTGTCATCGACATCGAAGTAAGCGCGAATAAAAACTGCGAACGAATGTAAGCAAAGTTTTCATAAAGCGAGTACAAATCGAATCGAACATATACGTCGTGTTAAAATTTGCAGTTGTTGTGTCCCCAAACTCGCATCACAGCAAAATTCTGAAAGTGCATCCACGCTGCCCTCGGTATCCCTCCGGAAAATTGTTCGGTTGTGTGAGTTTCAGGATTTTGTTTTTTTTGTGTCGCAAGAACAAACCAAATCGTGCCAACAGCTTACGGAACCGGAACGAAACCGGCCCATCCGATATCATTTGCGTCGTGTTCGAAGAAAGAAGGTAAAGCTTCGGAGCACCCAATGCACTTCTCGGTCACACTTTGTTGAAAGCGTTCCGGGGCAGGTTAGTGCAATTTGTTCAAGTGGTGCACAAAATTACCTCCAGAAACGTTTCGAAACGAGCGTGTGTGTGTATTTCAGTGTGTTGTTTTGGATCTGTGTTGTTTTTTCGTCTACGTCGCGTTTCGTCTTTGCTGCTCCGCACTAGTTCTATGTTGTTATTTCGATCCGTTACCGTAATCCGGCCACTGTGTGTGCTTGTTCGATGGTGTGAGTGAAAACATCAAAGCAATCCATATTACTCCCCCCACGACATAAAAGGGCCCAGAACAAGGGTAAGCTTTCCGAAACGCAGCAAACCTTGACCTTTGGTGTGTGTCATACGCGCTCTGGTGCATTCCACGGGAGCTTTTCCCTTACCAGTTAGCTTTTTTTGAGCGGTTTTACTCGCGGGAACATGTTAGAGCTACATCCCGAAATTGGGGAAGTGCATCTTACCCGTCCGGCCACGGCTGCCACCACACGCTCCGCACTGGAAGCGATCAAGAAAAAGTTTGAACTTGCAGCTGCTGCCGCAAATGCAGAAGTGAGCGAGAAGCTTCTACTCGAGAAGGGAAAGGAACCAAAGCTGACGTTCGGATCCGCGGGAGTACCATCGACCCCGGACGGAACCGAGCATTCACCGGCTAAACCACCATCAGCCATCGGGATGATTGATTCCCGTGGGTGCGCCAAACCAGCCAAAAAGGTAAGTTTCGCATATGACTTTCGATTTTCAACCCTTATCTTGCTTGCATTATTTGGCGTTCCACACAAGCGAGTTATCACACGTTTTTATGTTGATTGGAATTAATTCGAAGAAGTAAATACTCTCCTGAAAAGAACTAATTCTATTAGCGGGAAATACAAGTCCTCTGTATGGAACACTTCCTCTGTTGTCGAGGGCTTTCAAGTTCGCAGCTGCAGGAAGTTTCGCTGCCGCAAGGAAGGGTTTTGCTTGTGGGAATTTTCGCATCACGAATAAATCGAGCTCGTTTGGACAGGAACCGGTTTTGGAAAGTCAGCAAAAATTGGGAAGCAGAACACGCGGCCATGACTGAGTGTGTCTATATAGAGGTGTACGAATTTCCCAAAAAAGGAAAGATGATATTCTTTTGCGACTTCTATTCAGTGTGCTTTAGGAAGCGGGACAACTGAACAGGAAGACGTGTTTTTTTTTGTTCTTGTGTTGCATCCTGTAGAAGGGGTTTTATCGGGTTGCATCTGCACTTTGGAGATGTCCTGGTGGGAATAGAACCAATTAAGTTAATCATTCAGAGTTGTATATGAAGCAATGCAACGATCTTACAATCACTTTAGACAACCTGGAGTTCGAGTTCCTGAAGAATAGTTGACAGTGGATGGACAGGACCCACATCAATGCGATGTACCCTTCTTGGGTTCATTACTCATCTCTGGACCTCTTGAGGATCATAAATCGAGATTGTTTTATAGAAGTCAGCTACGGAATGGAGGAATATCAGATTCTAATAATCCAGTCCAACAATAACTGACTATTTCTTTCATCCAAAGAAAGAGAGTATATAACCATCATCTAAAAGCTGCTCGAAATGGAAATTTGACGTTTAACCTCTTCGCTTTCCGTTCGTTTCCGTTAAATTTCGCCAATTTGATCGAAGGCCCACGATCGACGATCAACGTGTGATGCTACCACAATTCGGAAAGCGAAATCCAGAAGTTGGTTCGCATCTTTCGCATCTTTCACGAGCGGATGTTACCTTTCCCCGGCATTGCAATTACTAACCCGTCCACCCACCCTTCCGGCTGCCGTACAGCTTGCAGCGCAATTGATGCTGCCGTGAAAGTGTGTTTAGGAGTAGTAGAAGGCGTTCAAGCAGCAGCAGACTTCCGAACTGGCAATTCGGAAAAATGAAAACGAATCACTCAGCACGGCACAACTAGTTCGCCATTTCCATTTTTGAGCGTACACGTGAGGTGCGTGAGGAAAATCTGTTTCCCACCGTTCGGTTTCCTCACACGGAGTTTCCGAGCAAACGCTGCAGGAAATCTTCTGGCATGCCATGGTGAACGAACGTGTACGTCGTGGATGCATCTCGAAGTGTAAGCGAATCCACTCGATCGGAAAGCCGTTAATGGATATGGGAAAAATGGCGTGCCAAGCAGAGAAGGTGAGAAAAATTCCCTCCTTGCCTTATTGCTAGTGCTAAAATGTGGGTGAAATTGGTTTCGATGTGTGTCTTGCGAGAAGAAAGTAATTCCAAAAAGGTACATCAACAAACGTAGACGCATATGCTCATTGTTAAATCAAAAGGCGTTTTGCTTATGCTCCATTCAGATGCTGCATTAAAAACAAAACCTTGGCGCCATCCTGGTCATAAGCAGACGAGGGTGGATTGAGCATGTTCAATTATCTGCATATTTTAAGATCAATTTCACAAATTTCCACCTAGCTGTAAATAATCCACCTAGTGGCGCCACGGCAATCAAGGTCTCTCCACGAGCACCGGACATGATCTCGAAGAACGGTAATTGCAGCCAGAAGAGCAGAGCATTTACTACTGATAACAGTGCAGCTGACCCGTGCAGAAGGTCTCGGCAAGCCGATTATGTGCACTGTATCCGGTAGCGCCCTGCTCTTATCCATTGCCAATGTGAAGGACTGGGACACGAGTCATCACGAGCCATGGACAGCACGTTGATGCAAGAAACCATCAAGAGTAACGCGGTTGTAGGCGCGAGTTCCAACTTGTTCAGGCATATGCTATCCTTCTTACACTGATCCCCCAGTTCGACGTAAGGGCTGTCGGTTTCGACCGACTGACCACGTCGCGGCGGTATAGACAGTGAAGTGAGTGAAGTGTACTCGATAGACTCGAGTGGACCTAACCTCTGTTTGGGGCGCTGGTGGACAGCGGGGCTGTATAAAAGGGGGAGTAGGTTTATTATAATCATTTTCAAGCAGGCACGACTCGCTCACTAGCCCCACGATTATTATTGCGCATTGGGACGGATGGGTTGTCTATCGAGTGTTGTTTCCGCCTAGGGATCTTCCCACAAGCTTCCACTGTGTGGATGTGAGTCGGGAAGAGTACTGCGTCAGTATAGCGCATTTTTTACGGATCACATCATCAAATCAGGCACGTTGGAACGTTTCTGAACGATCCGCCGAAACAAGTGGACGTGATAGTTTCCCGACTGTTGCGAATGTGTAATGTTTTAGAACTTCAATCTAAGCGTCTCCTTGGGAGGGAAGATGCCGCCGACATACTTCCTGCCTTATTAAGAATCTGGAGTGAAGATCGCGGAACCACTCATTCGTTCGGCCTGTTTTTTGGTGGGAGTAGGCTTGTCTGATGTATCTCCTACGCCATTGCTCGCAGTACGGTGCTTAACACCTTTCGTCGCCATCGCTCATTGAACTGTCGAATGGATTGTAAAATCTTCAGATCTTGTTCGAAACTACCGAAGAGTGCAACATTGCTTCCACTCGATGAGGGTGTCTTTAAGATTTTGGATCCGGTTTCAAGTTGAGAAGGGGACGTGACCAGGTACGCCGGACATTAGGATCAAAAGGTGGTGTAGATAAGAGGTGTACTCCGTAATTGCTTCGGCTGCTCCTCGAACGAGGGCTATGTAATGCGCAAGTGTTGTAAAATGAACACGTCATAACCAGCTCAGCTGTACAGTGAAGGGATTTATTGGATTTTGAGACTTATAACTTCGTTTGTTTCGTCATGTCTGCCAGGCATACCAAAGTCATCTCGACCACAGTTCAGACGCGATTTTAACGATCAACTCCATACCGAATCGGTTCTAAATAGAACCGTCTGTTTGCCCCATCCTGTTCGTCTTTGACGGAAATTAGTCGCGAACACGGACCAGAGTTCATTCGCATTTAGTTCCTGGTACTCACCCTCTATCCAACACCCGTTAGCACATTTCCTATGAACTGCAGCCTGCACCACAACCCTACGTATGCAACAGTGCGTGATACAAGTGCATCCGAGCCTGTACCAGCAGCAGCATCATCATATGGCGCCGTCCAGCCGTCAATTTCCCTTCCATGCCTACATTTGCAAGGGAACAAACATTGACACACCGTGTGGCCCGGGAGTGGACGGGAGTCAAGCGTGCAATTGCCAGTTGCACATGAACCACCCGTTTGCCGAAGAAACACTCGGGTTCGTTGCATGCCAACATGAAAGGATGAGTGGTACCACCAGCAGCAGCGGTACTAAGTGCCACCTTACTTCAACTACGGCGACACTCGGTCTGCCCATTATGTGTATGGGTGAGTGTAAGTGTGCGTAATGAATAAGAGATGGACCCTTTTGCTTTCATGGATAAGCCAGAGAAGCGGACTATTTAGAACGCAAGGAACACTACCGTTTTGACGGCGAGTAATTCCACCTTTATAATGATGGGCTTTTCGTTCTTGCTTCATGTTCCTGTGGTCGAAACGACCACGTCACATACTACCACGTTTGTCCGAGAGTATGAGGTACGGCATGTATTTCAATTTTCCAGATATAAATCTTGCAAACAGCGGTGAATGGCCTTCGAGCGATAGGGCCAAGGGCCATGGAAACATACATGTGGTTTTGGATCCCGGGATGCTTACGTCAACGCGGAACCTTAACGGTGATCGCGGGAAGTTTTGATTTTATTCTTATCAACATGCAGCGCATACTTCAACACATCGTTAATATACATTTCTAAAAATTAGGCATTCCGAACTATTCCTTCAACTAACATGATGAAAAGGCTGCTTTGGGTGCTCATGTTTAGGGTGCTCATTCTTGACGATGTATTATGCAAATGACACATACATATCGGGTGTACAACGCCACACGGTTTTGTTGGGTTAATTAGTAAGCACTATCGTTGCATCAACATAAGTCAGTTGGCATTGCGTCTATTAATGTGAATGAATTAATGTCCCAACAGTGACCTATATTACTTGGCTTTAATGACACTAGAAGGGGCCGACTGCAGAAACCCTTCTTATGGTCACAAATGATTGTAATAGAAATGTCCATTTAGTGTCTTCATTGTGGCATATTGTTGTTCCGTGTCGTGTATACGTTTTGTAACAAAAACCGTCCAGTGTCTACCTATCTTATCTCGAGTAAACACACCAGCCGCGCCATTAGGGAAGAATCGATGCTTTATCGAAACGTTTCCAACTTTTGGAGTGGCCCAGGAACTTGTTAGCGTGGCAATCAATTTCTAAGTGGTTGATTTGAAGTATGTCTTCTTCTGTCCCTCGGTGTGTCAGACTTAAGTTCTCCCATGTCGTACAGGTTGTGTGTGCGTTTTTTAAGTTCGATTTTATTTACTATTGGCCTGGTGGTATTGCGGTGTTTGTAATGGCGTGACAGCACATCGGACAATGTTCTGCCCTTGTAAACGTATATTTATTGCTGTGCCGTGCAATTGTTTCCCATCACCGTGTGGTTCTTGGTTTTTTGCTCTTGCACTAAGCTTCAATCATTCGCGATCGTGCTTTTGGTGTTGTATCGTTGTAGCAAAAACGGCACATGAATTGTCCAACGTTCAGTAATTTACCGACGGTCTAGGAAGTGGCTGAGCATTCCTATTTTTATGGTATATTTTAATATTTTATTTTGGACACGTTTTTAATAGATATCAGTCAACCGAGAAGTGTGATGCCTTTTAAAAATAAGTTAATGCCGAAGAGCACAGATTGATCGTTTTGTTCCACATCGCAAAGTCCCCATGTTCCTATCCCATGTTTTTTTTTTGGCGAATTTCTGAGCATGAGATAACAAAAAAGGTTAAGGACATACAGGGCTTTCAGCTCAATGATATCCATGGCGGTGGTAAGCATATTTAAAGAACTTTCTACTGATTAAGAACTGATGCTACAATGCACTGTTTGTAAAATGATTAAAGAGAGAATTAAATTCCCATTGATAGTTCCTAAGCTTTTAAATTACAATTGATGCATGCAATCCCTGCAAAATCACATCAATTTTTTGCTGTTCTTTTGCGCTTTTCTAAACCGCCTCTCGGAATATTTCCGCTTCAGGCGAAATGTCAAAACGATTTTCGTCGAGATTAAAGTTTCCACGTTCGCTTTTCCGTCTGGTTGTGACTGAATCCTTTGTGCGGTTATCATTTTGCCCCGTGACACCCGTGTCTAGATGTGAACCGCTATTACCGTTGCATTGACAGACGATTGAAAAAAAATGCTAAAAACGGAAATAGAATACCTGCAGGGAAGTCCCTTTTGGTGGTTGTTTCGATTTAATTTCACATTCCACGCTTCGCTTCACCATTATCTCGTTATTGATATTTAATGATCTGTAGCACTTTTTTGGACTTGGACGGGTTTAAGAAACACGAAACATTTCACCCAACCTACTCCAAATATGTTTCTTGTTTCTTTAAGCAAACCCCCGTCGGTGCCGAGACAGACAGACCGTTTTGCGTATCGATTCAACATCGAACGGCAACACTTTTATGGAACATTGTAGCAATTTTGTCCGTCGGAAAGAGTGAGTGTTTCCTTGTGGAAAAGTTTGAACCTACCGCGGTAGTGTTGGTTGGTGTCTAGAGCTGGGAGATTACTTTATTTTATAAATAATCGAATCTATTGCGGTTTATCCCCACAACACCCAGAGCTGTCGGCACCACTCCGACTCTACTGCGATTGAATCTGGCTTGAGCGTTGGGAAGCAGATACAGAGGTCTTACTGTATGCAAAAACAGATAAATATTGACGTATTTCGCCAGCGATACGTTCTTCCGCGTCAGTCGTGTTACAAACGGGCAACCCTCTGTGTGGCGAAACTGTGTCAAGGAGTCACTATTCTGTCCGCCCACCGTCCCCAAAGCCCATCACCCCTCTGAAACAGCAGACGAAACTGACAGACGGAAACGTCAATGAGCCCCCAGAAGGCAAGGATCCCGGTTTCAAAGTGGCAGCGACGGCCCGGTTTTCGGAAGGTCTTGGAGCACCGGGCAAAAGATTGATGGCGGCGATAATGATGATCTCGTCGGGTTCGAGCAGTGCTTTCGATGGCAGCGGCAATGTCTGATGGGCCGCGATTATAACGGGGCGGTGGGTGGAACTGGGATACATTGGAATTACCTTCCCGTCATCTGCACCGTAAAGGTGTCCCAGCGTTAAAGAAAGAGGCGAACCATGACTTTGAAAGTTCGACGAACTCCTCTCTCTACCACGGGACTTCTCATCAATCAGAGTCCGGTGGCGCGAGCAACCTTTTTGGAGCCGTCGATCTCCGGGTCTCGATCATCGGTAAAGTGAATGGTCACGAACATTGCGAACGCGTCTGTCCCTTTGCCGGGGATGAAGCTGATGTTTCAATATAATAAAAAATAATAGCACCACCGAACAATTACGCCTGGTTGGTGTTTGTGTGCTGAAGAACCGTGAATGCGGATGAAGACCGCTTAACCGCGCTGGCGTTCTCGGTCGAAAGAGATTTCTTCGAGAGAAAGGATCATGAAGGTGTCATGCTCAGGTAGTTTTGGCAATTCTAATTTAGGTAGAAAAACATAAGTAGGTCGTGAAAAGCACAGAGAAACCAACAGCTCGCCCCGTAATTCTGAAGATCTACCATAGGATTAGAACATCATTGCAATCGGTTGGGAATACGCAGGTACGACAATATGAGGAGTTTTGACCCTGTAAAATTGGAGGGCCATCATTTCTGGAAACGATTCCGACGAAAGATGGTGTGTGATACTGGACGACGGTAAACCTTGGATTTTTACTGTCGACTACCTCCAAATAAGGTTGCACCAATGCAGGAGATAGAGTTCCGTTCGGGATGGATGGATAATAAGCAGCGAATTATGGCCATTGTTATGGCGGTGAATTGTACATCCATCTTGTCTGTGTATCCTTGAGCTGCTTTACCGGGTACCGGGTACCGGGTGAAGTTATCGGCTAACGAGAAATCTCAATTCTTTGTTTTTATGCGACTGGGATTGCTTAAATATGGCTAGAGCCGCCTTATTGCACCGACAAGGCAAGGCCCCTGCCAAAATTATCACCTTTTCTCGATTACATTCACAATAAAAGCACAATGAATGTTGGTTTCTTCTTTAGCTAATCAAATTTCCCTTCAAACCGATTGGCCTCAATCGTTCGTGGGATCTTCTCCAAAACTTTCGAAGCTCCTCGTGGTGGTGCTCCAAATGATTCGCACTCTTGGTTGGTCCCAAAATGAGCAAAGGACGTAAACAATGTTTACCACCGCATAGGGCGGGAGATAACGGTTCCACCATGAGCAACGGAGCTTTGTTTATCGCCGTAACAACATAAACACAACAGTGCCTTTTCCTTGCCATGCCGCGTCGAAACAATAGTTCCGACGCGTGTTACGAATGTGGTTAAACAGTACTGTACGGATTTTCCAATCCCCCTTACCAACGCTGCGCTCATTTGCATCTGAAAACAGTGCACGGGCCTAAGAGTTCTTGTGCTCTGATTGACTGCCGGTGATCGGTGCGTTGCGCTTGGAGCATTCACATCACTGGCTATAGAAAGAAAGGGTCAGAACTATGACCTAGTTTACATAGAGAAAGAGGTTTTTACAGAAAATTTTCGGTGATTTTGTGAGGTTTTAGCACATTGTTTGTGTAGTCAGAATATTACAATGTGTGGTAATTTGCATATTAATCCACAATCCGCAAACAACATGGAGATGAGTTTGTATGATAAATGGCGTCCAACGGTGGTCAGGCATTCGTTCGTGATGACCCTTTTGGGTGTCATGCCAAGTGCCGTGCTGCTGTTGAATCTCATTTATATTTAAATTAGGTTTTTATTTGAACACGTGTCACTACCCGCGAGCCTCCCAATGAATAGCAGTTTGTGTTAATTTTGGTTTCTCGCTTCAGTATTGTTTTGTGTATTTGTTTGATTGTGGCCTCTATGGTCACCCTCATGGTGTTGCCATCGGTGTGCGCAACCTTATTATGATGTCGAATGCACTTTTTTGTTGTTGCTGACGAGTTTCTTCTTTCCGTGAATGAAGTGTGGCTAAAAATCAACACCCATTTGCAATTATTGTTACCATAGCCCGAAAAACAACGAGTCAGTCATTTTCGGCACCGAAAAGCCAGTGGAAACATTCGTGTTTCATTGAAATGTTGCATAATTTGGTGGTTTTGGATTTTGGAGTTTAAAAAGACAATGCTTCTGACCTCCGCAAGCGGGTGCATTGGTGTGAAGTGACACACACATGGAAACGGTTATGCTGCAGGGAAGCTCATGAAATTGGTTCGATGGTAATCCGCAGGGCAATGGCATTTGCTTAATTAGACGTAATTAAATCCACTTTTCGTTATCGTCGTGTCTCATTCTTACCTAGTCTCGCGCACTCTTGTTCATGGGAGTGCGTTTTGATGGTGTGGGTCGTCTCATTTCTCGCTACGATCAGAATGTTCCCGGTTGTAGAATAATTCAACCCGGCGGTCTGAAGGCCATTTAACCGGGCACAAACCTCCCAACCGGTGCTTCAGTGATCGCGAGCACGAAGAACCGCAGACCAAGGCGAAGCAAAAATGCTCGATCGCCGCACCATCATCATCTGTTATGCTCTGCAACATCCGTGCTTCGATCGCCATTCCCTTTCCCCCATGAGCGTTTCGGAAATGTACGATCTGCGACGAATTGGTAAAGACATTCGAGCACATGGTAATAATGCCACTTGCCAATGGTGGTTCTTTCAACTTATGGCAGTGCGAAACATAAATCCTCCCCGCCGAGTTGGCGTGGTATTTAATGCTCCAAGACGACTGTTCCTCCTCGGCATTAAGCTCGTTGGTGCTAGTGCTATGTGCTGTTTACTTCCTGGAGTGTAATATAAAAGAATGGGAACATGTGTTCGCTTCAGCTGTTTGTTAATGATTCAGTAAATCTTTCTTTTCCAGATTTTTGTAAAAAGCATAACGTACGAATTCAACGTGCTTGCTTCGTTTTTACAAAAAAAGCTAGTAAGATTGCGTCATCTTGGTTTGTCACCCAAAAACATGTTTATTGTTGATCTTCAGTGCAATAGCCACCAAAAATCTAGTTCAAAATAGTAGATCAGAAATAGAAGGAACGAGAAAAAGTATTGTTCCCATACCGGGAATCGAACCCGGGCCTTCTGGGTGAAAGCCAGATATCCTAGCCACTAGACCATATGGGAGATGAAGAGAGAGCGACTAATACGGAACTTGTACGCAACACCAACAGGCCTCAGTCGCATTGAATTGAGTTAGCTTGAGTAGAACTGGAAAAGTGGGGAGACAGTGACATCATATTATGGCTATTTGCTGAGTGCCTGCGACTCTGCCTATCAGTGATTTTCGTAGGATTTTGTGCTCGGAATGTTGTCAGAATACACTGAGAGTTTAGTTGTTTATTACGAACAAGTAAAATTATAAGCTTTCAAAAATTTAGCTACACAATCCAATTTAGCAACACTATTTGCAAACTGGCAATACATATTTGTTCAGAATTAGTTGATTGTTCTGCAAAAAATGAAAGTAAAATGTTTAACAATTAAGTATTATTAAAATTTATCGTCATTATTTGAACGACGAATTCAAGTGTTTTGCTGCGTTATGCTTGTAAGATCTATAATGCGTTAGAGAATGGGCAACGGACAGTCCCATATTGTCTAGTGGTTAGGATATCCGGCTCTCACCCGGAAGGCCCGGGTTCGATTCCCGGTATGGGAAACAGCTTTTTTTTGCGACCGAGGACGGGAGCGTCACATTTCGTTTTTCTTTCATTCGTTTTGTTAGCAAATGTTTTAGAAATATCAATACAAATGTTAACTTTAACTTGTTGAAGGAAAGTACCTGCATAATTTATGTTGTTGATTTACTTTAAATTGTATTTTAGTTTTATTTTTCAATCAGAGTTTAAACAGCAAAACGTAAATGGATCGTAAATGGATCATTAACACAACAAAAAAGGAAGTTATTTCCCATACCGGGAATCGAACCCGGGCCTTCCGGGTGAGAGCCGGATATCCTAACCACTAGACAATATGGGACTGTCGGAAAGCGAGGCTTTGCAAACAACGCGGGTCCGTTGGTTATGCACATACGTTGCATTGCAGCATATGTTTTGACGAAGGTTAATCACCAGTCAGGCACCAGTCGTAGTGATACGCGTCTTTCGCTGTCAGTTGAATAATCAATTACTACATTTTTATGAGTCCCATTCTCCTATATCACCCAACTTAACACAATCCACAATCGTGTTGCTTTCGGCAAGAGTGCAATAAATAATACTAGAGAGCCATTTATAGCGTGATGTTGTACCGTACCGTCATTGGTTGTCAAATCCATGTTTAATTCCCTTGGCTGCGGACTTTAAATCATTGTATACAAGATGCATCCGGTGACGGGAAGGATTACAGTTTCGCTAGTAATTAAATATTTGTTTGCAACCAGCGTCATTGGGCACTATTTCTCTGCTTCAGGTGATATTTTGACATAGGCTTGAGAAAATGCGCAACAAACTGTCATTGTTGTGATTTGGACGGGTAGGAAATTTAGTCCGAGTTGAAAACTTTGCTGCAATCTTGTGCATTGTGCATTTCCTAAGTCGAGGCGAAGGCGGAGAAAACAGAAAAAATACATAACCATCCGGAACATTATCAGCTATCTGTCGACCTTCCCCTTTCCTTACTAACGGACAAGCGTAGGATGAATTATTTAACTTATTTCACGTTCGCTAGTCTGACTCACGCGATTCCATTCACCCGAGAGGTTTGCTATGATGCAATGTGTGTATGTATGTGGTCTGGTTTTCTTTTGCCCCATCCCTGCTTCCGCGTTTTATGTCAACAAGCGTATCATGCGCATCATTACAATCGGCCAAGGGGGACCATTAAACGAATGGGGTGAAAACAGAATGTGGTGGTCATGGAAGAGAGTCCGTGTGACAACCGCTTCCGTCTCTGTCCCCACGTCTTCGGATCCTAGGTTCGGGGTTTTACATATATGTACATGTTGCATCGATCGATCAGACATGGATGCTGACAAGTACGCTGGTGAATCGCCGTACAGTGGAAGTGGAAGGATCAAATCCTGCCTTTGCCGATGGACAAAAAGGATCACAGGGTGGAGAGGATATCCTGAGCCGGGGAAAAATGTGTTCGTTGGTGGAAAACAAAGCCCCAAAAGGGAAAACCGGTGCTCTTTTTCCTATTCCCCTCTATGTTTTGTATCCTTCGGTGAGCAGTTGTTGAAAGCTTGCGGATGCGTGTGCCCTACCGCGGTTCACTTATTCCATTTGTTATTATTTGTTTTGGTTGCTCCCACCACCCGCACAAGAACCGAGGTCCTTGAGCTTTCTTCTCCCCGTTCCTCGCCGCTGTTACTATAGCCACTATCCGGAGAAGTAGCGTTGTCTGGTAAAGTTTGGAGTCTGCGCAGATCCTTTCAGTGCTGATGACTCATCGGCCGGCCCCATTCCAGTGGCGTTAGGCACATGTACATTATTTACTTTCAAACTTCCTCGGGCGTTGGTGGCGGGAAAGGACATTGAAGAGGCAAGCAGGTTCTTAGACGGTATGATGAGTTTCTTCCCTCGCTTCCGGTCGCGTCTCTAAGAATCCTCGGTTGTTTGGTCGTGTCTGGAATTGATTAATCGTTGCTGAGGATGAATCTGTCGCGGGGTGTAATGGTTAGGTGGAAGAAAAGTTCTTATGCAACGGCATGAACTTACCTCCCGGTGTTACGAATTCTGGAGGGAAAATTCGAAGTGATGAGCTGATAGTAGTTATACGATAATAATCGTTTATGAAAACATACATGCTTGCAAGATTTAAGTCTGAATAACTGAATTACTAATTGAAGAGTAATTGATAATTAGTTTCATATTCGTTTTCCCGTTTCGTTACAGGTAAATATGACTGAAGATGAACTAATACACGTATTCCATCGACTGGTTTAATATATCCCGGCCGTAAGTAGTCATCGATTATATACGATTCCCACTGATGGCCTTGCTGGTGATCTAGGAACTCCAGCTTTCTTGCCTTTCGCCGGTTTCATTTTCCTATCGGACGACTACTGGTGTGACATTGAGTGATCGCACTTACTGCATCAGTCTAACGCCCTATTCCTGACCTGATTATTCTCATATCGACATCGAAAGCGAAACAAATCAAGCAAACAATAACCTTCTTCAAGACACAGCCCGCGTTGGTGTGTACGTATTGGAAGCGTGCTAAACTGCTTGCAGTGTCTTTACTTCGCCTTTCGGGATACTTCTGCGTGTCAAGGTGGAAAGAATAGCAAGAAATGGGTTAGCGGGCCAAGCAGTAACGTGATGGGAATGTGGAGACTAGTCCACCGAACACCATGCTCATGTGCTAATGACATAATTGAGGCGTGAAACGTCGCCAATCGGTGGACGGTTTCGTGTTAGCATGGTAGCCCGATGCAAACTGATGACATTAGTCATGGCCTGCAAGGAGGCACTTCCGCTTGTTCGGTCGGGTGGGCATGATTGGGCATGATTTTCCAATGGCGCCATAAAGTGGAAGAAAAACAAACTTTACTCACCTATTTTTTCTGGAGTAGGTGTTGTCGGAACAGCTACATCGATCAATTTGACACACTCGTACCAGCCATTGTCAGTTAGTACCTATTACTATACTGTTGACATTTAGGTGAAGTTCCAATTGAAGACGTCGTTTCAGGCCAGGGTTTCGCAAACGTTCACCTGGCGCAAACGCCTAAAGACGGCTAGAAGAGACAAGGTCGTGAAACAAATATTGCACTAATTATGGTTTGGAGCAAACATGGCCCAATAAACAAGGTGGATCCAAACATTGTTGTTCTAGCTAGGTTGATCACATTTAAACAGCTACGGTAGACTCCATGAGCTGGTGGTTAGCAAGCTGGCGGAACCTTGCATGTCGGTGTTCCGAGTGTTTGACACCTGTCGCGTTAGTTTTTTTTATGAATTGTCAACACACGCGATTATTGGCAACGATGACGTTGCCTCTTTTATCCGCGCTGGAAGCGTTATCAAGGCCAATTATCAAACGATTGGACGAGATTGTTAAATCATACTTAACAGCACAACCTTTGGGGAAACGCGTGTAACCGTTTGAACAAAATGAGATAAGCCAGTAAATAATATTCTAAACACATGCCTTATGCATTTGACAACCTCTCCCAATCTCGGGGGGCTTGTTGCTTGAGTGAGTGAGAAGAAAAAGATTTCCTCAGAGGTGTAACGAAATTTGTTCTCGCTGGAACTATCACGCCCCAAGGGGTGAGATAGGAGGAATCAATTTTCCCTGCCATAGTGAACGCAATAAAGTGTAGTGCGATATCACGATCAGATGCAGTCAGCGGTCAGTGCTCTTGCTGCCCAATGGTACTTTGTTTGGAATCGGCATCACTTATCATTGGTATTTCCTTCTTTTGCCTTTCCCAGTTGCTTTGTTCCTCCCCCAAGATTTCCGCATCTTGGTCCAACAACGCTCTACTTGTTTGCTGGTGGAGTGTTTTTTTATTGTACTACTCGCTTCGAACCAGTGATCTGTTGCTGGTTCATCAGCATTTCTTGCTTATTTGATTTCGATCCGCGCACTTCCACCAGCAAATCCAGCGGTTCGGTTTAGAGTGTCGGAACTTTGCGTTTGATTATTTGTTTCTCGTTTTCCGGTGTGAGGAAGGCATAGGCATAGAGAAAAACAGCTGTTGTTTGGCTGATCGTACGGCCACATTAAGGGGCTACAGGGCCGCATTAGGGGGTTATAGCCAGTAATGGACTGATCCGAATATAATTTAAATCACAATGTGTAGGAAGACTTCGATGGAGGGAAATCGGTCGGATCGCATCTTGTAGGCATAATTAATTTGATGCTCATTGATCAGCTTCGCACAGCTCTCGTTTGGAGCATTATGTTGTGGTCGCGATCAGACCTATCAGACGTCCAAAAACTGGACAATGGACGAGAGTCACAATACCACAAGAGATGAAGTGCTCAAGCCAGCTTGAATCTGTCGTTATCAACCGAATCGGGGCCTCTCCTCTACTTATCATAAGGAAGAAAGTAGAAACATTCGCGTGTGTGTGTGAGGGAGAGTGAATTGTTATCACATTATTGCGTGTGAGCAAAGAAAGATACCCCTTCGCGGAGATACATCATTTCACTCTCGTTTGTGCTGTGAGTGAGAGCATTTTTCACGACTTTCTCACTGGAGAGTCTTGTTTGTGAAACTTAGTATTGCGAGAAAGAGCGAAACGAGTTTACGAATGGACCAGGGAACGGCAGCTAGTGCTGGCTATGGATTTCAATATAATTTAAAGGAAATCATTTCATCAGATCAACTACTCAAAATTCAATAGTTTAAGTAATACATAGGTATAGTTTAGATTTATTATAATGTAAAAGAAAACTTTCATACGAGAAGAATTGTTTAATCACTTGACATATTAGTAATCGCCTTGAGAGAATTGATGGATACGAACGAACGGTAGATAAAAGCAGCAATTCACCATGAACTAGATACCATACGGCGCTTGTCGGGCAGACCCGTGTGCCGACCCCTGACATAGAGCGCTCGAAACAAATGCGTTCGTTTGCAAAGCTTCTTTACCCATTACTTGCTGTGTGGCGTTAGACGCGTTCGGATCGTTTTAGTTGCGTTCCCGTGGAAAGGTCCTCACGTTGAGGAGAGGTGTGGTGTTAGTGTGTGCTAATATATTCCATATACAATTGTTTTTCAACTTTATCATTGTATGAACAGCACCGGACCTACAAGAACTAGAAGGGTGTAATGTTAGTTCCAGAAAGATAACAAAATTGAAACTGCATCTTTTGTGAATGTTGATTTGTACATGTACCGATTAGTGTTGTAAAAGATATTTGTGAATGTTTTGGACGTAATACAGCTCTTAGATATTACAATAGACGCGCACCGTAGTGAATACTCTTCATTCAATATCGTCCTCTTACGCGTATCCGCTTCTCTCTGTGGTGGTGTGTGCGTGTGTTTTCAGCCATACACACCCATCTTAATACTCCCCCACAGCATCGAAGTTGAAGCTAGTCGTAGTAAAAGGATAACCACGACGTGGTCGGGTGCGATACTACTAGCAGCAGCAGTAGTAGTCGTGGTGATGCATCGGAATTCACACAGCCGCTGTTGTGTGTCGTCCTTGTACCAGTGACTCATCCTTCCAGCTTCGACCGGCGTGAATGTAGGGGTGAAACATTTGAATGACAGTCGCAGGAAAGTGGCGTGAGCAAAGAATCGACCCAACTTTGCAAATTCGGTGCAAAAACGGTAGCTCTATACGACATTGCGAAAAGCACTTCGTAACATATGCCCGAGTGTTCTACGCCTGTGTTATTGTGAATTTTCATTTGATTTAGAAAATGTGATCTCAAATCTGTGGGTTTATTTACTAATTTTATTTTATCCATTGCGTGTGTGCGTCTTCTTTTTATTCTAGGCGCGTGTGCCAGTGTTGTCCGTGTTCGTGTATGGTTTTTTATCGCACAAAACACAGTAGTGAATATTGAAAAGTTTTGGAAAAGCGTTTAGTGTAGCAGTAGCAGCAAGCAGTGGAAAGCTCGAAGCTATAAAACAAGTGCCGCAAACCGCAATCCATCCATTCACACCTGTGTCTTCCGTATGTGCACGTGCGCACGTGCCGACCCCATCGCCAGTGTTAAGGAGCAGCAAGAGAATTAGCTCGACGTGTCCTTATTGTGCTTGTGTTTCTGTTCTTTGCTGCTATACGAAAAACGCAAGATGAGTAGTGTTTGCACGCGTTCGTCGACGTTCAATGTAAATTGAAATGCATTTTATAATTGCGTTTTTATATCTTCCCCACCATTTTATCCCTAAGGATTTCGCACATGTTAAAACGTAAAGGTTACTTTCACACCACCGTTGCTATTATTACAAAGACGAATCATCCATATTTTATATAAAAAGGTGTACTAAACGCACTGTACAGCTTGCTAAACGATGCCGTTTAACCATATTTATTAGCCCACAGACTCGAAGCTGGAGAAGCAGCATAAAACGAGCATAAAATGTGTCTTGTAAGATTTATGGAATTTATTTTTACTTTCTGCTCGCTGTTGTTGCGATAAATCATCGCCAATTTGTTGCATCTCCCTTGGTGGATTTTCCTTTCGATGGAGCGTTGCTTAACAGACAGGCGGATGTGTTTGTTTTTCCTCGTGGAAGGAAAAAGTGCGAATACGATGGCTCCTCGAATTTTGGCATGTATAGTACTTCGCTGGTTATTCAACGATGGTAAGATTCAACCATCCGGCTGTCTGTTATGTCAATTGAACTTTTTATTTCCCAATATCTATACCGCTGTGTGAACTTTGCGCAACAAGCGCAAGCGATTGATTGCTATCATTAAACTACGCATCCAATATGTGTCATTAGCTTTTCATGCTTATTTACCACGCTAGCAAATGGGGAGTTGCTTCCTGATTTAACAGTCCATTAAAGCTGCAGAATGAATTCAATTTCCGAAGGATATAATTTAACGAACGATTTTAAATATGACTGAACGCGAAAAATATTTACGTGTGCGTGTGAAAAGCTTTATGTGTGTGCGAAAACCTTTTACCGTGAAGCATCCTTCCTAATATTGGATCATAATAAAATTATGATCCAATATCCCACCCTTTCTATCCACGTATCCATAATGTCCCGAATGAATGCCCACCACCATACCCCAAAAGAGCATCACAACTCCAGTTTCCTTTGACGTCAGCACAACTTCAAGGCCATCCAAACGATTGGATCTCTCGTCCCGGAAAACGGGAGAACAAAGTTAAACAAATCCCTGCGGTTTGCAAACATGTCCCAGTTTGAACGTTTGCCAAGAAAAATAGAGCCGTTTCGAGTACGAGAACTCCTGCCACCGGAAGAAACTGTGAGGAGAGATGAATTTCGTAAGTGTCTTTGGGGGGTGGGGGTGCTTTGGGTGTGAGGTATTTTGAAGGTGAAGGAACGAAGGAAATCTGCATGTTTGGCGCGATATCATGTCAAGGACGTTATTTTTCCAGTCCAAAGCGCCAACAAGCAGCGTATCAAACGAGCCATGTTGCAGGTTTTCGTGGGAGAGCCAGAACATTCCCACACTGCAGTACACCATAATTTATCGGGCATTGTTTAATGCAGGCATATAGAAAGTCACTCCGAGTGGAGCGAAAGTTCTAAAGTGGAGAAGGTTACAAATTTCTACGGTAATAACCTCTACGTATGGTCTATCATCATGTCGCGGAATTGTGTGCATGCTGCAGTGATTCTGCATAGTTCGCCATGAAATCGATAATCGATCGAGTTCGGTGCGGTCATCGAGAAACTGCTAAACCCACCGCCCCTAACGTGCGGCGAGGTGCTTTATTTTGCTCCCTTTTTTAGAGCCAAACTTGTCCCAACAGTTACGTTGAACGCGAGTAAGCAAACACAAAACCATGTAAACATCCACCTGCTCCATTGCCTTTTCCGGTTTTCGGTGTGCGATAAGGTGTCTCTTCTATCGATGTTCGACCGCTCCCTTGTGCTTAAACCGTGGCCCTCTGGATGTCTGGAAGTGATTTTCCCCGATGCCGTGCACGACTTTCACTCTAATCGCTGTTGCGCTGCTTCGGTCTGTCGTACTACTACAGGGGAATGGGGGGGGGGGGGGGGGGGTATTATGGTTTCTCGAGGTTGAGATAAGTCAAAAGCGAACCCCGCTTGTCAACCTCGGGGCGGGAGAACCGACTGCCTTTGGGTTCGCTTCCGCCGGAACTAATCATTTCCGAGGCGACGATTCGAGGCGTGGAGCGTTGATCGACCAGATGAAATTGAGAAACCTGCGACACTGCTGTTCTCCTCCTGAAGTTTCCCAATTTCTACGATCGGGAGCAGGGTGCTGCTACGGTCGGCGCTTCGATTATTCGCGCGGCCTCTACCTCACCTACGATGCCATTAGTGTGCGAATCGAGGCGTAAAATTTCACATTTTCCACGATCCGCTCGCCGCGTGTTGCTGTCAAACGGTGTTGTCGTCAATGTGCCATTTAACCGCGCAGGCCCTCACTAACGGTGCGATGTGTCTCATTGAAACAAGTTCCAGTTCCATAGCGCAACTCTCACATGGATACACCTGTTTTTTTCTTACGCTGCTTGTTTTTGGGCAAATCTTGTTTTACTGTGGATGTCATTGGCTTTTTGATATCCGAGAGATTCAGGGTTATTGCAGCTTTACCGACGTAAGCCCCTTTAGGCCCCTTTAAATTGGCGGTGGACTATTAGGAAGAAATAATTAATGCTTCATAAACGTTAATCTATTTCACTGTGTACGAAATTTTACTTTTTGATAAATGATCAACAGTATAAAATCCACTAAATAGGAGGGAAACTTTTGTAACAAAACATTCTTTTTACCAATCGAAATGTAAAAATAGTTAAGATTCACAATTTACTTCGTTATATCTGGCCTTATCGGAAAATCGACAAGTTTCAGGGGTTTTGTCTAATGCATTTTTCATACCATATCGATTTACTAATGCGGCCAGAGCGCATCTCTTACGTGAGACACGTGTGTTGAGTCTTCGTATTGTCCGCGTGTGATCACTCTACGTTGCAGCTGACGTAACGACAGTCTGCCTACCTGTCTGCTTCACTCCTCGAGCTAGGTGGTTTTTGTTTTTCTTCGTCCATTTTCCCATCCTGTTCCGTTGCAAAAAAAAAACAACAAGCAGCATTTTTTATTAATTGATTAATGTTTCCTTGTTTGTTCGTGTAAGATATCCGATCTGTTTTTTTATTTCTTTTTCGCCTTGGTCTAGCTACTGATCATAGAGCAGTTATTATCACGGCTCAGTGCTAAAAACATCATCCGGTCCAATGTTCATCGCACAACCGATCCGAGCATTGATAAAGCAAGCCCGGCGATCCTTGGTCGACCGTTTGGCAATTGCATAATAGAAAAACGAAACGTGCATGGAAACGGCGATGTTCACTTTCAACGTCTGTGATTATCCTCAGGCTGTGTAAAAATATTCCATCAACGATCTTGTTCGTATACTTCATCGATCGTGCGAGGTATTAATACCTGCGAGGTGCTCTGTTCATAAAGATTTCCCCAGATCGTGGAGGGACAAACTGTATCGATCAGCTGAAGATTTAACACGTTTAGCACGCGTAAAGTTTGGACTAGCAAAAACGAGAAATAGATCATGTTTAATCTAACAAAAAGCCTTTCTAAACCTCCGATTCGCATACTTTTGGAAGCACAGGAAGAAGAGATAAACACACGGAAAGTCATGTTTATGTTACCGATGGTTTGTTTTATCTCACCTTTTTGGAGCATGTTCCGTTTTGATGTTGTTGTTTTTCGTACGTCTAAACTAGCTTCCCAAAAAATGGAAATCAAATAAACCAGTTGATACCAGCCTCCTGATTTCAACCTGCTTTTTGTCGATCGCGACTGAAACCTCTTTGCGGCATGCTACTTTCCATGATCGCCCTGAACATTCATATGGGTATTTTGGTGAATTGCGAGCTCTGTGTTGCTTCGGCGGCGAGCTTCCGATCGTAATGACGGTGCTTTCTAAAACCTCCGCCAAAGATCAGCATAAATCCCTTCCCGCATATAGTCTTTTGTGAAGCATACACGAGCCACTAACATTAAAAATAGTCTACAACCTTCCTCGCGGATGTTGCCGGAAGGGGCCACCATAACGTGTATGTTGCTTTATTTGGGGTGAGTATGATGTCGTTCAACACCATCACCTCATGCGGAAGAAAGGGGCAACCCTTTGGCACAAGGAGATTAACATCGAGAGCGGTACCGGCGGTATTAGACATTAGACGATGAACCTACTTTTAATCATGTAGCTTTTTTTCGGGGGGTTCCAAAGAGAAAGAAAGATAGTTTTTGCACACACAAAACACATGATTGATCATCCTTTTGCTCAATTTACCTGCGGATACTTTCATCCTTTGTCGACATAAAAGAGCGAAACAAAAAAGCAACCTCCACCAACAGTTAAAGCCCCGTCGAAACGAATTGACGGTGCGGTTTTGTGAGGCTCCATCCAGCACGTGTAGCAACTTTTACGGCTAACCTTTTCGCTGTTTCGCTCTCTCAAGTGCAATTTACAATTTGTTTTTTTTTTGTTTGGTTTTAACTCTTGCTTTTTACTCGTCTCTTAGTTCATCTTTTTCCACTGTTTCATACGTATCTTTGTTACTGTTGCTGTTATTATTTATTTTGTTTTTGTTTTCTTCTTTCTTTCTTTCACAGATTGGATTAATTTCTCCATCTTTCCCGTCCCGTTTGTTTCGTAGTTTGGAGATTGTTTTAGTTGTTACTGTTAACTTTGTTTCCTTTCCCTCGTGGAGTTTCTGCGTGTCTTGTTTCTATTTTGGCAATACTTTCCAGAGCTTTTGAAGGGAATGGGGAGCTCACCGGTTTGTGGATCTTGGCTAACCCCAGTCGCGCCTCCCTTAATCACCCCTCCATGTGCTTGGATGTGTGAGCGCGTGTGTACGTGTCGAAGGTGAAGGGGTTAGAGAAAGACAAGTGGCAAAAAAGTACAAAATGAATAGAAAACTCATCTGAAAAGACTCTATAACCTATCCCCCTTAGCGCAAACGCTCTTCTTTTAGCCTCAAGCAAGACTGCAGGAATGGGCCTTTGCCCATCGGGAGGATCGTTTGACTACTTGGTCGTTAATCAGTAGCGCACGTAGTTGCTCATCATCTCGCCGGAAACCGACGTGTTGAATTAGAGGAACGAACTGCCTAAAAACTGCACAAACCCTATAGCAGGAGAAAGGAGGAGAAGGACGGTAAAGATTAACGGGAAAATCCCACGGTACGTCCGATCCCCTTGTGCCACCTGTGCACCCTAAGCATCATCATCATCATCAACATCATCTTCATCAAACGCCATCAATCGAGTTAGTGGAATACCGGTCTCGGAAGTTCAGGCACCATCGGCATCGTGCCTGATTAAGGGAGACTCGGTGTTTGGCATTCGGCGAGGGTGAATATGTGGTTCGGCCAATCAAAGTCAGGCGTAGCGGATTGTTATTAATCGTTGAATGTGTGTAGTCGGAAGCTCCGTGCGTCACTAATCGTTTAATGGTTGCGCGAAGGTCTTGAGGTTTTGTTGACGTGTTAATATATCCTGGCCTGTTTCGGCAAACATCCCTCACGAAAGCGTTGGTCAACCGAAGAACCTTTTCCTTTAATAGCTTTCACGTTGTTTGCAGAATGTCCTCGCATATCCTGATGCTTTTCCTTCCCACAAACCAAGCAGATGGAGTTTTGCTAGCCTCTTTTCTGTGGAATTTTCTACATCGTCCAATTCCTTCAACACTTAACCTTTATATTTTCTCTTCCTCTTCCGGTTGTGTGCGAAAACAATCTATGTGATTGATATTGATTGAATCTAAATCGTTTAATCCATACACCTTTGACAATAAACGTCAACAGTTCGGCGGAACTCGCAGCGAGTTCGTCGGCAAACTGCGTGCGCTCTGTGAAGCGGGCGGTGTAACAGGCCTCGCTGGTAACGGAGGAGCAGGAGGAGGAGGTGGAGTTGGTGCAGGTGGTGGAGGTGGCGTTGAAGAGAAGCGCATCAGCAAAAGCACCGACGACATTGCAGATAGTGACGAACGCGACATGACCAATACACAGGTAATCCCAGTAACGGCTAACCCGGTCTACTAACAAACGGACCCCCCCTCCTGGATGTGGGGTCCCTCATCTTCAAGCGGCATCTTCCTTGAACTAACCCAACCCCAAGCAGTCAACTTAATTGACCTATCAGAAAAACGTTCTAAAAATCAAACACCGGTATCATCACTGACCGATAGCTTACCGCACTGTTGTTGTTATGTTCCTCTATTACAGCTATGGTTCCGTGGCGTCAGGCCATCCAAGTTCCGGCACGTGTACGGTTTACCAACGCGGAAAGAGTGTTGCTACACCGACATCAGTGTAGTACGCAGTGGCAATGATGGTAACTTCTGTGCCGTCAATCCGACATTCCTGGCAATTGTGGCCGATACGACGTTCGTTGTCATCCCGATCGCCACCACCGGTCGAATCGATTTCCAGTGCTGCAAGGTGATTGGTCATGCGGGTCAGATTCTCGATCTGAAGTGGAACCCCTTCGATGATCACACGATCGCATCGGCTTCCGATGATTGCACGGTAAGTTGGGGGTTTCAGGAGGTTTCAGCTATACATAACTGATGTTTCTTGTTTTGTAGATTAAAATCTGGAACATTCCCGAGGGAGGTTTGGCTAACAATCTTACCAGCTACGTGACGGAGTTGGTTGGCCACAAGCGTAAAGTGCTACACATTGAATGGCACCCAACTGCATCAAATGTATTACTGAGTGCGGGTTTCGATCATCAGGTGTGCGTGTGGGATACTGGAAATACCGAACGACCGCTGCTGAACGTCATCGACTGTCACGTCGACATGATCTACAGTCTCGCAATCAATCGAGATGGGTCGATGATTGCCACCACGTCGAAGGATAAGAAGCTGCGCGTCATCGAACCTCGTAGTGGGATTGTCGTCTCGGTAAGACTGTCTTCAGCGTTGTTGTCTGATCATGAGCAGACTCTCATTTTCGTTCACTTCTATACTTCAGGAGGGCATCTGTCACATGGGTACCAAGTGTTCGAAGGCAGTATTTCTGGACAATGGACGTATCTTGACGACGGGATTCTCGCGTCATTCGGACCGTCAGTATGCCGTCTGGGATCAGCACGACCTGAGGAAACCGCTCACACAGGAGGTGATCGATAGTTCGAGCGGTATCGTCACGCCGTACTACGACTATGACACACGCATGGTCTATTTAGCTGGCAAGGGTGATGGTAACATCCGGTACTACGAGGTGGTAGACGAACCACCGTACGTCCACTATCTGAACCAATTCCTGTCCGGCCAGCCCCAGAAAGCTCTAGGTTTTATGCCGAAGCGTGGACTCAACGTGCACCAGTGTGAAGTGTTTCGTTTCTACAAGCTACACGCTGCAGGAAACATCTGTGAACCCATCTCGATGATAGTTCCACGCAAGTCCACGCTGTTCCAAAGTGATCTCTACCCAGATACGCTAGCGAACGTGCCAGCGATCGGGGCAAAGGAGTGGTTCCAGGGTCGTAATATTTCCCCAGTCCTGATGTCGATGAAGACGGGTAAGAGAGGACTAATGGGAAGATTGAAAGTAGCACAGGATGATTCTATTATATGTTGTTTGTTGTAGGTGAGTCCATCACGGAGGTTTCTAATGGCAAAACAAACCGAAGCAGTACAGAGTCGAAGATTCAACGAACACATTCCATCCATCTTGCCAACGGAAATCAAACGAACGGAGGTACCAACACTAATGGTCACACTGCAATATCGAATGGAACAGATCGGATCTACCAGCAGAATGGTACTTACGGATCGAACCTTACCAATGGCAATAATCATCCCTTGAGCATTAAGCAGCAGCAACATTCGCTCAACAAAGAGAACGAACTACTTGACAACCGCAAGATGGACAATAATACGAAGAAGTTTGCCTTCCTCTCGCAACCGACCATTCCTGACTATCGACCGCAAACGGTACAAAAGCCAAGCCTAGTTAAAATATCTTGAAGATCCAACAAAGGTATTTACTTTTCTCATTCTCCCTGGTTCGCGTTTTGTAGATTATCGAAAAAAGCCAGAAAACGTCCACCAACCAGAGTACAAAGTTTCACCAACTGCAGGCAATCTTTGGGCAGCAAACTACAAACCACAAGGACATTGCCAACCTGCAAAACAATCTGCTCAGCAACTCGCGCAACAGCTCCCGGAACAGTTCTCTCGAAAACATTAATCTACTAAACTCGGAAAATGAGGTAAGCAACGTGGTAGAACTTTGCGAACATATCCTTTCATTCCATTTTCACTTCGTTTCAGCTCCGGAAGGCATTTAACAAACAAGCGGACGAAATTAAAAGTCTGCGCAAAACGCTTAATGTATCGGAGAAGCGCGTGCGCGAGCTGGAAGCGGAAGTGAAGCGGCTACAGCTGCAACTAAAGCAACACCAGTAATTCCGTCGCAAAAAAATGGAGAATGATGGATATACACATTGTGATTGGGATTTGTGATCGTTTCGAAAAGGGAGAGTTCAATGATGTTTTTTTTCTATTATCTCTCTTTTGCGGAAAGCATTAAATGAATGGGTACGTGCGTGTGCGTTTTGTGTCTTTTGTGCATTTTGTCGAACATTACGACGATGTTTGTCGTATTTTGTGTACGCTTGTGAAGTGATCGCGTAGCATAGGATTAAGACGAAAAGAATGCGGAATGATGGGAGCCCCATCCAAGAAGACCGAGAGACCAAGAAGAGTTAATTGTGAGGAAAGCGGTGGGGTTTACGAAAGCAGTTACCAATACCACCCACCCCCATCATTTTTCTATGAAACGATTGTCCAACAGGACGAATGATTTAAAGCACAATAATAAACGATTAAAAAACCTACTAACAGCAAAGAGCAGGAAAATAGGAACGACATCTTTTGGACGTATTTGCTTTGCCAAACGCTTCTGCTATCGATCGCTTCCATACTATCTATGCAGCCGCACTTATACTTACATGTAAACGCGCGTAACAATAATTGCTTTTAACGATGACTCGCGAAACGAGCAAACGACCGAACAGTTGCTCTCGATGGAGATGCAATGCAGTGAAAGCCTGCACAATGATATAGTAGCTTACATTGCTTATTACTTCGAATTGTACGTACGAAGAAAGTACGATACATTGTATTTCTTTACTGTGCAAGATATGAAGCCGAGAGCATACGATAACTCCCTAGTTTGATTGAATCCTTCATCGTCATCTATTCGTTTTCCTAACCCATGCTTACTTACGAGAAGAAGCTTTTTGCCTTGGCTCAGGACGCTAGTTTAGCCACTAATATGTATTACCGGAACAACAATAAGACACAATGATCCCTGGAGGTCTTTTTCAACATCTCTTTTGGAGAAGCATTTATCTCCGCTCTGGCAGTGGATACACTTATCGGTATCGGGAGAACACGTTGCGAAAAAAGACAGGCATTTTTTCATTCTTCATACAAGAACCTACACAATTTTAAGATTAGTATACCGCTATGGCTTTTTTGCCTAGAATGTGTGAATGAAAGCGTGATCGTTAGTGTATGAATGAGGTTGGTGTGTGAAGTAAGGTCAGATTGAGTGCATAATTTAAAGAAAGTACCAGAAACCCGCTAAAGAATGTGAAACGCGCTACAATTAGTGTTGTGTCATGGAGCTACAAAGCTGAGGGCGAGCATACAGCTCTTACCGAGTTGAGCTACCGAGAAGCCAGCTGATGAGTAGCTTAATACGAATTATCGGTGAGCTAACTCGAGAAAACATTTTAGTTGTACTTTTTGTGTTATATATTCAGTAACAATAAACAAAAAAAGCTCTGTACCTATAACCGAAACGACGTTTTGGTTTTATCCAGCAAAATAACCTTACTAGCAGGGCAGGTTTTTCAGCGTTCTCTCTAGTGAGATCATCCTGTATATTATTCTCATAAGTTTGTAGGTATGCGATAATGATAGCCAATGTATTAGAAAATCTGCTCTCACGCTCAATGATAACATGCGAGAGCTGAACAGCTGTCTGCACACTGGAGGGGAATTGATGTCACATCCTAAAAACCATGCTCTCTTGGTATCCGAAATCGAAAATCAGCTCGTTTGTATGGAATTTCGCATCAGCCGACGGGGAGTTTGCAGTTCTGCTGTAACAGTTCTGCTATAACGGCACTTCTCCTGTATGTTATTATCGTGTGCGTGCTTATCAGTACATGGATAACCTTATGGAACGAATGCGTATCATCTATCTCACTTGCACTAACGATCGTTCTCATGAGTTTGTTGGTATGCGATCGTGAGGGGCAATGTATAAGAAGATCTGCTCTTACGCTCAATGATGACATGAGAGAGCTGAACAGCTGTGTGCACACTGGAGGGGAATTGATGTTACCTGTTGTTTTGGATGCTCTCTTGGTGTCAGAAATCGAAAATCGGCTCGTTTTCGCATCAGCCGACGGGGAGTTTCAGATTCACGCGTACAAAAATTGCACCAAAGCTACGTTTCATGTAACAAGAGTCCATCCAAATCAGGAGATGATATCTAACCGGTGATCATGATGAACGATGAGGGTGAAGATGATCATCTGCTGCAGGGTTGTTGAAAGCAAATGTTAGCACAACAATTTCAAAAATGTTGCATTATAATTTTGTGTGAATTTTAAGTGAGAATGTAGCGTAATTTAGTGAAACTAATGGTATTATTTGTTGCATGTTTGTAAACTATCATGCGGTTGTTATTAGTTGCCGATAAATTCATTAATGAATGCTGATAATTTATGTGGTTCTATTTATATGGTTTTATTTAAATTTGAAGATTATTAACTTTTTTTTGTCTCAACAATGAACGGTCTAAACAATCGTGCAAATGAAGATTTGTTATTTTTTAACACATCTTTGTTTTATTTTTATTACTAAACATTCAATATAAGTAAGAAAGATCACGATCATTGTTGAGGATAAAAAATCATCCGCTCTTTAGTGGTGTTATTAGCCAATAAAACTTGTATTCTTTTACTAGTATTATTAAAAACGTAAAGATAATAAAATAGTTAGCTGATAAAAGATTGTAATAACAACCCTGTAACAGTTCTGCTATAACGGTACTTCTCCTGTATGTTATTATCGTGTGCGTGCTTATCAGTACTTGGAGAACCTTATGGAAAGAAGGCATATCATCGCTCTCTCTTGCACTAGTGCTTCTGGACCCATTAGTCTGATTGTATGCGATCGTGAGGGGCAATGTATAAGAAGATCTGCTCTTACGCTCAATGATGACATGAGAGAGCTGAACAGCTGTGTGCACACTGGAGGGGAATTGATGTTACCTCTTGTTTTGGATGCTCTCTTGGTGTCAGAAATCGAAAATCGGCTCGTTTTCGCATCAGCCGACGGGGAGTTTCAGATTCACGCGTACAAAAATTGCACCAAAGCTACGTTTCATGTAACAAGAGTCCATCCAAATCAGGAGATGATATCTAACCGGTGATCATGATGAACGATGACGGTGAAGATGATCATCTGCTGCAGGGTTGTTGAAAACAAATGTTAGCACAACAATTTCAAAAATGTTGCATTATCATTTTGTGTGAATTTTAAGTGAGAATGTAGCGTAATTTAGTGAAACTAATGGTATTATTTGTTGCATGTTTGTTGTTATTAGTTGCCGATAAATTCATTAATGATTGCTGATAATGTCTGTGGTTCTATTCAAGTGATTTTATTTAAATTTGAAGATTATTCACTGTTTTAAAAATTTTCTCAACAATGAATGGATTGAAAAATCTTGCAAACGAAGATTTGTTATTTTTAACATATTTTTGTTTTATTTTTATAACTAAAAAAAAAATTAATGGGGTCTACATTGTTGTTTATTAGCCAATAAAACTTGTATTCCTTCAGTAGTATTATTAAAAACGTACTAAACACCTTTTCATGTCAAATTAGAATCGGGGAAAAAAGCAAATTTACTCACCCTGCCGTTACAAATATAATTCAAAACATAAAATAACAATTCAGTAGGTAAGTCTTATTTATTTGATTGGTAATTAATACGATTATATATTTAATTTAAAATGCTATGTAAAATATCCATAGAGCTTTCGTTTCGCGGAGCATTCGGTATGAGTTTGTCATTTTTATTTTTATTTTAAAAACATCGTACTTAGATTACGAACTATCATTATTCTAAAGCATTTAAACATACTATGGTGTATACACCGCACAAATATTACAGGGCGTTATGATAAGATGTTGTTGATGTTATGTAAAATAATGGACGGAAACGCGTAAACTTCTCTAGCAAGGGATTTTACTATGATCCACGGACGGACGAGGGAATGTAAATCATATTAGACCTACATTTTTTTACAGTTACGAAATGCATCACACCGGGTGCAGGTGTCCAGCGAGTAGAGCGCTCTACTGCCTGAGAAGTGTGGAGACTAGTTGCATCAAGGGAACCACCAGAGCCACCGCGGCTAGCAAGCTGACAGATATGGACGGGACACGTGGGGCAGCGTTACATCCGTCCGTGTCGCAGGTGAAAATGCACGATCGGTACTCGATCTGATCACCTGGATTCCGCACGTAGTTGCAGTAGTTGCCTAAATCACGCGACGAGCAGTAACGCTTAGCACCAATACCGTCTACGTGCGCATGAATGGAACATAAGAAACAAATTAATCGTCCATCACTGTGGAATTACTTAATCAATCGTGACAGCAACATCTTCATAAGCTGGAGAATAAATAAAATTGTGTAACACACAACAAAAAGGATTAAAGCATGCTCTTATAAAATAAGGTGAGTTAGCAATGGAAACGAAGTGACACAAACTAACATGAACACGAAAATACACACACACGAAGCAAAAATCGAAACCGAACCATGCATTGCTGTCGACTTGATGCAGTACTCTGCCTCGAACACGTGATCGCACGGTTCCGGCTTAAAGGGTGACGCCTCATCTGCGACCAGCATGTCCGAACAGTACATAGAGTGGGCGGATGAACACTGGTAGCAGAGGATACCGTTCGCTGAAAAGGATTGGGAGTCAGTAGGTGAGTGTGTGTTAAGATGTTACCCTTTTTTTACACGCATCCAACACCTCCGTTGGCAAGAAGAATAATAAGCAGTGTTATTTTGTCATGCGAATTGCATACATTGCGGGGTAATGTTGAGTAACGCTATTACAAGGCGCCTAAAGTTATGCAAGTGCAAAAACGATCAGAGTTCATCTCGGTTTCTGTGCAATGCCCTTGTTATCCCCTTGGTTAGTGAAGTTAAACGTTAGATATTATTACCAACAACGTTTCAGACAGAGCAGACAGAGAAGAGTTTTGTTAATGCAGTGTCACTTTCTACCAGGCAGCCAGCAGAGTATCGCAGAGGGAGTTGATTAGTAACGTAATACGAGCAGCCATGCTGTGAATCTATTGCAGGTCTCTTTTATGCAGCCAAATATACCTTCGAAGCGACCAATATGCTTGATGCAGTACTTTGCCCCGTACACGTTGGAGCAGTCAACTGGCTTTAGGTCGGGACGATCGAACCTTTCGAACCATTCGCTGCACTGGAACGGAGTTGTTGAGTCGGTCGTATTGCATACGTAGCAGCTGATGGCCGTTGCTTCATGGTTCGTCACATTCCGAAGAAGAAAGAATCATTGTTAGAACATTATCATCTCCCCATTATAGTTCCTCTTTACTTCTCAAGCCTGAAATTCCACTTGAATCCCCTTTGCTTATAATCTATCACTTCAACCATGCACAAATGCAACTCTCGTACGTCCTGCCGTTCGTATGTTACTACTCACACAAGAGATAATCATTTTAATGGCCAAAATCTCGTACTCACATTCCGCACCATTGCACTCACACAGAGGAAAATGAGTACTTAAAACGAAAGCGGTCCAATTTGTGTCCATTGGATTGCGAGTGAAACACCACCAAAACGGTATAAAACGTTCCCATTTTCTCTGCTCATTTGGAAGGATAAGAAGGCACTTTCCACGAACGCAGTACAAAACGGTAGAGGCCCACAGTAAAATGCAGATTTAATCAGCTTAATGCAGTCGGTTATGGCTACAAAACAAAAAAACATTAACATTCTCAAGCATTCGTTTGTCCTCTCCAAAACAATGAAAATCCTCCGTAGCATGGGTAATACTTCAAAAACGCCAAATAATGGGGAATGCTTGCCATGAAGTGGTTTTCTTCGATTTCATTTCCATTCCTTAAGAACTTACCGCTTATTAACATTATCACACAAACCGTTTTATGCTGACGTAGCGCCCGTTGGTTTCAGTTGAATGGAAATAAGCAAATAGAGAAAGCGCTTCAAACTTGATTCACAACAAAGTACCAAAGTCAAATAGAAGAGCTCGCTCGGTCGCTGTGTTACTTTGGAAAAGTCCTGCTGGGGTTTATTGCTACAACCTCACGCTTCATTTGATGCAACAAAAGCCAGCAATGTAAGGATTTTGCTACCTTTTCTGTCCTTTTCGTAAGGTACACGCCTAGACGATCAATATATGAACCATTTCGATTGTCCATCGATGTGGAAGGGCGATGATAAGAACTCGCCATCGTACGGGCCCGTACTAGAACGTTGTAAGCGGCACAGAACACAAATAGTCCATCCCATCCCGGAGCGGATATTGTAGCTAAATGAATCAGTCCATCAGTCCATCAGCCCGATGACTGGTTCTGGTTCTAGTATCTGATGGATGGGCTGCCCAATAAAAATCATTCCACAAAAAATGCATGAATGCAACAGTTTTCATGACGATTTAAAAAAAAAAACAAAATTCCACCTTGAACACGATTAAATACTCCACCGACGTCTGAAATTTCACATCTCACCAACGATCTTCATCTCACCGATCTCATCACTACTCACTCTGGGCGAGTCTCACGCTTGTCACTCGATCAAACTCACCCCAAACAACAACAAAACCCCAGTCCAAATGACTCATTGCACTGTGCCGTTGGTCTGTTACATTTTACCACTTAAAGCACACAACTTACCACTTTCTATGGCAGCCAGCAGGAAAACAATTCCCAGCATAAATGGCTTCATGTTTGCACGTTTAATTGGTCTGTTTTATGATTTCTCCACGACACACATACACGCCACACTGACTCGATGATTAGTGTTTGTTTTCCAGTCGCTGTTCTCTATCTTCTGTATGGGGTTGGTTAGCAACCGTTACCAAAGAAACACCTGCAATATAACAAGACTTATGAAACAAACAGAGCTGCTTAATTTATTTACAAAACAGGTAATTTTACGCTTACGCTTCGCTTTCGCTGCTCACCTGCTGCAAACCAAACACACACGTTTACGATCACGATCTGTCATTGGCTCATTTGACAGATGAGCTGGAACGATCAGTTTACGGTGTGGCGCGGGCTGTTCTTGTGATGACAGCTTAATTTTAAAAGTACCCAAAACACGCGCTGAGCGTACACTGCATGTCCATTGCTAACGCGACTGATGGAAAAGAAACACATAAAAACACCCACCCACAAGGGCGTTGAACTACTCGCTCCGAAAGGAATAAAGTGACTGTAATGCAATACAAGTGAAGCGGTCCAGTCGGTTGACTGGAAAGAATATTTTCCAATGCACATGCGCATTACGACGTTGGAAAAACTACGCTACCATTCAGTGGCTACACGTTCCCTTTTGGGTTTCAAACCGACCTGTACGCATTAACTGCTCCCTCTAATTAGGAATTTGAATCCAACAGCCGCGCCTTGATGTGTAACCAATATTACAGAGCGTGAATAGAGGTAATTAAATTGTACGGCAAAGAAGAATATCCTCCCATCTTATTGTGAATTGTATGAAGGGAAAAAAAGCGTGTTAATCGAGAATATTTTTGTGTCGCTTGCCAATAAAACTTGTATTCTTTTACTAGTATTATTAAAAACGTAAAGATAATAAAATAGTTAGCTGATATAAGATTGTAATAACAACCCTGTAACAGTTCTACTATAACGGTACTTCTCCTGTATGTTATTATCGTGTGCGTGCTTATCAGTACTTGGAGAACCTTATGGAACGAATGCGTATCATCTATCTCACTTGCACTAACGATCGTTCTCATGAGTTTGTTGGTATGCGATCGTGAGGGGCAATGTATAAGAAGATCTGCTCTCACGCTCAATGATGACATGCGAGAGCTGAACAGCTGTGTGCACACTGGAGGGGAATTGATGTTACCTGTTGTTTTGGATGCTCTCTTGGTGTCAGAAATCGAAAATCGGCTCGTTTTCGCATCAGCCGTCGGGGAGTTTCAGATTCACGCGTACAAAAATTGCACCAAAGCTACGTTTCATGTAACAAGAGTCCATCCAAATCAGGAGATGATATCTAACCGGTGATCATGATGAACGATGACGGTGAAGATGATCATCTGCTGCAGGGTGGTTGAAAACAAATGTTAGCACAACAATTTCAAAAATGTTGCATCATAATTTTGTGTGAATTTAAAGTGCGTTTAGAGTTTAAAGTTGCGTAATTGAGTGAAACTAATGGTAATATTTGTTGTATGTTTGTAAACTATCATTCGGTTGTTATTAGTTGCCGATAAATCCGTTACTTGTCAAACACATTTTCGCCAGGAATCGTGCTGTAACATCCCGTGAAACTTCGAACTATATTCCAGGTTAACGCGTTCATCTTCGAATGATGTTTTGTAGGCTTATCAATATACGATGTACTTCCTGAAAAAGAAACTTTAAACTAGGCGCAAACAATAAACCCAAACGTGTCCAGTGTTCTGTACTTCTTTCGTCTCTTTATTCAACAAATTTTCTTGCTCTTATCACGATGTTTCCCATACATAAGTCTTTCTCTGTGTACGATCCGGCATTCTAAATTATTTTGACCACATATATTGCTACCCGTGTAAATGGTAACAGTTCCAATACTTCAAATGAAATGCTTTGTGGCTGTTGGCGAGTACTTTTCGATAGATACTGCTTCCTATCTAAAAACAAGCAAAAACCGTTGTTATATTACGTTCGTTCCGGAGCCGCACATGGCCCAATTGCTATGTACGTGAGAAAACATTTCAAGTAGCATGTCAAAAGCGCTATCTTTCTCTGTTTCCGACCTACAACTGTCGATTTGCATTCATGCTTCTAAATCTAAAGCCAAATTTCCACACGAACCTCAGGCACGACAATTCCTTTATCGAACTTATTTATTCTATCCTCGCTTACACGACCCCTAATAATACATATATGAATTCTTGAGTCTATACATAGACAGGTAAATGATTCAGTGAACATGAATTAAGTGTTTGTCGCGAAATCTTACAAAAGCAAATTATATCACTCCTTTATAGTCCATTTTTATGCAGATAGTAGTATCGAAAGGCGGATAAACAAATCGAATCTTTTCTCCGGGCTACGGCAAACAGCTGTGTTGAGGACTGTCTCATGTTAAATGTGTAGTCTTCAACATTTGTATGTCTTCAACACATTCAACAATGTGTTGTCTTCAATTTAGTGATGCAATTTTCGTAGTGATGATAGTGATGATCTTTTCGCATCTGTATCCCGAAAAGTGTCTAACGCTCATCATATCGATACATATTCGTTTAACACAAAACAATATTATACCTATGGTCAAGCTACAAAGAGATAAAAGTAAAATAATAAAATACACACTCTCTCTTGAAATAAGATTAACAAAATATAAATGAAATATCACACTGCGCCAAAAAAACACAAGCGGTGTTGTTCGTTTTGGAAGGAAATTTAAAGTCTGATTGTATAACAATATAATAGAAGCATCAGCAAGAAAAATAAACACATAATATAATGTCCACTTTTAGTGAACACTAAGATCGGTGATCGGAGCGATAGCGCACGCATTACGAAAACATACTGATACGTTTAAATAAATATACTCAACAGCACCCACCACACACTCTCTCAACTATATCCATCCCAAATCAATGGGACGAGACACTTCAAACAGTTTTCGATTGCTTTACCGAACGCCTAGGTAAGTGCCGGTTTAACGCGTGTTTTCTTTCGCTTTAGACTTGAATCTGTCTTGAGAGACCGCTTCTTCTTTAGTAACTTCTTCCCGGTGACGTCGTTGCCCGATTTGGTCGATTTGGCCAGTTTCGTCTGCTTGGGTTTAAGCGAATTCTTACCAAATTTACCACTCTTCGTTTCACCGCTGCTGCTGCCACTTCCACTCGCGATGCTACCTCCACCAGCAGCTCCACTATCAAGAGATGATCCTGGACAAACGGAGGACGTAACGACGTCACTACAGCCGAGTGTGATCAGCTCTTCCGCACCGGCACTAAGCACCGTACTGGTGTGCAGATCGGTCGTTGCCTGTGTGTAAGTCGAGATAAACTTCGAAATTCCACCAGTCGTGGTAACGATCGTGCCCGTTGCCAGTGGAACGGTGGTATAAGAACAACAGGGCGCCGCATCGAAGCTATCGTCACACTGCATCATGCTGTTCACATCCAGCAGCTTGCTTTCCGACTTGACTTTCTTGCCCGGTGCCAGTGACGGAAGGTCCGAAAGAGTACCCGGCACAACGGTTAAAAAGTTGGGTAACGAACCCGAACTTAGACTGCCCTTAAAACACAGCTCTAATGCCGCCGTTCGATCCACACCGGAACCACTCCCAGGGCCACCGATACCCGGATGTTGCGGTGACACTTTGATCTTTTTGCGAGGCACTTGTTCTTTCGTGCTGCGAAGCATAAGCTCCTGGATTTTCTTGCCACTACCGGTACCTATCCCCGATGCACCGGTCACTCCCCCACCGACATCGCACAGCACCTTTGCTTTCTTCGACTTTCCAAAACTACTCACTTTGCGCGATATCTTGCTAGCCGCGGGACCATGGGACGTTTTCAGTGTGACGGACCCGGAACCCGTCGTTTTCAACACCTGCCGTCCGCTAGATCCGGCCCCAGGGCCAACCATACCGGGCACAACGGAATGGCTAGCAGTGTTGTTCGCATTGCCACTACTACCACCCGTGCTCGTTAGTAGAAGAGTCGTCGAATCGGGGTCGCTTACAATTTTACAAACATTGGCACCGCTGGCCACGGTTGAGACGGTGGTACCGGGTTGACCCCCGGAACCGAGCCCGACCGTTGGATCCCATTGGATAGCGTTTTCCTTAGCAACGTCTATTGAACAGGACAGCTGATTGGCGAGCCGCTTCGTGTGAGACTTTTGAGTCTGTCAGTGGCCCGTGCAGGAGGACGTGTACAGGATACGATGAGGAAGATCGATGAAAATAGAGAAATAAAATGACGGTGTAAATGAATGTGCGAAGCAAGACGTGTGTGTTAAGATGATCATGATATAATGTAGTGTGCATGTGCCCTCCAGTTTCCAACTCTATTCCTGTACCGAACCATAAACGGGTTAAAAAAATTCTAGCTTTAGATACGCAGTTATTAGTGGAAAGGTGAATGTATTTACAATAAGCACGACCCTCAAATCTTGTATCATAAGTAATACAATAAGTGCAAGACCGTCTTTAATTAAAGTACAACACAATAAATAGTAATCTACAAGATTCCCAGGAAGGACAAGAAAACATTCTCAAAATTATCACCATTAAACACTAAAACACCTACACCACTATTAGATAGGACAAGGTAACGAAATACATATGTTAAATCTACTACCGTGGGAAAAGAAAGCAAACAGAAAACACAATCAACAATTTAACTTTATTAATTCGCTATCAATATTAACATGTTACTCTGTTTGTTCGTTCGTTTGCCCGTCGAACGCGGATAGAAAGTGCTTCATAAGTGTAGTATATAAAGAAAATAAAGATCCAGATCCACTCTAACTTTTCGAATTGCTTCCCAACGAGGGTCAGAGTAAGTAAGAACACATCGAAACGGCAGCGAGTAGTTGCAGATTGTAGCGAAAAAGCATCCATCACCAATAGTTATCCTTCTAGAGTATAGCCCTTCGTTCACTATTACTGCACATTGAGATCATAATGCACTGCACCGTTGTTAGTATCGAGCTAGTAGTAGTGGAAGTAGCAGTAGTAATAGTAAAAGTTGTAACATGGCACCCGGTAATGTCACGATTCTGCTCTTCATTTCGGTAAAGAGAACAACCTTAAAATGAACATCAAGAGAGTGGTTGCTTCTGACCGGAAGATATGGCATATTAAAGCCAATCGTAACCTACAATATCACCATACTGCAGGAGGGAAAGAACGAAAAAGGAGATAGAAACATAATCGACCAGATGGAAAAAAGATGAACCAAACACCCAACCATGCTACGCAGCGTAGTTATGAGATCGTTTACTTAAATCGTAGCGTTTCTCTGTGCATGGTTGCATAAATATCTCTCCCAATCTTCAAGAAAGATATTTAAGTAATTATTTTTTTAACGTAACGCTACGAATTAAGTTGAGGATCGTTTCAATGGGAATGGGAACTTTAGTAAACATGAACATTATACGATGATAATAGTTAGATAATAATGGCAAGCAATTATCTATAGGGGGGGACCAAAAGATAGGGACCCTTTAATGTCTAGGCGACCTGATGCTGGGGCTGCGGTTGATGATGCTGTTGGAATGCGTCGGCAAAGAGAAGCGCTGCCCGCGGACAACATATTACCTTGTTAGTGACGCGTGCCTTCGATGACCCACGTTCGATTTCGATTCGCAGTGCATTCCGTAGACCCTGCAGCGTGCGAAACTCGCAATTTGGTAATCGTGACAGTGGGTTCGAGTTGGTCAGATCCAATATCGACGGTCCGAGAGCTTTGCCAACCTAAAAATGAAAAATTGTATTAGCTCAATCTGGATCTGGTGGACCTGGCAATTCGTTTAAATAACCTCCTCGAATACGGCCGGTGTGTACTTGGGAGGTACCAGCGTGTGCGTTGTTTTAGCAACAATCTCCTTGCCCCTGGGTGGCAGTATATTAACACATTTGCCAGTATTGTAGTTACATTCGAGTGTGTAACTTTTAATCAATCCGGTCGTCTTATAGACGGCTACACGACCAGAACCTTCCTTGGATAGGCCATCTCTTTTCCCTCTAAAGAAAGAAATGCAATTACAAGTTAGTATTGGCAGTTCTAACTAGTGCGATCATATTCGTTCCGCTTACTTGTAGTACATGTTCCGCTCGCTGAAGTTGCACGCATCAAAGTGGAAGTGCTGCGAATTGAGGCTCATTAACCGTGGCAACAGCATACACTCGACGGCTTCGATCGTGTTGGGCAGATGGTTCCCGTACATGAAGACACCTTTCTTCGAGGCATGTCCATGCAAATCAATGTACATGAACAAATTGCTCCGATCCTCATACACTACCCTGTCGTGCCGTTCGTCCAGCTGGGCCAGAAAATCCATACTAATGTTCAAGCTTCGTGCACCACCGCCAATTCCACCTGCTCCAATTACTGGATTCAGGTATTCGTTACGATGCGATCGATAGTGGCTAAACTGGGCGGCGTTTGTTTGAGGCGTCTGGGGACGATTTTTACCTCCCGGAGCAGTGCCAGTTTCGCCAAGGACACTTCCACCACCCGAAGCTCGACCTCCTACTATTCCACTCACGCCAATCAAGGAAGATGTCGTGGAAGATGTTGTTTGCTGCTTTCCACTTCCGGCACCTTTTTTAAATGATCCAAGCGCCAATTTGCCACCGTGTAGCGTGGTAACGACCTGTCCTTGTATGGTGGCACCACTTGACATTCCACCCGCTGCCGTTCCTCCACTAGCCAAATGATGATGGTGGTGATGGTGATGATGATGATGATGGTGATGGTGGTGTTGGTGAGGATGGACCAGAAACTCCTTGAACTTTAGTGTGCCTGGTGTAGCGCCAAGAAACTGTGGCTTGCTCAATACATGCTGCTTGTGATGCGCACCCTTACCGATGCATCCTTTCCCCGTATCGACCCTGGCTGCCACCGAGTGAACTGATTTTTTTAAGCTCAAACTGGAGGCACTACGACCGCTAGTGGGTGGCCCGGTGCGAACTGACGCATGTCCAAGATTGGTGTTACTCCCTTCGCTGAGGATAGGATTTAGCTCGGGAATAAGTTTCTCGGTGAAGACTTGTGCTGCAGTCGTAGCAGCCGCAACGAGAGATGGAGGTTGCACTACGGTGGGAGGTGATGCGTCCGGAACCTGAACCGGAACTGGCGTGGTTTTTCCCCCGTGAGGATAAACGCTTGAATCTGCCGATGATTGGGTGAGCAGCGTGGTTGATGCGGCCTTCGAAGTCAACAAAGACGATGTTGAACTTGCCTCACTGAACCCGGAATCAGACGCCGCCGGTGTATCTTGTTCGACTGAATCAGACTCTGAAAGCAAAAACCAACGGGATATTAGAACGGATTAAAGCGGCATTTGAATGAATCATTATGCATGCATTGTTGAAATTTCATTTTGCAAACATGCTGAATGACAGTGACCGCGTATTGAATCGGTATTTGAAATGTTCTTTTTAAACGAATGGTTTCCCTCAGCGGACGGTGAAATGTGCTACCAGATCAAAACACGGTAAAGAAACATCATTTGGAATCATCGATTATGGTTAAGTCTTTTCTGATCCGGGATCTAGCGCGCTCCCTATTCCATGGGGACGGCGCACCGATAGCCCCTAAGCTTCCTCTGCCAATGGAATGCAATGAATCTTCCAAATTGTGTTCCAAGTTGCGAAACATGCGTGAAGCTAGCGGATGGATGAAATTCCATGGAAACGCCCTTCTTGGACATACCATCGGTGAGTGGTGACGATGTGTTAGAAGCGGTTGCCGCGTTGGCATTAATAAGACCCGCTGGAGATGACAACACGGGTGATGTCGACGACGTGACCACTAGTTCCTTCGTCGTCACTGTTTCTTCCTCAACCGCAGGCAACAGTAAAGTGGGCTTCGGAAGGGCCTGCGCTATTGGGGACAACTTCCCAGCAGGAAGCGCAAGACTCTCGGCAGAATGTTCGGACGCTACAGACTTTGCGCGACGACGGCGTAGAATTTTGCCAAAAATCTTATCCGACCACGATGATGTTACGGATTTCGATCGATTTGACAAGTTGGCCGTTGGTTCGGTGGGTGTTACAAAAGCGATCACAGATCTTCTCTCGCTAGACACGCTTATGGACGGTACGCTGGAGAGGGACGGAGTGCGTCGCTTTCGAGTCGTTCCTTCCACTGGAAACGACATATTTGAGGACAAACGTTTCACTGGATGCGTCGAGACAGTAAGAGGAAGTACGGTACTTGAGTTGGAAGCTTTCGACGACTCGATCGAAGCTGTTAGTTTGGGTAGTTTCATTTTTTGAATGTGTGTTGTGTTAGTAGTAGCTGTAATAGTAGTGGTAGTAGTAGTAGTGGTTACTGTGGTCGATATTGTAACGGACAGCTGTGCGTTCTGCGTGCTGTTTCGTCTCGGTATCGTTATTGGTTTGGTCAAAGGTGTACCTTTTTTAAGTGCCACATTAACATTGCCACCCGTTGCATCCGTTGATGTGGAGGCTTCTGAGGAAGATGTTACAGCTGCAGGATCAACGACGTTGTCCTTTACTTCTGCGGATGCAGCAGCTTGTGCTGCATCCTTTTCCAATTCGTATGGTTCAACTTCATCTACACCAAGATGGTAGTATCTGGAAAATAAGAAAGTAATTGCGAGGTTTAATAACAAACGTAAACTGATTGTCTGTATGCCCAACTGCCCAACTAACCGAATTAACTTCCTGGCTGCATAAATCGCTGGTTGTGTCTCGTGGCACGGGCTTATATACACTCGGTTGAGATTGTGCCCTCGGGTGTCCGAACGATACAAGCCATTGTATACTCCATCCGGGTTCAAGAATGGTATAATCTTAAACACGTACATCCTGCGCAGCGTTTGCGCGACTACACTTTTCCGATCGAGCAGCATGCTGAGAAACCCGTTCAGCACGAAACTGGCTGGCGTTTCACCCGGATGCACGCGCGACGAGATGAAAACGATTTTCTTATCCTTAAACGTATGACAACGCTGAGCCTCGTCGTCCGGGAAAAGATTGCGCAGTCGTACCTCCCGAGCCGTTTGGATCTTGTGAAAGGAGCTTATCGTGAGTAGTTCGATCCGGCGACGTTCAATCGAGTGTGTTAGCAGCTCCCGGCAGTAATAGATTTCATCCCGTGGATCCATCTTCAAATCCTCCTCTGAGAGATTTGGGGTAGACGATGCGACATTCAGCTGATGATGAAACGATGGTAACTTCGTCTTCGTTGTGCACGTCGATGAGGACGCTTGTGCGGATTGTTTTGTTTCACCACTACCGGCAGTAGCACCAGACGGTAACTCTATTTTCACCTTATGTACAAGACTTGTTATCTGTTGCATCGATTCGGAGGTATTTTCGTCTATTATCATTCCACCGGTTCCCGATCCGAGCACGGATTGTAGGGATTTGTTCGCTTCCGACAACAAGGCTTCCTTGGTCGGTATGGTCTGGCCAACGCCATCGCGTGCCGTCTCATCGAACGATTCTGGGCTAGTTCGATCAACGCGCTCCATCTTCGATAGCTTTCCTTTCCGGCGGTGGGGCGCAAGATTGGATATGTTCTTCGACTCCTCTGCGGTGGCCGCCGGGAGTGAATCGTACTTTTGCGATATTTCATACGCCATTTTGTTTAGCTCGAACGGGTGCCGTCCAAACTTTCGGTCGAACGAGGCCAACTGGTCGAGCAGTTCGGTGTATGTGAAGGGAAACGTAAAAGCGTAATAGATTCGTATCTGATCTCCGCCCACCTCCGGCACCTTGTGCAGGAAGGAAATGAAAAACACATCGTTCGTGATCTGTGAAAAAACGAGGAAAACGAAGTTAGACGTTTGCTATTCTTTCGAACCCCGGGACGTTATTTTGCTCACCGAATATGATGGTTTATCTTTGATCCGCTCCCAACGCCCATTGGGGCCAACCTTCGTCACCGGATGCATTCCCTGGCTGAACAGTTTGGCTTGCTTGTTCAGATTCATCACGTTGAACTTCACGATCTGATTTGGGCGTCCACCCGTCACGGCGAAATGAAACCAGGTGCGATTCTGATTTTCGTATGGCGTGCCACCACAGTCCGGTCTTGTCCACAAATTGAACTCTACCTCCACCAGCGGGTTTTCGGTCGCATGCGGCGTAGGTGAGGGGATTGGTAAACCAAGGGTGCTAGTGGCTCCGGCTACCGTGATTGAGCTACCGTTGCCACTTCCAGCGGTCGAGGAAAGCAGTCCATGATGTTGCTGCTGTTGTCCCAAACCGATCCCAAGTGTTGCGGCTACTATCGCGGAAGCACTGGTAATGCCGGTGGTCTGAACGGTACTGCATCCCGAACCAATAATGGGAGCGCTACTTCCTCCTCCTCCTCCTCCTCCTGCAGAAGACGTTCCCCCTCCTGCACCTATAACATTCGACACCGTGTTACCAACGATGCCGAGTCCTAGAAATGTGACAAAACAAGACAAAAGGAAAAGAATTAAAATGGAACCAAATAGCAAAGCCATGGAATTAGGTTATTTATTTGAAACATTGCCCGCACCCGCACCAATATCGTTTATTTCGCTACACAGAGCTATGTTTGGAGGAATGTAGGCACTCGCCAAAAGGATTTGTTGATTTTTGGGCTACTTTGATTTGATCGATTTAACTGTCATGCAAATGTTTGGAGTGCGGTATAATGAGGGAGGAGGTCTGTAGGGAGAATTTTCCTTCCGTCAAACTTGTGTTTTCACACAAACAAACGTGAGGTGAAGAAATTTTATCTCATGGTAATATGAACAACGATTTATTGATGTCATGCTAATCGCCGCATGCCGAAATAGTCGAAAGGATTCATAACGTCCCTACTGGGTTTGCCGTTTTATCGATCCGGTGTAAACAATCAGACGCACATTAACCCTTTCCAAAGCATGTAAGCTATGTGGACCTCTAATCATCACTAAACAAATTAATTAAAGTAAACACAAGTAACAACTTTAAACAAACAAATTAAACACAACTTATAAAATCTCGCATTCAATAATGGACATCGGTGACATTGGTAGGACTCAGTAGTGTCCGACACATCTCTTGAACAGACAATATATCAGTGTGTCCTAAAATAAAGATTACATCCTCGTTGTCTGGCCGGCTGTTATACGATGTTTTTAATAAAACTCTGCGCCATACAGGCCAAAGGGGACCAACCACCTACCGGTGCACGCTCGCGTTCATACTTTGGGGGTTTGTGTGTGTGCTGCCTGTTTATGTAACAAGCGCCAATCAGGCCAACATTCGGACACCCAGGAAAAAATACCATCGCGAGCAACCTCAACCGCCGCTACTGTTTTGCTTTCTACCGGGTCAAGCCATCCAATTCTAATTCTAATCGTAGCAATCGTAATTGCAAAGTGAAATCGAAGACGGCGACGAACGTCGCTACCAGATGTAGAAAGTTGTTTCGCTATCGTTGGCACAGCTCACTTGGATCGATTTTGCACTTAGTGATTTAGGTGGTGGTGGATGGAATATTTCGTATGTGGACATTCAATAAAAGCACATCTCAACGTGTCAACCAATGAAAAACGGGGTATCAGTAATTACCTTCACAGCATCGTACCAGCTCAACCTTGCCCAGGTTGCCGGAATCGAACTTCGAGTAGAACGTGTATCCAGCACATTCGAAGTTGTCCACCATCATCGTCATCGCTTTCCGTTTTGCTTGCTGCTGCTGCTGCTGCTACTTTGGCCGGACAACACACCAAACTTTACTCGCTGCTCATCCTTCACCTCCTGCACTGGGTGTGATGTACTCGTACGAAAATTTTCAAGCAATTGCAATGCGGGCTGTCCCTTTTTAAAGGTGGACAACAACCGTCGATATGCTGCCGAAAACAATGCACCGCATCGGGAACGACACGAGACCTGCCGCTGCTGCTGCTGCTACTACTGCTGCGGCGCTCGGGACGTTCTTCTATTTTTCTCACTGTTTTCGCTCAGCTGAGACTACTTCGATTAAAACGTGGGGGGAGAGAAAATGTTAGCATAGAAATTGAAAGCTATCGTTCGTGGGGCTGTTAGATAGAACAGAATGGATGAAACAGCTCGTCGTGGGCCAACACAAACACCTCACCAATACAGTGGCACGCGTTTCGTTCTTTAGCTTATTGTTGCACGAATGGGCTGGGGAGGTGATGATGTTTGACAATGTGCTTCGCGTTAATCATACGGGGTGAAACGTAAACAAAACATTGCCTGCAATCACACCCCATCTGTTCTCCGCACTCCTACGAGGCTCAGCCACCTCATCAAACACTGACACACTGGGAATCAATCGCTTTCTATGTGGTTCTGTATCGATACTTTTCTTTCAACGGCGCCCTGATGCAAGAAACAATTGCTACACTTTTTGTGAAAAAACACACGCACACACACAAATCTCCAGGAACTGCCATGTTCGTCACAAATGTATCAAATCTTTCACGCAATGCTCTGTCTATCGAAACTAACTAAAAACACCAAACGGGACGCAGATTGAATCAGAAAAAGTCTCTAATATTTACCACAAACGACAGGAGAAAACTATGATTTCGAGCTGTTTCACTTCACTTTCAAAACACACTACAATGACGATGGAAAAGAACCGAATTTACTGTTTCTCAAAGATATTTCTATTGCGAAACAGTGGATCACAGTCTTTGTCTTCCGTTCATTCCATTTTCATCATGCTTTTCACTGACGTTTTCCAGGAATAATATCCCACTGTCAAGAGAAATATCCCCGTTCCGAACAGCTGAAAAATACCCCTAGTTTTGACAGGCAGATTTGGTCTGAAATTAATTCTCTCTTGAACGGAAAATCTACTTCCATTAAAATATTCCATCAAACCCTAACTCAGTCTTCTACTTTACAAATCTACAAAGACTTTAATTTTACCTCAACTATGAGTTTGTAAACTGTCCAGTCTGCATCAAAATATGGCGTTTCAATCATACAACTTGACAATCCAATTCCACATATTTTGCACACTCCGCCAGCTGTGCAGCGTGATAACATTTTGTCAACAAGTTGTTTACCAGATTCGATTGCCACACTTATCGCAGTCTTCGGCTAGAACGTTTTTCAGCTAATAATCCTATCCCTTGGATTGCTTCATTCCGCATTTAAGGTCTTCTAAAAGGCAAATAAAATCGTAAGTAATTCAAGAATTTCGTTCTACAATTTCTAGCTCTAATTCTAGTATCCACAAGCACGATCCTCACACGATCGGATCTTAGCAACAGTACAATGCTACGATTACATAATTTCACGCTTGTGTTCCTTCCGTAGATGAATGTTCTGCAGAAAGTGGTCTCCACCAGCGTAAAAGCCATTCCTCGAAATGGATTTATGCGCCATTCGTCCCATTTCGTGTATCAGCCCGATGCTAAACCACCGGTCGAGGGTCCTACGCAGAAGATGAACATGTTCCAGGCCATCAACCAAGCGATGGATATCGCACTGGAGCAGAACGATTCAGCTCTGGTGTTTGGCGAGGACGTAGCGTTCGGTGGGGTGTTTCGTTGTTCGATGGGACTGCAAAAGAAATATGGCAAGCAGCGGGTCTTCAACACACCTCTCTGTGAGCAGGGCATTGCCGGATTTGCAATCGGAGTAGCAAACACGGGCGCGAAGGCGATCGCTGAGATGCAGTTTGCGGACTACATCTTTCCCGCATTCGATCAGATCATTAACGAGGCGGCCAAGTATCGGTACCGCAGTGGTAACCTATACGATTGCGGCTCGCTCACCTTCCGTGCACCGTGCGGTGCCGTGGGCCATGGTGCGTGCTATCACTCCCAAAGCCCCGAAGCCTACTTTGCCCACACGCCAGGTTTGAAGGTGGTGGTACCGAGGGGACCAAACAAGGCAAAGGGATTGTTGTTGGCGTGTGTGAAGGATAACGACCCCTGCATTGTATTCGAACCGAAAACACTCTATCGTGCCGCGGTCGAGGAAGTTCCAGTCGCTGCGTTTGAATCGCAAATAGGTAAGGCGGATGTTTTGCGCACTGGAACCGACGTCACGCTGGTCGGATGGGGGACGCAGATTCACGTTCTTCAGGAAGTTGCCAACATGGCGAGGAAACAATTAGATGTTAGCTGTGAAGTGATCGATCTAGTCTCGATCCTGCCCTGGGACAAGGAAACGATTTGTAATGTAAGTTAAGCACACTCTACTTGGGTACGGTCCCGGACATTAATCTTTAATTTCATGCAATGTTTCAGTCCGTGAAAAAAACTGGACGCGTTCTAATCGCTCACGAGGCACCCTTGACAAATGGATTCGGTGCAGAGTTGGCCGCCACCATCCAGGAAGAATGTTTCCTTCATCTCGAGTCACCAGTGCTGAGAGTGACCGGTTGGGACACGCCCTTCCCGCATGTATTCGAACCTTTCTACATTCCCGATAAGCACCGATGTCTAGCGGGTATTCGAAAGTTGATCGATTACTGAAAACCAACACAGTGAAGAGAGCGCTTTATTCACATAAATTTCTTCACTTTAAAAAACTCCAAACTCGACTCGATTCCAGATCGTCGTTGGTTTAGAATCAACTGCGCAGCAACGGATGCATTTATATTTGACAAGCCCACGTAGAAAGCTAAGATATACCATTTACCCCCCCTGGTATCCTATGGGCATAATTTCTGTGTTAGCTCTGTTATATTGTACACAACTTCTTGTGCCTTATAAAAGCCTTTCCATTTGCACATTTCATAAATGATAATTGATGTTTTATTCTTAGAAGTCCGAATCTGAGCCGGAGTCGATCGCGTGACCTGGAGGAGAATGGATGACCATTCTGTCATGTCAATACGACCGCTCACCTAAGCGGTTTAAAATTGCTTACACTCCGATAATTGTTCTTTCTGCTTGTATAAAGATGATTATTAGATTATAAGATGCTTAGATAAGATAAACATGACGGTAAACCAAATGCTAGTATTTTTGAAATATATTTTCTCACTATAACTCGAAGAGAAAAGAAAACAATTGGTAGAAAAAGAGAACATAGAATGCAAGTGTGTGTGTGTTGCTTCGGTATTACAATAATAAATAGGCACTTTTGTTAATAGTTACAAATTCTATCCACTCACGTGCTGTGTTGGAGTTAAGAAATTACATTGGTTTTATGTCGCTTCGCTTGCTGTAGTGGCAAACTTCACGATTCTTCACGCCCCTTTTCCCTGCTGCCATCGAATGACTTCGTGAGGAACCTGTTGTTGCTTTCATGTGCCTTAGAGCTTGCCTTGGTTGTTGCATAGCGGATGTCCTCTACTAGACCATCCTCACTATAACATCGGTTGAATTCATCTACAAATAAGCGTTGATTGTTAGGCGCGCACTGTTCTTTGCACACTTTACTACTCTATCATATTTTGTTGTCAATGATTGGTTGTGGTCGGTATACGACAATTGTACGTTAGTGTTCGGGGTTTTTGTGTTTATTATCTCCCCAGGTTGCTTATTAAGAGGGTTCCGACTAAAACGGTTGGTTGGCTGCAAAACCAAAACGGGAACAAACACCAAAGTTTGGGAACACTTAGAACAGTATTAAAATTGGGCTTTGTTATAGTAACACAATCTACGCGGTAAATAGACGCGGCCGATAGTCACAAAACGATTTGTTCACACATTCGATGTTTAACAGGGGTCCTAGCGATTAATCACTATCGTAAGAAGTCTTATGAACTAATTTAAAAAACACGATTGTTACGATCGCACTTGTGAGTGTTTTGAGTGGCTTTTGTTTTTAGCTGTCTTACTTCAAATTATTGCACTACTTACGGAGCGAGAACGGTGACCGCACCGTGGGGCCACGCATAAAACACATATTAAAATCGAAAAAAGCAAAAATCAAAGTTAAACAGTGAAAACTGCTTGATTGATCAGTTAACAAACATAACAAACTCACCTTCAATGCATGCGTATCGCATTTCCCATCTATACTGAATTAACTGTTCATGCTTTTAACTACCGTCTATCCTACGTAAGTAATTAGTTTTTTAGCACAACATTTAAGGACGCCTCTTGCCTATCTGGCGACATTCGACGACTATCTGCAACCCTGAAGGAGTCTGGAGTACTGTGTAACAATCAAGTAGTAGTAATAACAGTTAGAAAGTAGTACTTTTAAAAATCCTTTCGCATCAATCGCTGGCACACAATGATTACCTTCATTTTTTCCGACGGTTTGTGGTTTCTTTTTAATAAATATCTTGGCCTTTGTTTCGTTGTCCATTCTCGGTTATAGTTCCTTTCCAACAAACCACAATTTATAACGTGTATCAGTGTTTCTATTAAAGCTTGTTACGGTAATTGCTTTGCTCTTTACTCCATATAAAACTTCCTCTCAAATAACGTGTTGTAAAATTCTCCCCCAAAATCATATTTGGGCGTTACTGTTTAAAGAACTTGCTTTTCCGGCTTTCTTAACATATTTGGCAACATTGCTTCGATCTTTTACCTAACTGCCTTTTTTTTCTCCCGTTAATGTTTCATCCATATTTTCAGTCGAAATAACTCTCAAACCTTATGCGACTCATCTGTCGCATTGCCTCTGTTCTGTTTTTTTTAAATAACAATTCACGTGCTTACCTTGTATTGTTTTTCTTGCATGCTGGGTACACTTTCGCATGTTCCGGATGCTTTAACACCAAAAATGGGGGAACACAATATGGGTGGGTAAACTTATGTCGCCGCAGGTTTCCATCCACGCGTTGTTTAATATGATGTGTGTTAACAAACGAACGATGGAATTACGCGAACGAACAATCAACATATCATGGAAGACATATTGTCAGCGGGAACGGTTGTAGAATTAAGTAAGGACAACGATCAACGGATAGAAATGAAGGACTAGAGCTAGGCGACAATACGGGGAAACAACCGCTTAGTACTGATACCAGGGCTGTCGACGTACCCAGCGTAGCCGTTGGTTGGTTTGATCCGATCGGATCTTGATGCTGGCACCTTCCGCCGCACGGACCGTTTCTTTCACCTGTCAAAAGAATTGGAAAAAGCATTTAAACACAATTTTTACTCTGTACCGTGATCCAGCAAATCAAACTTACGCTCTGCATGAGATTCTGTGCGTTTCCAACGAGCATCTCGGTTGCTTCACGATCTTCCTCCGATCCCTGTGCACCCAGCATGGTGGCCTTCACGGTGGACAGAATCTTAAGCTGCGTGCCAATGGTCGGAATGCGTTCGCACACCTGCAACAGATTGGTACGGATACGTTTATCCGTGCACTGGCGGGCCAGCTGTTTCGCCAGACGCGTCACATCTTCCGAAGCTTCAGCGATCTGCTTAGCAGTAGCAATCAGCTCCCGTTTGCTTCCCTTCGAATCGGCACGCACCAACTCGGACAGGCGTGCCATCAACACTGCCATACGTTTGGCGGCCGCAATGATCTCGTTGTCTTTCGACGACCACTGACGCACCTCCTGATGTAAACCGTGAGCAGCCATCAGGATGGGTTGGTTCGCGTGCGGCATGCTACCCGCCTGGAACACATCGTCCTCATCGTCCGTTTCCGCTACTGGTGGTGGTGGTCGCATTGGTGGGACATTCTCGCGTGGCAGCGGCGGCCGCGGTGGCGGTACCGCTTCGACTCCCAACTGCAACCGGGAAAGATCTGGCATCTCCGGTACAGTAGGCGCGTGAGTGACTGCGCCACGGACGTTACGTACGCTCTGCAGCAGTGCGCGGTTCGCTTCGCGCCAGTTCGAGGCGGCCACCGGATCAGCAATATTCGTTGAAACGTTCTTTGCTTGCTGTACCATCGGCGAGATGGAAGCCTGAAGTTGATCCGAGGCCCCATTCAATCGACCAATATATTCCGGATCCTCGGAATTGTCCGCTTCCTGTTTCGCCACGAGCAGTACACGATTGGCAAGACGTGCCTCACTCGAGGTATTGTCAACCATTTTCTGTGGCTGACGTGTACGAATCGCATCATCGCATAGAAACGAATGTTTCTGCATCTGCTTCTCGGATGCCTCGATGAAATCGGCCGGATCTGTGGCCTGGTCGCACAGCGTACGCATGCGCAGGATCGTGTCAGCGTATTGTTGCTTCAGGTTATTCAAGTGTTCCTCCGCTGCTTTGCTCGTCGGATAGTTCATACGAATTCGTCCGGCCGATACGAGCTGTGGCGTCAAGCTGTCGATTTGATTGGCCGATGCAAGCAATCCCTCCGCCAGCTTCTTGTTACCACCGGATCCGCCAGCTGCAACCATTCGACTCGTCTTTGAGGCACGGTTGCTGAACGCCTGCAGTCTGTTAGACTTCTGGTTGAAGTTTTGCTCTCGACCGGGTGTTCCTTCCGGCTGCGCAACCGCCTCCATGAACTGTTTAAGCGGTGTCGAAATATCGATAAAGTCCTCTACGACCCGGTTCACCACCGCGTCCTGAATCTGTTTCTTCAACCCGTGTAACTTTTCGTTCAGCCGACGGGCCAGCTCCTGCGCTTGAGGCGTATGTCCCAGCCCGTTTGCGCACATCTGCGAAAAATCATGCGCTAGCTGCTCCACCTCATCACACAGCTGTGCCATCTCCGCTTTCTGGTGACCACCCAATCCGTCCGCCACGCGACGACCTTCGTCCACGATTAGGGCGATCGCTCGCACACCCAGCCCTCGGTCATCGCGCGTTGGATTTTGCAACCAACGGCAGGCCTGCTCCAGTCGACCCTGCACCGTATGTGCCGTCTGCTGCAGTCCAGCTTTATCCACACCCATGATCGCGTTTAGCACCGACTGCTCCAAGCTGCCGAGCTTATCGCGAATGTCCCGTGCGATGTTGTCCGCGTGCGGTGTCGTTCCCTTGCCTTCCTGACGCAAATCACACAGCGTGTTAGTCATCGCCGTTATGTCACCGGCTAGCTTGCGCAGAATGTGCGAATCCTGCGGCAAACAACGATCCGCCACCTTCAGACCGTTTTCCACGATCTGACGTAGAGCCTTTTCCCCGACTCCACCGCGTAGTGCGTACGGATTGCGCAACCATTCGTTGGCCGCTTCTAGCTTGTTGTTGATCGCGTTGTGGATCTTCTTCAGCACGGTCAGGTTGTCCAGCTCGCTCTGATCCTCATCGTACGTGGTAAGCTGCAGCACGCGGATAATTTCCTGCAGTTCCTCGCTCATGCGAGACGCAAGATAATTCCTGTTCTCAGCCGCCTCTTCCGATCCCTTGCCACTCTGTTCCGCGATCAGAATGTACACCTTCATGCTGCAGATCAAAATCGGCGCCAGGATCTTCAACTGTTCCAAACAGCGCACCAAAATCTCGCTGTGTACTTGATGCGTTAGCTCTTTCTCGCGTGCACCCACCTGATGTGTAACCTTGCTCAGACACGGCGAAAGATCCTTCAGGAATTGCACCAGATCCTCCATCGAATCAATCACCTCCGATACGGCCAAGTAGTCGAGAACACGCTTACACTCACGCACGATCTTACGCACCTCGGATTCATCGAAGCAGAGCAACAGCGAGGATGTACCCTGGAGAATACCCCGGGAACCTTCAATCAATTTCTTTCTCGCCGGGCCGGAAAATGGATCGGAACGGAGCATGAGCGATGCTTCTTCCAGGAGTTGTGCGGCTGTTTCGACACGGGTCAGGGACGATGGCATATCCTGCTTCAGTATGTCGTCGTCGGAGTTCTGTATAGTTTCTCGTCCGACTCGAACAAGGTTCGTCACCGCCAGTGATACAGCTTGCACTGGTTTGCCGAGATCTGGCATTGCGTTGCCATCTTCCGCTTCTTCGTGCAGTATGACCAACCGTGAGACCTACGGCAAACATGATATCGTGTTATTTTGCGGCAACTAATCGAAAGCACGCACTCTTTATCTATGTTATCTGGTTGGGACTTGTTAAGTAACCGTGCCACCGTTGTGGAATATTGTTGATACTTTTGCATTAACGTTTTGCTTTCTCACGGTATGATCTTACTGTCCATCATCGTTTTTTAGACACGTTTCTTATTTACAGCTCTTGCACGAATTACACAACTTTGTACATGATACAATTTTTTATTCCTTCACCTTCCCAGAAACTAGGTGACCTTTCAATATCACATGGCAAGATGCAAAAAAAAACTACACGAAAGTCTGCCTATGCCACTCTGCTTTAATCAAAAGGAAGATAGAACGATAGTACACCTCATTGCCCGAGACAGCTGGGCAACGGCCAACCATGGGCGACCATTAGTCGCCGTCGTTTCCCAAAAAGAATAACCCATAAACCTTCCACGCCTTCGCTTCGCCATGCGCCTGTGCCTGAAGGATATTCGCTTTTATCGCTGACATGGTGCCAAATTATTCTTCTCTGTATCACGCCGATCTAACCGATCAATATACGCCCTCATTCTGATTAGATTTTTATGTGTTTTTCGCTATTTGGCACACCTCGATTAATTCAGAGCACCCTGAACGTCACACTCTTCGAGCGACGCAAGTCATCAATTTAATATCCATTAATCACACGATGTGTTGTGCTGCACACTCAATAGAGTCTGCTTGAATTGAATACAGTGCAGCTTTAAATTTCTCAAGTGCTTCAAAGTAAACGGTTAATGTTGCACATGCTTTAACTTCAACAGTGAAATCCTCCATCTTTGCTAATCTTATTCACGAGCACATCGTGCTGGTAGTCAGGTGGACCCCACCCTTAACACGGGAGTAAACGTTACACTGCATATGCAAGAGACTGACTTTGTCTCATTAATGGGCAATAAAAAGAAACATCATTAAACCGGAAAACCGCATCCAACGAAACTGGCATGCATTCGTAACGCAGTGGCGATCGCCATCGTTTCTTCTGTCTTGCGGTTTCCACCCCACAAATTCTGCCTTCTCCTCGCACCCACCCCGCTTGGCTTGTGGTTCCTTTTCCTTAAAACGTTCTCGTTTGGTTCGCGTATACGCGCGCCAGCGTATCGGACCATCGACCTGGCGAGCAACCCCAGAGCGGTCGCTTTTTCGAGTGAATCATACGTTATTTTTGGCAAAACAGAAGGGAACAACCAACGCGGCACCAACGACAACACCGTTTGGCTTGGTTCGGCTAACTCGCGTGAAATTGGACACTCCCTTGTAGTCCCGTTTGCGGAAAGTGGAATGAGGAAGGGACACTCTCGTTCAAAACAACCGGCACATGGTGTGACGGTAACGGGAAAACTTTGATACTCACATTGCTTTGACCGTCATCAAATATCCACCATCTCGGATGAACTGACTCACGTACTGTTTTGGCGTCCGATCGAAACAATCGGGGCAATGCAATGTTTTCAACGCCATCCAAATCGCCTGCCCATCATCAACGTGATCGTCATCACATTAGACATTTGCAGGCCCAGCGGCACGTATAATTCGCTGTCTGTGCTAAAATTAAATTCCTTCACATAATGTTCTCCACCCTCAGCATAATGCGATGCATGAGCAATGTGTGTGTGAGTGTGTGTTCTGGCGTCACTTGGATACACCCACAAGTCACACACCAGCCAGAAACTGAATCAATTGCTCCATCACTCATCACGGATGTCGAATCGGATTCAATGACACCGTCTTCCGGCTTAGTTTGGTTTGGTGGAAGTTTGTTGGTAAATAAAAATAACGTCCAAAAGCACGGAACATATAGCTTCAACGAACGACTTCGTGCCCCAACCAGTTCATCGGGTTTTACGACTCAACGTACCTGTTGGGCCACTGGCTCCAAGATGCTCTCGATGGTTTTTGTATGAAACACAGGCATTTTTGCAGCTACCGTTGCTCTGCGGTTGATGTGGGGAGATGATGCAATTGCAGGTTAGTTCTTTCGAGAGCAACACGTCTGTGTACGTGTCTTCGTGCGATCGTTACTCGATCGGGCGCCGTTGAGAGTCCGTGTATTTTTTTATACGCCCGCGTATTTATGAGTTTTCGTCTCCAATCGAAATCATTCAACCGGAACAATCGAGGTACAATCTGGAATGGAGCAAAATGAAGAATATTGAGTTAGCGATAATCGAATGAACACACGGCGCCATTACGTCCAGCGTTTGGGAGGAACTGGGACAAGTTCGCAACGAAATGTTTTAGGAAGATTTCCTTCCGAAGGCCACAGATTGTGCACCATCTGCTCTCTCACGAACGAACAACGATCGGATGTGGTTGGGTGATATACTTCCGATTGATCTTTTCGATACGCTCTGGTTCGCTTTTCACGCCCGTTTTGAACGCCGCGTCTTCCCACACATTACCGGCAACCCTAAACCAAAAAACGGCAAACAGGAAAAGCGTTTCGACAGGTCCGAAAATGGATAGACACGCGACGGGCACTGCTACCACGCCTACAACCCAACGCAAGAAACATAAAGTAGCATATGGTGTGCGAAGATAGATGGTGACGAAATAATTTTTTTAAACTGAGGTTCTTTTGTCAGACTAAAGATCAGATCAGACTGAGGAGACCAGGGATACATCATGTTGTTGGTCATACAGTAGATGAATATTGTAAATATTTAGGAGATGCATTTAATGAGAACAAGTACTGGGACAACAGTTTAAGAAATTGAAATCATTTCAACTATCGCTCCTCCACTCTGGGTATAGTAATTTCTTAGGGCGAACTTAATTCCGCTGGTAAAACAAAGTTATGGAATAAATAAACGCCTGCATTATCCACGTCCAACCAAGGGCTGGTTGGCCCTGATGTACTCCTGTGTGTCGACCCTTGAGACGACATCCTCACATCCACAACCACCATTACTCCGCCACTACCACCCAACATCGGAAACGAAAATAAAGCACCCTCAATGCATCTCCATTGCCTAAGGCCAAGAAAAGGTGTCGCCCGGATGGGTAGACTCACATATCCGAGAAATGCGAGGAACGACACCAAAAACAAAAGCATAAAACAAAGGGGGTAGCCTACATTGAGCAACAATAACCAACTAAGAGACATTCAAGCGTCCAATCACACAACAACCTCACGAGAAGGGCATGCACTTGACATTGAATATACCGGGGGGAGGCCATCAGTTTCTCTTTCGCGGCTCTCCGTGCCTTAGTCGCGACGTCAGCAGTTCCTTTTTTGAACTCAAAGCACATGACGCGTCACAGACCACCCTTCCCAATTTGATGTTACCCCATAGCGTGTAGCGATTTTTTTTTCTCCGCGTCCGTCTTCCGTTTCGGGACAGTGCTCAGACTAGATATTCTTAATAAATGCGTCACCTTCCAGTGCCCAGTCCGGTGACGACATGTTCGACATACGAGTTCCAAAGTTTACAATCCAAACGACCATTAATGAACCAACGGCATGAAACCATCGACAGCGCCAATACGTCACCAAAACGCAATGAAAATGAGTCGCCAGTTCAAGGAACCAGCAGCAGCTGGTGGACTTGCTGGCGGTGGCCAATCATCTGACGTAATTGTCGTAGAGCAGTGGTGCGGACCATGTGGTGTCACGATCAGTTCACCCGTAGTTGGGGAGCTGTGATTGAGGTGCGAAACGTTACCAACATACAAATATTGTTGACATTTACGCCATCAATTAAAAAGCGTCCTAATCTATTTGTTATTAATTTCGTTGTTGCTTTGGGCAATCCCTGCCTACACACGTACGAAGCACAACGCGAACGATCGCGTCAAGTGGTTGGATGCTGAGATAAATGTCTCTCGCATCTCGCGTTACCGAACTATCCTGCTACGTAACACACTTTTGTCCTCGCATTCGTTCGGTAGGATGATGTGGGCGCAACAGTGCGTTCGCCATCCGAATTCATTGTCACGAGTAATGCCCCCTTAGGAACGTTTTGTTGATGGTCGGATTTACAGTGGACTGGTCCGAGTGGGTTGCGATCACCCAGGCGCAGGTGACCGACCACCACTTCTGAGGGACATTCGCTGACGGGAAACCACAGCCTTGGATGTTAGTGTTTATTAATAGAGAAAGAAGTAGAAGCAAACCGGGTACTGGGTGAATATGAGACCGTGGACCAGTCAAGGGAAACAAACAAACACACACACACACACACACAGACACCTTTCACAAGTGGGCGGTATGCGATTTGCTGGAGGTTCGGTAGAAAGAACCATGAGAACCGCCCAATGTGTAGTGGTAGTTCCAACGATGGGTGGCCACAAGCATAAATACACTGCAACAATATTGTTTATGTGACGCGTACCATACCGTACCGTGTGCCGAGAGTCTATTTATTCCCCGTTTTGCTTCGGTTATATTTTTGAAGGTTGCTGCTTATTTTTGAAACTGGCCAGCTATCGGTGTTTTTCCCGCTAGCTCAAGGAATTTCCCCTCGCATAGAGACCAATCAGCTTAGGAAGATCATGTAACGTACGAACATATACAAAAGAAACATGCTCCAAAGAAGAATGTTTTTCCATCTTCTTCTTCATAAATTCCTCTTTCACTGTCTACGCATCTCCCCCGAGGGAGCTAGTTATCGCCTTTGGTTAAATTTTGTACATATTCGAGGTCCGAAGTGTGTTACGAGCGGACACGTAACGAAATGTGGAGGAAAAAAATCAATACATCTCCATGCCTCCCTTTAAAGAAACACTGCCAAACGCTCGAAAAGGAAACCCGTTCATTCTAATTAGATCCAGTACTGGGCAAACCGGGCGAAAGCGTCGGTTATTATTAGAAGACGCCAGGCCTGCCTACTCTGCTTCCCCCGGGGGCCGAGGGACCTGTGGGGGAGTTAGAAGTGGAGAATAAATTACTACCAGCGGGGCCAACACTTGGTAGGCAGAATCGTGAATCATTTTGAGCTTGCCATCGGAAATAACGAGTTCGCATGTATACGCGCGGAGGATGGAAATTCTACCGGGAGATAAGGATTTTCTTGGGAGTTGTTTCACAATTGCCAACTATTTTCCGATTTAAGACAACAAAATATAGTGTTATGTGAATCTGATAGAATGTTTGCATCGAATGAATGGCTCTGAATCTCTGTTCTAACGATTCATGACAACCCGATACTCGAAATTCCATTGTTTCCGAAGATTCATGTGTTTCTTTAGTCAATCGCTGATCGTTGATAAATGTTCGGAAATTTATGTCAAGAGTTTTAACTACCCATAAATATCATAAAAATTTTGAAACTAAAACATTTTTCTGTCCCAGAATAGAATGGAAAGTACTAAGCCCACGAAACCTTTACAGGCACATTGCTTGGACGAGATATTGCGTTCTTACGAATGAATCAACGCTTTCATCAGCGTCTTCGATGGTTAGCTTCTTTATCAGTAAATAAACAAACAAGTAAGGCAAAGGTGTGTTTCCGGGCTTATCACTTTGCGATAACTTCAGGGCCTGGGGATTGTGGACATCTAAAATGCACCATATTTTACGATTTCTTTTCCATTTCCATGCACAAACTCACACGTTACCGAACAAGTAGCGTATCGTTGTTTTGTTCCGTTTCGCTGTGAGATCATGTCCTTTTTTTAACACCACACACCACAAGCCGCTCGACCGGGATAAACAATTGTGCTCAATTACTGGTCCATACACATTCTGGTAAACACATTCGGTCATCGATAATTGTGTCCCTTCATTTCGGGAATGCACATAATCTTGGCTTTCTTTGGCATTCCTTTTACTTTCCGCACACACACACCCACACACACACACACAGGCTATTGCTTTCATCTGGACAAGCTGGATCGATGGTGCAGTCGTTGCACTTTAAGGCGATTCTGGTTTCACCACACGAAGATCGCGACGATTTATCTCACCATGAGATGGTTTTGCCCACTGTTCACGAACATATCTTCTTTTTCTTTTGATAAAACTAAAACAAAGGGCAAACCTAGTTAAAACAACTGGTTGTGAAATGCTTACACCGTGTTTAGCGCCTCCGCGATCCAAAGAACGGTAAAAAAAACTTTAATACACCGGAGCACCACGCACTGAACGCCTCACCTGCACGGCGGAATCTACAGAAGTGAGACTGGGACGCGAAAGTTTGCTTTGGTTCGGCTCGCGCGATTGCGATGAGATGAGATCATTCATTTTGGCGAGAGAACCTTACGCGTATGCAGGATGTGTGCGTGTGTGTGTTTTTCTTTGTTATTAAGATTCTCTTCTTCTCGGTCACTTGTAGCGCGCGATCAACGTGCATTCTGAGATTTTATGTCTTCTTTCATCGGAACGCGTTTTCTCATTTTCTCCCATTCTCTTTTCATGGAATCTGTTGCAAACATGCTGATATAACACAAATTAGATTTGATATCACCATTAATGTAAATTATTCTCATCACACATACACCTGGCATTAAAATTGTACATTGATAATTACTTTTCTCCATTAAAACTTGCTAGTAAAAACAGGTTCTATAAAAAGAAATAATTTTCTTGTTATTGTACAATGAAGAGATATGTTTCGATGGAAAACGCAATAACATCCTCGCAGGTACGGAGCTTCCGATGCAAACAAATCTCACAAGCTGCTATTTTCTACACCTCGCACATGAGAACAGATTTCACTGAACGCAAACAACATCAGCAGAATCTCAGACGAACCGAGATGAATTATTTCCTTTTAAGGACGCAGTACGGAAAGAATATTATTGATTCGGCGTCTTTGCTTGATGGTAAATGCACGGTTCAAAGGCAATTCGACAAATTAAACTTAATATTAGATTCGATGAGCAATAAAATACCTGTGAGGGAGGTGCTTTTCACACTTTCTTATAGGGTTTGCGCGAGATGTTTGTTCTGAGCCCTTTCAACAACCACCAGTAACCACCGCACGCACGAATGTTCTGTATCTGACAAAGTCTTCTTGTTATTTCACTTCACGCAAGACGGACAGCAGGCGATGGTCTCGAACAGAATGATTTGACAGGTCGGTTCTGTAAAAAATAATACGAATTGTAGCTCGAGGAAGGGCTACAACGAAACCTTTACAATGTTACAGCGAACAAATAATTTATGCACTTTTGTTTAAAATAAAACGTGATCCAGAAAGGGGCGTATATTGGACAATATTAAAATTAGCCGCCGTGATGTCATGTGGCACAAACGTTGCCGCCCGCAGATCGTAAACAAACGCTCCAAATGTCAAATTTTGTTTTCAAATCAAACAACAATTGATCGTGCGCGTTTCATTTCCCGTAGATGCTGCAACAGATTTCTAATTTCTTCCCAACTCGTGAATGAAAAGTTATGTTTTCCCAGTCCTTGCAATTAGGCGATAATACATTTGATGCACTAGAAAGACAACATGCGAAAGCACATACGCCTCCAACCAACCAACGAACAACAAGATCACAACGGAAGCAGCAGAGCAGCACCGAGGAAGTGATCGAGGAATCACCAACAAACACAAAATGTCCTGCCGAATTGTCGCGACAGCGAAGTGTTCGGGAAAGGTTGCAGATTATATCGACACAAACCAGAGGACGCAAACCAAAAAATCGTACCGGTAGTAGATCTGATGGGCAACATTCAAGCGCTAGCAATCTTAAGGGTGGCAAAGATGCAAAGTGCTCTTCGATTCGTAGCAAGGATAATTTTTCAGAGTTGTTCAATAGTGACGTTCAGTTCAATATCGATCAATCTACTCGCAGAAATGCTTTAAAACGAACACAAGATTGTCGGCAACATTCAGAGAAATCCAACCATGGACCCTCTCCGGGAAAGCAAATATCCATTCGGCAAAGCGATGAATTTGAAGCCCTCTTTCAAAATAGTGCCTTTTCAATGGACGCTGTTCGTAGCCAATCAATATTGATGCCGTCCCATCCAAACGCTCCTAAAGAGGGCAGTTTTAATACTCTTTTCGAAGCGAGCGATTTTACCCTTGATAAAGCTGAAGAAATTGCGGCACATGCGGACAGCCAGCATAAACAGGTAACCATGGCTGAGAGTGAACTAGAGATCTTTAGCGAAACATTGTTTGATCGTGCCATCTCGAGCGAACCCGGTATGGACGAGCTGTTTGAGACTAGCAGTCTCATAGAATCTCTCCGAGTCGATTCAGCGGACGATACGATCGCGGACGTGGCCATCGACATAGAAAATGTTACCTTTTCTCAACCATTAACAACGGCTAGTATTGCTTTAGGCCAGGGAGAATTCGACGAGAACCATCATCAGTCACGCCATGCAGAAATGGTTAATTTTATCGAGTCAGAATTGGTAAACTCGCTTCGTAACACCAAAGAATCTTCCCTTTTAGATACAGTTGCCAACGGGCACGACGAAAGTAGTATATTTTCCACAAGTGTAATAAACCTGCCAAAAGGGCCAAGAACCCAAACTGAGTCAGAAAAGAGACCACTTGTTGGCAGTATGAGCTTCGATGAAACGAAAGACTTACGTTTGCTCGTCAATTGGGGTCTGCCGAGTTCGATTACAGACGAGTATGCAAGGAAGGGTATCGTCGAGCTGTTCCCCTGGCAGGTGGAATGTCTATCTCGCAAGGAGGTAATCTTTTTTCAATTCTGAATTTTACACCTTTCGTTTTAACATTTTAAATCCCATTGCAGGTGGTTCTGGAAGGCAAAAATCTCATCTACAGCGCACCAACTTCTGCTGGTAAAACACTTATGAGTGAGTTTCTGCTTGCCAAAACGATTACTGAACGAAAATTAAAAGCATTGTTCATTCTTCCGTTCGTGGCCGTTGCACGGGAGAAGATGCTTTATCTGAAGGACCTCCTCGAACCAGGTGGGTTGCGCGTTGAAGGGTTTTATGGCGGTTATCACCCACCCGGTGGTTTCGAGTCGGTCGATCTTGCCGTCTGCACGATCGAGAAGGCTAACTCAATTGTGAACCGGCTGCTGGAGCAGAACGCCCTCACCACGCTGGGACTTGTTGTGGTCGATGAAGTGCATCTCATTTCGGACCCTTCGCGTGGCTACATTTTGGAACTGCTGCTCACGAAAATTCGTTACGTTGCGTCTCGCTGTGAGCATCGGATACAGATCGTCTGTATGTCCGCCACACTGCCCAACATTGATTTACTTGCCCGGTGGCTAAAGGCGGACCTTTACCGCACCGACTTTCGGCCTATTGCGCTGGTAGAGATGATTAAGATAGGCAATCGGGTTTACAGTGCGAAAGGTGAAACAATTCGAGTTCTAAACGGTTCGGTGCTCGGATACACTATACCGAAGGATACGGACCACGTGGTGTTGCTTTGTCTCGAGACGATTCTTGAAAGTTGCGCGGTGATCGTATTCTGCCCATCCAAGGACTGGTGCGAACAATTGGCCATCTCGCTTGCCAGTACGCTACACACGCTTCGCAAAGATAATCATCCGCACGATGAACTGCGGAATGAATTACGCAAACAGTTGGACGGTGTGAGGCAGGACGAGGTACTGCTGCAGCTTCGTAACTCCCCAGCCGGATTGGACAGTGTGTTGGAAAAAACCGTACGTTATGGTGTCGCTTTTCATCATGCCGGTCTAACGACGGACGAGCGGGACATTATTGAGGGATCGTTTCGAGCTGGTGCGTTGCGCATTATCGTGGCCACTAGTACCTTAAGCAGTGGAGTGAATTTACCTGCTAGACGTGTTATCATCCGTACACCCAAGTTCGGTGGCCGACCGATGAGTTCGTTGACGTATAAACAGATGATTGGACGGGCTGGCCGAACCGGACGGGATACGCTCGGAGAGTCCATACTTATATGCAGCCCGGCAGAGGAAAAGATCGGATGGGAGCTTAGTGGAACCGAGCTACCACCGGTGCGATCGTGCTTAGACAGTGAGAACTATGTAAGTAAACGTTGTAAGCATTGTGTCTTGAGAAGGTGATTAGATTATGAGTCGCTAAGAATATATGAGGATTCATGAATATTCGTGGACAATAATGAATCGTTAATGTTATGGATCGTAATTTTATAACAATAAATGCATTTGTTTCTTGTAGGCTCATTTGAAGCGAGCGATACTGGAAATCATCGCCTCTGGCAGCGCCACTACATCTCAGGAACTGGAAACGTTTGTCAACGCAACGCTGTACAGCTGTGAACGGGAGCATCGTTTCACAGTGAACGATCAGCTTTACCAAACGAAATGGTTAAAACCAAAACGAACACTAGTCGGTGACGAGATGGATCCTCACGAGGGTAGTGAGGAAATGGATCCAATTGTCTCGTGCATATCTTTTTTGCTTGAATATGAGTTCATTCGCCTTTTGCAACAGGATCACGTGGAGGATGGCAATACGTCCATCATTACCAAGCGAACCGTCCTCAACGCTACCAGGCTTGGTCATGCCTGCTTAGCGGCGTCGCTACCACCGAAGGATGGATTTCTTCTGTTTAGTGAGCTGCAACGTGCTCGGCAGTGTTTCGTGCTGGAGTCGGAGCTGCATGCAATCTACCTAGTGACACCGTACTCGGTTGCCTACCAGTGGCAGCAGATCGATTGGATGGACTTTCTCGATCTATGGGAAAAGCTACCCAGTGCTTCAAAGCGCGTCGGTGAGTTGGTCGGTGTAAAGGAATCATTCATGGTGCGTGCAATGCGTGGTGCCGCCAATCTGGACTATCGTAGTTTGCAGATACACAAACGCTTTTACACAGCACTGGCATTGCTCGAGCTGGTGCACGAAGTGCCGCTGGGCAATGTTGCACATAAGTTTAAATGCTGCCGAGGGTTGTTGCAAAGCCTGCAGCAAGTATCGGCCACGTTCGCCGGCATTGTGACTGCGTTCTGTGCGTCGTTAAACTGGACTCTTCTACAGCTGCTGGTTGCGCAATTCCGCGAGCGTTTGTTCTTCGGTGTGGCGCACGAGCTACTCGATCTCATGCGCATACCTTCGCTGAATGGACAACGTGCGCGATTGCTGTACGACGGTGGAATTACCGGGCTGGTGCAGTTAGCAAATGCGGAACGACTCACGGTCGAAACCATTCTGCACAATCGTACCAGCTTCGAGGCTGAACGCGTACGCGAAAACGAAAACGAATACGAGGCGGAACGCAGGAAGCGTCTGCGTAATCTTTACCTCACTGGACGATCGGGCGTAACTGTGGAGGAGGCAGCGCGATTGCTCATACAGGAAGCGCGTAACTATTTGCAGTTAGAGCATGGTCTCGCAAATCCATGCTGGTCACAGACGATCGAAACTGGTGCGGTGAAAAAGAATGAAGGCGATGGAGATGAGCAGCAAATAGAACAGGAACTTAAAGGCGAAGAAGAGCATAATCGTTCGAGTACGGCGAAAGCTGACGAACAAACATCTAGCCTGCTCTTGTCGCATGGTGAATCATCGAATTCAACACACTTTCACAACTCCCTGCTGATGAGGAACGATCGTGCGGGTAAGAAGAGTGCGGTCATGCATAATGATAGCACCAAACGACTAACAATCATCGAAGTCTGCAAGGAACTTGCCGCGTATGAACAGTTTTGCCAGCTTGTTGCCAAGCAAAGCTCTTTAACGATCGCATTCGGCGTTGCGCAGGAAGAGTCTCCTTCCGGTACCAGCATTGGAGGACATCTACAGAAGATCGAACGTATATCTAAGGCTCGCAAACGATTGTTTGCATACCCGTTTGATGATAACCTTTACCTCGCTGGGATGGCAATGGCAATGCAGGATACGTCGTCTATTGTATATTACATCGATTTTCAGAACGACACGATCATAGATAGGAACGAAAAGGTTCGCTTTTTACGCACCCTGTTCAGTAGGGAAGCAGTAACGATTACGCTGCTTGACGCCAAGGATCAGTTGAAGATCGTCTACCGGGCAGGATTAATTCCTGCTGCGGAAGGCGATGAGCTGATGGCCGCTACGATACAGGATCCAAGGATAGCTTGCTGGTTGCTTCAAACAGACACAGAAACTCTCACATTAGATGCAATGATCGAACGACACTGTCCCACACTGAAGGAGGCCGAATTGATGTGGACAGGACAGCGTTGGGTAACGCCCAAGTGGACCGGCCATGGTTTGAACCACCACAGTCCGATCGATGCCAAACAGCGGTGAGTGTAATTATCTAGCTTTAGCATTTTAAATTTGTTTTTATCATTTCGTTTTCCACAACAGATGCGCCGTTGAGTGTCTGCTAATTAGCCAATTGATGCCGTGTATAGGTAAGCGACTTGCTGTTAGCGGAGATTCGCTTCTGGTCTGTTTTACGTCACGGGAAATGCCTGTCCAGCTGGCATTGGCACGTGCCGAAGTGATCGGATTTCCTGTCGATCGTGATCGTCTGGGAGTATTGATCACACGCCTTAAAGCATGTCGCGATCGCATCGCGGACGAAGCGCGAAAACTCAATGGTAACCGTCGACTTGACTTCGGTTCATCGCGTGCCGTTGCTAAAGCGTTGCAACTAGCCAGTGGCAATCAAAAGCGTTGCCGCACGGTGCGACAGGTACTGGAGCGGCTGGAAAGTCCACTAGCCGCGCTCGTGATTGCACATCGTAAAATAGAAAGTAACCTCACCAGGACTATCGAACCATTGTACCGGGTCATACGTCCCGGTTGTGGACGGGTGCATGGACGTAGCTTCTGTTTCACTTCAACTGGTCGCATTACTATGCACGAACCCAATCTGCAGACGGTGGTGAAGGACTTTACTGTACCGGCCGGTCTTGGATACGAAACGGATGGTGAGCGTATGTTCAGCTGTCGCAGCACGTTCGTGTGTACCGATCCCGAAAGGACGGTATTGCTTTCTGCTGACTTTTGTCAGCTCGAATTGTGCATTCTAACGCACCTGTCTCAGGACCGGCAATTACTGACGGCACTGGGTGCTAACGATGGAAGCGAATGTAAGGACGTGTTCCGAGCGTTAGCGGCTCGCTGGAACCAGATCGAAAGGGAATCGGACGTAAGCGAAGAGCTGCGAAACCGCACAAAGGCAATTGTTTACGGCGTTATTTACGGTATGGGTATACGCACACTGGCAGCCGAATTGCAACTCGATGAGGATGCGGCACGAACCGTAATGGAACAATTTCACGCCACCTACCCAGAGATACGTCGCTACATCGAGCGTGTCGTACGGTTAACCCGACAGCTTGGATACATCGAAACGCTAACCGGGCGGCGACGCCATTTGCCGGCCATTTCCAGCGAGAATGCCCGTGAACGTGCTGAAGCAGAGCGTCAGGCGGTCTGCACCACAATCCAGGGTTCGGCAGCCGATATTCTAAAGAACGCTATCGTGCGCATGAGACGTAATTTGGGTAAATATCGGAACGTACTAGAGTTGGGCGAGATTCGGTTAGTGTTGCACATGCATGATGAACTGATCTATGAGGTTCCACGCAAACAGCTACCTAAGGTGGCTAAGATACTCAAATCCAGTATGGAGAACTGTGCCAAACTGAGCGTGCCGCTAAGGGTAAAATTAAAAACCGGCCCCACTTGGGGTACGATGCAAGAATTGTCGTTGGGACGATAGCCGAAGGGCAGAGTGCATTTCATATTAGCGCTTACAAAGTATTGCCAAGATGACTCACACCAAACCAGCCAGACTAAGGCCATGCTCAAAAGTATTGAAACGATTCCATAACTTACAATGTACGCTTGCCTTATTGCGCGGCTTGCTTGCGTTATTATATAAACTACAACTACCACTACTGCTACTCACAAGAATGTATCAATCGTGATATGGACTGCCAACACCATGGGCTTCGAGATGCTTGTTTATAAAGATTCTTATTGATAGCTGAATTGTTTCTGGCTGAAACCGAAATCGAAGTCTTGGTTCGTTCCCTATAAAAAGCAAGTGAAAGAGATGTGACTGCATAATACGTTCTCCAGCAAGCGATCAGTACGCAAGTGTGTTACTTTTACTGTCTACTCTCAGAGAAGCGAAACGCAATCGATACTCCAAAAATGGACAAACAAGAGGCAACTGGTGAAGCAATTAAGGCGAACATCCAGCAACTTCCGCCGGATCACACTAAAGAACAGCGTGAAAAGGCCGTTCATGATGCGATTCAAAGCGTCAAAAAGTAAAATGGCTTATTGTGACCAATAAATCAATTCCCACGTGAAATGTACTGCTAAACAGAAGTCCATTGTTAAACACTGGTTTCTTATTCTTGTACATGCATTTACCTGGAAAGAAATACGAAAAAATGGTGTTATTTTCGCTGATGACTATTTGTTTTCGGTGGTTCTGGAAGGGTAACAAAAAGCCTTCCAGAGGTAACTTAAAAACATAGTGATTCTTTGGCAAGGGGAACGTATTATACCGAAAAGGGCGAATATTTCACATTTCTGAATAGAAAGTCGATCGTTTTTATAGGAATATGTCTGATATATCGATTTGTCATAACAAGCATTTCCTTCTGTAGATTGAACATTTGTGGAACGATGCATCTCTTTCTTAGTTGGATTTATTAAATAATCAACTGTAAACTGGGAATGGTTTGTTCAGATTCTGCATTAAATTTTGAAGCAAGAATCATACTATTGCTCTCACTTTCCCTGTTTTGCAGCCCATTCCGTCCAGGATCCCTTATAGTTACGAGCGCTTAAAAAAGTAAAAAAGAAGATTGATTATTTGTATTAATTTCGGTTAAACAAAGTGTACTAGAACCAAACTAAGCGGTAATACTAATAATGAATTCTGAAGCAGCAAGATCTACGTGCGGCTTATGGATAGATGCGATCGTGTTACAAAATAAACTCGTTTTAACACTTCATAGTGCTACATACTTGGTAAATCCGAGACTAGAAGCAAGATCCGTTGCTTTTTGCGCTCGTCCACCCATCTTGCAGTGAAATATCACTTCCGTGCTTGAACTGGGCTTATCACGTCCAAACTTCGTCTTGAACGCTTCGTCCGCGAGATTTAGACCTTCCTCAAGCTGAGACACTGTAAATACATTGAAATGGGGAACGAGATGGACAATGATGGATAAATGTCTAGGTTGTATCATGGAGTGGAAGCGAATTTTGAATATTTCGTTGAACTGTACAGCTAAATTCTTATTCGATCGCATCATTCCATCCCCCACAAAGCAAAAAAAGATGAGAAATTTGTTGTGCCCCCAATGGTCCATATGATCCACCTGTTCCATACTAGATGAATTGGGTTAGTTGCCTTCGAGTATACAAATATTAGTACAATGTAGAGCCCAAAATGGAACATAAACAATGTTGGGCTTACTTTCGATAACCAAGTTCCGCAATCGCTTCGAGTGCCATCTGGCTTCGTCGACCCGTACGACAGGATAGAATAAGATAATGATCCACACCCGGCTTGGGCACACCGTACTCTTGTGCAAACGCATCTCCACTAGTTTCGGGTCCGAAAGCTTGCTTTACCTTATCCACTGGTGTGCAACCAGCAACGGTAGAACATTTGCATTAGTTTATGATAAAAATAGACTATTTTCGCTATTTTTAATAGCCACACGTGCGGTACATTTAGCCGAAAAATGTAGTGTTACATTCCATTTCAGACTGTGGAGAATACTTACGGGGAATGTTAATACTAGTGGGAATTTTGCCCGTCTCGGCCAGCTCGTCTGGATTGCGCACATCGATCAGCAGCTTCTCCGGGTGGTTGGGCAAATCCAACACCTCTTCGTACGTAGCGATCGACATGGTGGTTATACTACAGCAAGCACAGATGTTACCCGTCACGAATTCGTTGCTGTCCGCTATCAACTGAAACGAAGTAAAGCTAAATTTGATCCAGACGTGTAGCGTTTTTTCATGTGAGAAAGTCTTATCGGCACTGTCAGATAAGAGTTATATATTCGTGTTGCTGATAAACCAAAACGTTCTGCTACGATATGATACATTTTGGGACTCTTAATGAACTACACGCTTGATCTCATAGTACACAAAGGGCAATTCAAATGATTTTATTACAAGGAAGATGTTCTTCAGTAAACTTTAACTAACTGCGCGCGCAGTTAACAGTGGTATCGAATAAAACCCCCAAAAATTAGCCAGTTCCAAGCTTCACCCCGGGGTCGTTACCAAATGTGAGACCAAATGAGACCGGTTAAACTGGCAAGTCATGTTTAGCTGCGTATTCCAACCAAGAACCGACGTAATTCTTCACACTATGCGATAAAAAAATCAACAAATAAAATACGTTAGCGTTGTAGATTCTAAAACCAATTTTTAAAAACTGTGCACAATATCGTACTTTTTGTACCCAAGTTGGTCCGCTTCTTGTGCTGCTTGTCCCGCACGTACTCCAGAGCGACAGCTGAAGATGATCGGATCACTAGCGGCTGGTTTCTTGCGTCCATACTTCTTTTCGAATTCTTCCGGACTGAGACCCAGCTCAGTTCGTACAGTTTTCACTGAGAAAACAATAAAAGGCCATTAAAAATCCAGTGATCGAAATCGTGTTGGCGTATTTCGGCTATATTGCACGTGATGCTTACGCGGAATGTTGATGCTGGTTGGTATTTGCCCAGTGGCGGCCAATTCCGATGGTTCGCGCACATCAATCAGTAGCTTTTCGGGATGGTTCGGTAGATCATCAATGTCTGCAGTTGTGGCTACAAGTTGCGGTTCGATACAGCCCGGTGCATATCGATTCCCACCGCAATCGTTTGGGCTTGCTGTCACCATCACGGTACACAGTGAAAATAGCAAAACAATGTTCCCCATGAGCGACATGCTTTCATGGACAAGTTTACAATCGAAATGACATGCTGATTGGACGCTCAAATAGTCTGCCAAATTGCGTGCCAGTCTAAAGCGTCCAGACAGTGACGCAGGGCAAAAACCGGTTCTATCCGACAGTAAACACTAGCGGAATCAGCAACCCACGAAACTGAAGAAAGTAAACGCGCCTATTCATTATGTCTACCATTCGTTTAAAATGGCAATATCATTCAACAATATGATCTAAAGCTTCTTTTACTGATGATTGACGTACGAAAGGACTGATAATCAGCATGCAGTTCTTATCATATCCGTTTGTTTACCTCCCTGCATAACACTCTTACCGGTAGTGGCGAACGATCGGAAGTTAGCATTAATCGAACGGAGAAACACATCTCGTTGTGTTGCATCTATACCTCCCGCTGAGTTATCGATCAAGTGGCACGTGCGAGCTATCGAAACCGTGGGGCAATAGTCTATGCATGAATAACGTCGGATGTGGAAGACCGCGCGCCGCACTGCAGCTGTTCTCGATAACATGTTTATGCTTTTCTTTTTGAAATGAATATAGGTGATTTAAATCGTTACCACAACTTGACTGAATATTTAACCAATCTGTGGCCGTGTGAATCTGTCACACAAACAGCATACTTACGTAATCGTAGCTCTATTAATTGTAGGCGATTAGGCAGACGCGTTCGGTACACTTGTTGCTAGTTTGATTTGATTTTCTTGTACGCGCTGCGGCAATGCAATGTCAAACTTCAAACTGCAGCTTGTACACCTTGCGCCCCAGTGGAAATACTCTCTCACTGAGCATGCTTTGGTTGTTTCTCATTTCTTCTTTGTTTCCCTTCGTAAAATACTGAATAGTGGGACAAAACTGACACAAAATTGGCCAAAAAAATACAAAACAATCTTTTTCGGCACACAAAGTGCTTCAATTTTCGAAAAATGCTACCAACCGCCATAAGCTTTTGATTATTTTATTTATTCTCAGAATTTTGTACGAACTTTGGAAGCTGCAGGCTTGTTTTTGAATAAAATACGGACATTTTTTGCCATGAAGTAAACAAAAATATTTCGAACAAAAAATATGTCTAACTCAACATGCGATCGCAGCGCCACCGGCGGAGTATGCGATAACTATCAATTCTTTTTAGATCGGCGGCGCAGAGTTTGTCGTTTTTCGATGCCGGAGTGAAAATTGGATCGCTTTTGTGCTTCACAACCAACGTAAGTGTGGAACAAGTGTACAAAACACCAAGGGAACACGACAGAAGCCGATATTCGTTCGATTACTATCGTGCCAGCAAATGGGCAAAGTGAACATTTTCCAGCACTTGCGCGAAAATGTAGGAAGCTTTCTCGCGCGCGCGATCATTTGTGCGATTGTGCGTAATAATACGCCAGCAGCGTGCGCAGCATCGTTCAGTGAAGGGAGAAAATGGTGCGATCGTTGCTGAAAGTTGTATAGTACATCTAAAAAGTGTGCATATTTTAAGGATAAATGTTGTGCCAAATGAGAAAAAACAGTGCAGTTCGTACGTAGCAAGTCCCCACCCCGTCACCTCGTTTCGTACGAGGTGGGCTAGCGGGAGGATGCTGGTTGGGAAAAGCAACGAAAAGGTTGTATGATGTTTAGTGGGGAAGGAATGGAAGCAGAGAAACGCGAGCACGGTGCGACGGGGTGTGAAGGCACATTCCATTCATAGCTGCTCTTCTTCTTACTCGTTGCGTGGCTTCTTCCGTCTCACTCGTTCTCTCGCTGTGTAATGTTTAAAGTTCATTCCAACACGCACACACTGACGCCGACTCTTCGCCGTAAGAAGCTGGCGTTGTATATAGAGAGAAAAACCTTCAGTGGATAATCTAATCACCTGCGCAAAACATGTAAACATCAAATTGAATTAGTTTGGGCAGAAGAGAACCCGCGAGCGATCAGCAGCTTAACAGCGAGATGTTGCCTCCAATTGCATGCAGTGCAGCGCGAGCAGTGTGTTCCAATGGGGTTGAGGAATAAAATTCCTTCATCCCGCATTCCATCGGTGTAATTCACCTCGTTTCTGTGGACGAACAGTCGGCGACACACTACCACCGTTGCAGCAGAGCATTTGCACACGATTTTGCAAGGCACCTCTCGAGGGCCCAACTCTGCGATATGCTCGACAACGCGCTTCACCACCATGGTCCGCAGGTTGTGCGATCCGAAGTTAGCCGTGCGCGCCACATGATGATGGCTGCATTCCATTCCGTATGTGTCATTATTACCTTCTCTTCGCTCGCTTTACGGGATACAGGGAACCATTCAACATTCTTTCCCGTGTGTCTCTTCGCAGTGCTGTAGATTGTGGCCATGTGCGCAAGCTGTTGTAGCAATGGGTTTTTGTTTTGAAGACAGCAAGTAAGGCTTCGACAAGTTAAGAGGATTTTTTCGGATTATCCCTATGCGCAGTTCGTTCTATGTCCCACGGTAATATTCCCCAATATTCATGGACGAATTCTAAGTTGTGAGGTGCCACCAAGTGAGGCCTTTGTGGAGTCAGCATTATCTGGAGTTGTACCCCAGCCATCGTCTACCCGATACCCGTGTCATTAGATATTGAAGAATCTTTGGTCTGATATGGAATGTTAAGACAAAGAGCAAGGTCATCAGAGTACCAACCAAGTACTTCGAAGAATCCTCAGAAGAACTTGTGGAGTTACTGGGGTCAAAAAAACGGTTTTTGCTGCAGACCGTCCACAATTCCGTAAACATTCCAGAGGTGTTCATCATCAGGCTTAAATGTAACACCACTCCACGCATGGATAATCTTACAATCGAGATATTTGTGATGATGTTTTAATGTGGTTGTGTTCTAACATATCATTTTTCTTTTTTCTCAGGATGGAACCATACTTGTGCTATTAAACATACATGAGAATTCTTCACGAAACATACGCGAATTTTGTGAAAAGATTAAGGAAGTAATATAGCCCCAACGAGACGAAACCCGTGTGTGGATGTGTCCAGTGCAGTGAATCATCCCATCCTGAATTAATGCTTAATTGAAATAGTTTGTGAAACGAAACAAGACTAAACAACAACGGCCGTATTACCGCCGTAAGATCGCAAATCAACAACCAGCAAGAAACATAAATATAGAAACCAAAGGACCTAAGCAAGGGATTGTGATTGTTCTTTGAGATCAGTGGTTAGTGAAAAATGTCCCATGGAGGAGCCGCGCGGTACTCACAGTACATATCCAGTGCAGGTCCTCAGCAGCAACAATCGAATGGTGCGGGGAAATCTGCCAACCAAACGGCATCCTCAATGACGATGCCACAGCAGCAGCCACAGGTGCCTTCGCTTCCTTTCATGCGACCACCGATGTTGGTGACGTCTTCCGGTGCTTCCATGCTACCACCGCCACCGTGCCCACAAACACCACCAACCTCCAGTGGACTTCCAAAGTATCCCGGGTCACCCATCGGTAGTCTGTCTGGATCCGATACGGATGTTTCTACCTCGAACGAAAACCTGTCACGGGAGGAACGGTATGTACTGAGCCATGCCCGGGTTGAGCCGCAAGGTGAAGAAAATCTGCAAGGAAACATAACACCAGTGAATGAGATCCAAGGTAAGCGCAATGCAACGCGAATCGTGTGTGGTTAACTTACGCAAAACTTCCGCTATTGCAGGACGATTCATTGGAGATAAGTTTTCGTCGAACACTTCATCAGATTCAACGCGCTATGCCACACCGACCGGTGGCAGCAGTAGCCGCAGTATCTCAGAAACACGAGGTGGAAGCATGTACGCCAATATCGGTGCCGGTCCGGATGGACCATCGAATCGTAGTTCGATGGCTGGCTCAAATCGCAACTCGTTGAAGGAACCAAACTCGAATCGCTCTTCGATGGATGTCTCGCAGTCGTCGTACAATACGCTTATCATCCACGATGATATCTACAGCTCGGTCGCCTCTTCCGGGCGCGAGTATGCCGGCAGTCCGCCACCGTACATGAAGAAGGAGCGACCACGCTCATATGGCGAAGCTGCCCCGAATGCCCCGATGCAGGATATATCAGAGATCAGCGAAGAGTACATTAACCAAAGCCACGTGCTGAAGCATCTGGCCAAAGAGGTGAAGTTGTCACGCGCTAATGCTCGCAACAGCCGTCAGCAGTCGAGTGGTGGCTCCACGGCATCCAACATGGATGGTGAGAAGAAGATGGCAAACAAGGGTGGACAAGGTCGGCGGGGCAGTGAAACGACGGCCGGCGGTGGAGGGAAAAGCAATGCGAAGCTGAAAAGCAAGAGCCAACCCGATCTCACCCGGATGTACGACATCGATCCGGAGGAGGTGGAAGCGTTAGTGAAGGAGAATCAACTGCTCAAGCAACAGTTGAACAATTGCTACCTGAAGGTTGCCAAAAGTCAAAAGGTACTCTTTATTTGAGTTTCAGTTGGTAGACAGTTGTTATGTAACGTTCGTTTCTATCGCTTTAACAGTTGGAACAGGAAATAGCAAATATCTATAGAGTGCATGAGGAATTGGTGCAGTCTTGCGATCGACGCGAGCGGTTGGAAAGGGCGGCTCGTACACGGCTGCAGCAGGATTGCCGAAGACTGCAGGAACTAAACCGAGCGTTCCGGGACCAGGTCGAGGTTTACCAGAGCCAACTGCATGCATCGTCCGATCACCAGCTCGGTCGAACGCAACAGGACGTACTCATCTCGCAGCTAGTGAATCAAAGTACGTACAAATGGATGCATAAAGTTGTGCGCTTGGCTTACCCGATTATATTCTTTTTCAGACAAATCGCTAATCGACGCTAATCGACGACAATGTATCGAACTACAGGCGCAGAACGCGACACTCGAAGAACAGCGTATCCATATTAACGTACTCGACACGGCCCTGAAACGTCTCGAGGAGGAGGTTAGTAATTAGTTAGAGGATTAATTTCTATATCTAAAATACTTCAACATCTCTTCTTCCAGTGCCGACAAAAGCAAGTATATGTGGAGCGCTGTTCACAGTTGCAACATGCGTTACAATCTCTGCAAAATGCAAGTGAACGACGCGAACAGGCCGAGCGAAAGTTGCGCATCGACTACGATAATGATATGCCAAATCGAAGCGGTAGCAGCACTAACAGCGAAACAGACAACCTCAAATGGCAGTTGCGTGAGAAAGACGCGCAAATACTACGGTAAGAACCCAGTTTACTTCATATTACTTTGTACTGCCAGCAATGTTGATTGATGTAATTGTTTTACCTTGACCTTCGCAGGTTGGAATCCGAATGTGCCCAGCTGGAGCAGCGTAATCTGGAAGAATCTAATGTGCGCAACGTGGCCAAGCTGGCCATGGAGCGAAACTCGCAAGAAACGGAGCGTATTCTTGCTGAGGCAAAGCAGGAAAAGATTCGTTACCTTGACGAAGCACACGCTGCCAATCGGAAGGTGACGGAACTACAGACTCGGCTGAAGCTGGTAGAGAACCGACTCGCTGAGAAGGACGCTATGATACGTGCCTACCAGGGACAGAAAAGTATGTGCTCAGCAATTGGTGAATGTTAATCCGCAAAAATATGTTCTAACAAACGAAATATTTTCTCTCTGGTATTTTCCCCCCGTTTCAGTTTATGGCTCGACAAACTCCTACGGATCGTACAACCTATCGTCGGATAGTTTCGCATTGAATCCACTGGGAGCGTACAACTCGCAGGCATCGTACGTGGACGTGTCGAGCGGTGCATTCGATGTAACCACCGGTACCGGTGGTTCACTGCTCGACCCATCGTCCGTTGTTGTAGGTCCGTACGGTCCAGCGGCAACGGCGGCGGTTGTGTCCAGTTACGCGTCCTCTTACGGTCCGACCGCCACCAATCCTTCCTCCTTTGTCCAGAGCTCCCTGAATCTCCCAACTGGTGGTGTTGTTGGTGGGAGTGTTACAGGAGGGGGACCCGGTACCGTCGGTGCCTATTCGTCTCCGGGTAGCAGCAGTACCACCTCGAACTACAGCAGCTCGGCCAACTTCGGTGCCGGTAGTGAGCACACGATCTACGACAGCAAGAGCTACGACGCGCAGCGTAAATCGATCGACGATCAACTGAAGCAACTCGATGAGCAGTTGCTGAGCAAGGTGAGTGAACTGTCGCTAGTGGAGAAGCAGCGCCAGCTTAATCAGCAGGCAAGGGCACTGGCGGCTAAGCTGAAAGCGGTTGCCGCCAGCGGAGGAGGACGAGCTGGTTCGTCCGGTCTTGGTACGGCCAGTGATACCTCATCGGCGGGCTCGAGCACGGACGCGAATGGCAACGGTAATCTGCTGCATGTTGCCTCTACTAACCCATCAAAGCCTACCGGTACACGCACCGCTTCCTCCTCTACCTCCTCCTCGTCTTGCGTGCCCTCTAACGGTGGCAAATCGCAACAGCTTCGTGGCAAGGTGCCGCTACCATCGACGACGGTCACCGCGGCAAGCTCGACGAAAAAACATCATCACAATATGGCCAAAACCACCTCCACACCCGTGATAGCTACCAAGAAATCTCCCGGTGGTGTGATCACCGCATCCGTGGGCACCAATACCACGTCCGGGTCAGCTAATGGCAACCATGGGAAGAAATTAGCTGCATCATGCAAGAACGTTTCCACCTCCGCAACCGATTCGTCGTCATCGTCCTCCTCTGAACCGGAAACATTCTATTAAACGCGAGGATTACCTCCCTGCAGTTGCTTGGATCATTTTAGCATTATTTCCTTCTTCCCATACCGTATATCATTCCGCATGCATGCCGCCGCCAACACCAAAGATTAAAACAAGAAAAACAAATGTCAAACGCGCAGATAAACGGGCGTGTTGCACAATTCGCGCAAGGTTTTTTTGCACTAGCGGTGTACCTATATAGCTTATATTTTTTCTTAACAATGGTAGCAGTTAAACAGCAGCCCACCGGTTTTCTTCGGTACTGGCTTTCGTTTTGGTCGCGCCCAGAGCACAATCGTTGATCGATCGTCGAAAATGAGCAAGCCAAGAACACGAGAAAGCACTCGAAGCTCAATGGGTGATGAAAAGCTACTGCCCAGTTTAGGGTTTCGCGTGCTTTACATACTTTTTTTTAACAATTACTCTGGGGCGAGCTCTGGCAGGGATGATGGGCACCGCGTGCCTGCGTGTTTGTGTCCTTTTTTAGCATGTAACGGTGTAACTAATTTATTTGTAAACTGTGCTCCTTTTCCCCCACCCAAAACATTGGGTCGGAGAAAAGGGTGTCGAAATCCACGGGTAAAGAGGATCGCCGTAAGTATCGCAGCGCGTTTTGGCGTTGGGAGAGGTGTTTTTTTTTAAATTGGGTTTTAGCTTCGTTTGGTTTCCTACCGCAGAACCGCATGACTGCATGACAATAGCAATAATAAAACAGCCACAGTGTGAGGCAGGAGAACTGGAGGATAATCGTAAGGATTAGCTATACTCAGAGCTATCAGAGCGCGGTAGGACTACTATAGGTTTAGAGGGACAGGTAATAAGCATAGAAATTGTTGCTACAGGTCGTTTAAGGGCGGCCGATCGAGATCAGAGTAGATGAGGAATGTGTTAACACTTTTCCGGCAACACAACTCCCTACGCCTAACTGTCTAATGGGAAGCTGACCGTCAATAGTACATACGATTAACTTCATTACCGTTCAAGACGGTAGATCGTGACGGTAGCAGTAGCTAATACAAGTAAAATTACCTCAAAATTGTACTTCCTCACGTGACCTCTTAAAGTTATCTCTGCTTTTCATCCATGGCTCTAGATAGATATGTTTTCGTGCTTCCATACCAAACGATCGTATAGTTGCCATCGTTAGGATACCGATCAGCAGGTTTGTTGAGTTTTCATAGCTACGAAATAAAGGGAAACACTCCAGGAACGATTCGAAAACTATAAATGGCGGAAATAAAGTCAAGAACAGATGCATTTAAAACAAGAGGTCGAAATGCCAACAGGCTGTGTGTTTGTTTTGTGCGTGTGTCGTTTTGAATGCCGTTTTCTGTGTGAATTTGTGTTTTTTCACCATTTTGTTTTCCTCCCCATGCTGCCATTCAACTCAAAAACAGAAAAATTCGATAACTTTCTCAAATGTTTCAAGCTGTTCGTTTGTTAGTGCTTTCATTTTTGCCTCGAAAACTTTATGATTTTATGAGCAGGTTGAATGGCGCACCGATAACTTCCAGAATAATGTTCGATGACAGCTTCATCTTTACTAGCAATCGTGTGTACAATCCTGTTGAGTTTCATAGACCTAAAGCTGCTAACGCCTACCTGGTTCAATCCCATACGCTATAAACAACAGGTGACTTTACTTGGGAAAGTAAATCTGCCCAAATGACGCTAATAATCTGATGACATAGTGTTTCTCATGCAGCCTAATATTTAGCCCGATTTGTGTATCTAATAAGCGTGCTGTTTATTGTGCATTTGCCTATTTTAAGCAATTTCCTGCTCAGGATCAGGTAAGCGGTTTTATTTATTCCTCAAGGGCGCTGAACGAAACTGCAGGGTAAGCAAACAATATGGTCCATTTTGGTAGTATCAGCAAAGTATACGAAATAATGGATCATTTTCCTTCTTCCATTCCCAGCGAGGACTATGCTGCTTCCCAAGCTTGACCACAAAGAAACCGATTCAATCGCTGCTGGCCGACGAAGTGTCTGTCCTTTCCACAAACAATAGTGAAACATTTCTCCAGGTATACTAACGAACTGATCGTGGCAAATGTTCCAGACTGTTTTAAAGTAATGTTTATTTATCTGCAGAATCTGGCGCATATTGGATCGGACCGACGTTCGGAACAACCTCCCGAGCGAGATCAGCTAAGTAGTAGCGGTGGTCAAAAGGCGGACGATATGGTGCTGCTGGAGAAACAAGGCCGGTGCTCGCAGAAACTACGAGGTGGCAGCAGTTCATCTAGCGGAACCTTAGGCAACTTGGCACACGTGTCACAAGCCGTGGGGCAAAACATGACCGACATCAGTAACATTGGTGGATCGGGAGGTGCGGGTGATGTTTCCAGCGGAGGCTCAGGAGTCTCTAGTAACGGCAATAAGGTGGGCATTGAGCATCGAAATTGTTTTATCGGCCGCAGGCTAATCGTATCTCTCACATAGGTCTCAAAGATATTATCCGGTGTTTCGCAACAGGTTACCCAGCGTGGATCTTCTTTGCCACCGAGCGCACTGCCAAGACCTCCGAGAAGTTTGAAACCACCGCGCAAGATCGAGTACGGCCGGCTAAGTGACGGAGGAAGCGAAAGTGGGAAGAAAACTCGCGCTACAACACCACCATCGCCGGCATCTTCCTCCGGAGCCAGCCAGGGTGGAGGGAGCCTCAAACGGTCAGGTCGTGAGTTCTCACCCGCGAAGGGAAGTTACGTTGAAATGAAGGACACGCTACAGCTAACCAAGGACTACCAGAGTGGCACTACGTTAAAGCACAAATCGTACGGTTCGATGACAACGGTGGGTTCCGGCGGTGGTACACAACCATCCGTGGCCAAATTTGGCTTCGGATCTTCCAGATCTGGTACGGGATCGTCTGGGCCATCCGGTGACTATCCTTCGACGAAAAACTACCAACGACTGGAGGATCCATCGCCGACCGGTTCTACAGCGGCAACGGGTTCGGTAGGCCATCGGCACAACAATAGTTCCTCGCAGTCGTCTCAGTCGCGCAAAAGCTCTGGTGACTCCGGTACACTGAAGCGATCGCTTCTGCCAAACACGGGCCGTAAGCCGAATGTTGCTGGAGGTATGGCGAAGGGTAGCGGATCACGCGACTCGTTGAATTCTGCATCGTCCGGTTCGAATCACTCGAATGTGGGACCGGCTCGTTCCAGCCCACAACCACAGCACCATCCCGCTAGTGCGGGATATCATGCACATCAGCTGACTTCCCGCACGCCACCCCGCTTTCTTCAGCACCATCATCAACCTTCCACCTCCGTTGAATCGAACAAATCGCAATCAAACTACCACAGCATGCCGACTGCCCAGACCGTCCAACAGTTCCATCACGGATTCTTCGCCAAGTTTCCTTCACCACACGCAGGTTCACCGGTAAGGAACGGTGTGCAACAGCAACACCACCCGAAAACATCTTCCTCGCTACCTAGCTCCAGTATTCTACATGCCGCTGCAAACTCATCGGCCACGTCGGCTATTGGCCAGGCATCCACCGCTTCCCTGCCACCGAAGCCGTCCATGCTGGACAAGATGGTAGGAGGAACGTCCAGTGCTGTCGGCAGTCAGCAACAGCGACGGGGCAATAGTTTGGCACGAGTAGAGAACAAGTATCGCATTCAATTCTGATTATATTCGTAGGGACAAAAACTTTAGTAGTATAGCAAGAACATGTCATGCATGGCCCCAAAGCTCACAGCCTTAGTGTAGTGAAGACCGGAGTAGAAGATCTTCAAATGGGCAGCGAGGATGGTGGAATGTGTTGCATTCTGTATACAATCAATGCTACAAGGTCATCAAACACATTACTCACGCAGTCATCGATCACGTCTCGTGTTGGAAAAGAAAATCAAAGATCCAAATTGTCAAATTTGCGACACATGGTAAGTAATCTAACGGATGATCAAGTGCGGCAGAATATTGATTGCAGAAATTAAAGTGAATTTGTGCAACGATTTGAAGATGAAATTTTGGGAGATCTTACTCATAGGCAACTTTTTCTGTACATTACATTGCAAGTTATATGTCCATCAAGAATTTCAAATCTTGTGCCATGGACCATAATGGGCATCAAAAATTGGTACTTTTGGTAGTGTTAAAAAAATGGAGAGTGGATTAGTGAAACTGAATATAACTGACCCACAACCGTCATCAAGTTTGAGTTTCTTGTTTCCTCTAGACATACTTTTTAAGTTTGTGTTCGAATAATCTGTGCTTCGATAATTGGTAAATCTCGCGCTGTGCATGCATCGTAAAATGGTTCCAGTTCTATGCTTCACTTTCAGACACAACTGCTATTACCGAACGTGCGTATGTGACCTCTTAAAACGTCTGAGAAGTAGTCCAGTACGGGCTTTTCGCTAACGGTAACTTTCGCGATCTTCATCCATCGCGTTTTGGACTCGTGCGGCTTCAAAGACAATATGTATCGCATGCTGCTTGGGCAAAGTAGCGCTGGAGTCTCTTCCTCCGTCTCACCAATGTAATGGACCGACAGGCGAGATGAGAAGTGGTTAAACAACTTTCCCGTTTCTTGTTCCGGTTTGTTCGCTTGTTTCTTTTTTTAATGCGGTCTCTCCTTTCCCCTATCACCGCGATCCGTGGTTCCCCTTTCGCTTAGTTTTTCTTTTGATTTTTCTCCTTCCTCTATCATTCGCTTCCTTTTGGGGCGGTCGCGATCGGCATGGATGGCACGATGACGATTTGTACGGTGAGGTTACGAAACTTGAGCCGCGAAGCTAGGTGATGCAAAACTTTTCTTTTCTCGTCAGCTCGGTATGCGTGGAATACGGGGGAATTGGTTACGGGAAGTTGAAAACAGGGAAATAATGACAGTATGGCCGGAAATCTTCTCACTTCTGCTTGTATTTTGCGAAACAGACCTATTTGAATGGGGTTGTGCTGGTGGAGGGCTACCAACTTTATGTTTATCATGTATCCATCCAAGCATCCATGTTTTTTTTAAACCTAGTGTCTCCAGTGCAGACCAGCCAGAGTTCCATCGATTCCCCATTTACCACAGGATCTCCTGCATAAAGGTTCCTGAGGAGCATTCTCATTACACAATTTCAACAAATTTTGGGTTAAAATCGGCTTTACCAGCTCGCTGTGAATCTACCTATGCTTCCATATCTCTTATACACAAACGCTTTACATCATTACCGGTAAAAACCGTTCCCAAACCGTCTGTCCCTTGCTGTCTAGAGCATGATTGCCGTAATGTGTTTTCCCCTAGCTTTGCTTTGCATAATTACGTCATGAATTTTCGCACTAAAAAGCCATAAATAAAACAAATTTCCGCTATTTAACATGCAAATAATACACGTTCTCATCTCATTCCATTCGGTTACTCACACAAACACACACATGCTGTCCACTGTGTTCAGCTTCTGACAAAGAACGGAAAAATGTAGGTAACGGTTGCCCGTGGTCTGTGGTTCGGAGGAAGGAGTATTCGTATTTGGCCTAAATTACTGTGGCCCAATTTCCCGGGTGTGCCCCCCCCCTTGGCAGTACCCGAATGTCCTCGATAGAAAGAGGGGTAGTTAAAAAAAAGTCTCCATCTCGGCTTGTGTGAGAAAATAGAATAAGTAAATAAGTTGCTTGGGCCCCGCTATGTCTATTGTTCAAGATTGTTTGGACACGTGCACAATGTGATCGGAAGCATTCTGGCCATTTTTCATGATCGTTCCCGGTTGTTTGAGTGGCATTATCGTTCGTATTACGTCAACGAAAACTTCAACCCAACATGCAAAGGCCCGGGTGATAGGATAATAAAACAGCCAACAAGAAGCAACAAAACAACATCGACACATACCCGATGACGTTTGGATGATGACGATGATGATGACGCTGTCTAACCTTCACGAGCTTCAGTCTCGAATGTTTTCCTTCGCTCTCGCTTGTGCGTTCACGGCTGGGATTACATTTTCGTTTTCAAATCACGCTGATCCTTCTTGGCATGGCTGGCGGGACGTGTATCTGACCTAGAAATGAATTTCGATCCCTTCAGGCCCTCGCATCGCCACCTGCAGGCTTTCTCTTCTTCCGCCATCGCTCATTCCGCTGCTTTATCGTCTATTTCTTACCGCGGTCTCTATTTCCTCGGGTTGCTTCGTCGTCAAGGTTTCACCTTGCACAACACAGGGAAACCGAACGCAACGAAACTTTAGCAACCGAGCCCATTCGCCATGGGGAGAGCAAGAAAAAACTTGTTTCTTTTGTCAAATCCTTTAATGTACGGAAGGGAACGCATCTTCTGTAGGAGATTTTAAAGAGACATTGCTTTTATTTTCTTTCGACTTCATCTCATTTCCAAAATGTAAAACTTGTTCTCTTCGTGGGTTCGATTATCTTGCCGGGGATCATCCTTCCAAAAACCAGTTGGAGGAGAATTAAATCAACGCAATCGGGAAGGGGTTGGATATCAAATGGCTTACTGCTTCTTCAGAATTTAGTCCACCGTCGTCCCAGCATTCCTTTCTAATTCCCTCATAAACCAGTTGGCGTGTGTAATGCACTGGAAATCGGTTCGAAAGTGGGATAAGAAGGGAATGCAAATAAAGTGGTTGTAATAGTGTACCCTTTTCTTTTGAGGTCAGTTTCAGAATGCGCGGCAGACACCTGAAGTGCTCATTATACGTGCTATAGACGACAGACCGACTGTGTTTTCACTTCATCTTCCGCGTTGACCTTGGCGCCTTTCATAAATGAGTAAACACGGCTAACCAGTTTAGTGCACCGATTCGACGCGGTGTGTCATAAATTATTTATTGAACCCCTGGGTGCGTTGGAGCAATAGCTTCCGAATGACTTCAGCTGGAAGACTCCGCTTTTCGGATGTTTTGCGTTTGATTACAAGAAAAGATGCAAAACTCTTTGCGCGCAGCATTAGTCTGCCTGTAAATCGCAGCCAGTGTCCATTATTCTCATTATATGGCTTTCCCCGACCCCAAAACCTCGGCCCGATTCTTTTGGCTCTGCGGCGCTATTACACCGGTTTGGCGATTCTGGTCGTTCTCTCTGTCTCTCTTTACGCTCATTCTCTCGCTCGGCCAAGGGAACGGAATTGAGGTCAGTTAAGAAACAGTTGAACGTGAACCACTACACTGTGGTGTGCGAGATGAGTGTACAATACATGGCTGCAGCACCCCATGTAGCTTTGGGTGAGTGAGAACGTTGCCCGTGCGAACCGAAACAATGCTGAACAAGATGCAAGTTTGTTGATTGAACAAAAACAAAAAACATCCCCCACTGACACATGCACAGCTCTCCAGCAACCCCATAAAAGCCGGTTCCGGCGTTTCGCGATCCAAGCAAACCATACGGTGAGAGTGTGTGTATGTGTTCGTTTATTTTTCTTCTGCTGCCAAACAGTATGAGAGCGTCATGGCCTACTTCTCACCCGGTTTTGTTTCACGCGCAATCCACCGTCTCACTCGCTTTATCCTCACTACTAGCGCTCTCGGTCACTCCTTTGACGGGCAGGGACAGCCGGAGTCGTGTCTACTAGATTCGGAAGATGCCAAGTAGCCTGAAGTAGCACAAGACGCAACCAGTCAAGAAAGGTCCGGAAACTAAGCCTCAGAAAATCAGGTAATATGAAACATCGAACTACAAATCTTACTAGCGCTGAAAAATACTGAAAACAATTGCTGAATAAGACCTACCAGCAATGGATGTTCATGGGTCCACAATGAGAATGCAAATATCTTAAGTAAACCCTGTGATCTTTTCATCGCAAACATCGTAATCTCCCGTTTTTCTGCGTTTATCATTTTTTAGCAGGCATCCCGCTACTTCTTCGCGTTGGTCCGCGAAACTTTGGACTCGCTCGAATGGTTTCGCACGAGAAGTGAAAGTTAACTCCAAAGTCGATTTAATCCAAACGGAGGAAGGAGGTTCGTTGCGATTCGTGGAGACGGTGTGAAGCTTATGACACATTATGGGCGCTTTGCTTCAACATATCAGAGCATTACAAACATTCCATCTCAGATGAAACAGCCCTGAAATGCGATTGATTCTTAGCTACAGCCCCCGGTGACTCCTAAAACCCCAATTTGACATTCAAACCGCCATCAGCTGTTAGGCGCGTGTTGATTTGATATCGATTACAACCGGCACTTGGCGCTTCCTCGGGCACTTCCCTCGGTCCTTTTCCGCGCGGACATCATGCGAATTGTGCGATTGTTCAAATGTGAGTCGGGTTTGTTTTGGTTGCGAGCCTTCATTTGTTCTTTGTCAATGCTGCTTTCGCATAAATGCTTCCGCATAAATGGTTCGCGCACAGTGGAAATGGGATGAGGAAAATACTGTCCAACATGAGATTCGACAAAAGGAGAAGCATGATTTTCAAGTTATATTAACTAGCTGATATGATAAACTTTCCTGTTAAATGATTCCAAAGCGTTACTTTAGGTCAAACATAATTATTGTATTACAAACATAAATGTTGTGCAAAATTGTAGCAAAAAATTGTCAGTAGTAAATCCCATAGTGCATTCACAGGTCTGTTCAACGACTGAGTAAAACTTGAAGTATTCAACGTGTGTGTATTGACGGACGCTGCATGGGAGGAGCAGCTCGTGTTTCGCGAAGATGCGTGGGTGCGATGGTGTGCGTGTTGCATAGTGTGGTAGTGTTGGTATTCGACATGGTTAGGCCGTGTAGCGACTACACATTGTCGTCGATAATGAATCAGAAAATAAGCTAAAAAGAGTGCGTGTTTTAGTATTTTGAACACTTTAAAAACAGGAACTATTTACGATATTTACACGACTTAAACTCGAAATGTGGTAACTGTCCAGGTTCGAATGTTTGCCAACTATCCCACGCAATTGCACTCGTTTTGAACAGTGTCTAACCTGCCACACCGTTGGCCGTCAGCGTTCGGGTTCCGTTCGGTGTATGCGAGGTGCGCTCGTGTTCTTGCCGCGATCGGTTCTCGCGGCCTCGTATTCGCATCGTCACGCACTTCGTGTAAAACCGCGGTCGCGAAAGGTTGGTCGACGCCGTTGGGGCTGCACCTTTGCTCACAAACCCAACCATAAAGTCCAATGGAATTTGCGACCGTGAACAAGAAGAAGAAGGAGGAAAAACAACCAACAGTCAAGTAAAATCATCATCGAGTGAGTAAACGGATGTAAATTTGGCAGCATACTCTGGTGTGTTTGTGTGTGTAGTACAGGAGAAGCAAGTGCGCGAGGAGGCTCGTACCACGGGAGTGAAAGAAGGTGCAACAACAACAAGTAAAAGAAGCGTAACGCACTCACCGTCAAAAAGAAGACAGCGCGCATCGAAGTGAACATAAAGTACAGTTAGAAAGACAGCTCCAACATTACACGTTCCGGACCGTGTTTGCAAGAGTGAGTGAGAGAGAAAGAAAGAGAGCATAAACGATGTAGACAGTGCGGAAGAAACGGCAAAGAAAATGCCAACAGTTGGAGTTTGGAATTGGGCGATTTTGCTTTGTTTTCCAGTGCAAGAACAAATGCACTGAACAGTTTTGTGTGACGAGTGACGAAAAGTTAAAAAAAACCATCAATCGAGACAGACGATTCAATTGTGTGTGTTTGTGCCTTTTTTGTTGTTGTTTTGTGAATAGAACACGGGGTACTTAAAGCAGTTTTTGTAATATCCTCGCTTGCATCCAAAGCATAACCGCATAGTATGCTATGCAAATGTGTGATCACCAGCTGCCGGTGAGCGTATCGCAGACTGAGGTACCGTCATTACGCCGTGACACGGATCGTGAATGAGTGTGCATTTGGCACACTAATTAATTGTCTATTGCCAAACCCCTGCCGCCATCGTGCGCGGTACCTTTTCGCCCGCATCCTGCACACAGCATCGTCGTTTTGTGTCCGTGGTGGTGGTGAGTAGCGAAGCAATAGAACCTGATTGAGCAATGCGCACACTTGACCGTGTGCGCCTGGCGTAACGTGTGTTTGCGTGAGAGCAACAACTGTGGTGTGTGAGTGTGTGCGAGCATCGCGGAGGTGATCGCTTACAATTGCTTTTCATTCACGAAAGCGGTGAAATCGTTTCGCTTGGACCGCGTAGTGAGGGAAAAGATTGTGGAGTTGAAGAGGAAAACAACAGCAGCCAACTGATGAGTCGATGACACCGTTCTGTTTGTGCGTTTCTGTGCAGTGGTAGGTGAGCGCTGTGATAATTGCTACCCTCCTTCCTCCCTCCCGCCAGCGATCACGTTCGAAACCTTCCCTCATGCTGCCCCATTCCCTGGATCGAAAGTGGATCGGTGTATTTTTGTTTGCCCATTTCTCCGTGATCACCGATCTTGGCTATTCGTGCGTGCACTTTTGAGTGTGTGTGTAGTGTCTGTGTGTTTCAAAGCGGTGTCTCAGTGTGTGGAAGCGTGCGTGCGATCGTGATTTGTTTCTCCCTGAGGCATCCAAAGCACTGAGCTTGCATTATCAACATCGCACATCGTATGGTAATGAAAGTGGATGTGTGTGTGATAAAGCGAAAAAAGAAGAAGCGGTGATCGCGAGTAGTGGCGATTAAGAAAAAAATGAAGCATGCCTACAACGAAAAAAAGAGGCCGTAAGGTGCAGTGAAGCTGTGAGTTGAAATCGAAAAAAAATCCGTAAGCTCAGAGTGAGAAAAAAGGGCTCGCGAGCTCGATGAGAGCTCGATCAGTGTGTACGGTGTTGTGTATGTGAAAAGCAGTGCAATAGGTCCGTGTCTCACTGCGTCCGTTAGTCGCATTTTTTCCACTAACCCATCGCTCGATCTTTCCCCCGGCGCGCGAGTGACATCACGGAGTGCCAGCCGGCAAGGAGAGTTAAAATAGAAATAGTAATTTAATTCCGCGCAATTCAGGCACGGATGGTGCATGTGTTCGTGCGGTGCCTGTATGTGTGTGCGAGAGTGCGTGCATGTGTGTAAGTCACTCGTAGAGTGATGATGGAATTGCGACTACGGTCAGCAATAGCGGCAACGATAAGTCGTACCATTTTTCTGCTTCACCAACAAACGCCTGGTGGCACGTGGGGCAATCTTATTGCAATGGCAACGACGGCCACAGCGAGCGAAGGCCATCATACTTTACCAGCGGCAGTAGCCTACTACAACTACCTGTCTGTGCAGCATAGCCAGATGACGTGACGCTGTACATTCGGTACGAAACGGTACGGCAGCGTCTCGTTCGGAGTAAATCCAATAGTGGCCACAGTGCTACTACCACTGTATTCCAACCACAATACACTAAGCGAATTACACGCGGGGGTGTGTCGACGAGCTAAGGTAACGGTTTTTGGGTCTCTATAAACTCTTACATAACTAATGTTTACTGCACATTAGCTACTTTAAGCCTCGTCATAGTTTTATCGGGTTTTACAACCGTTGATGGTTTTCGACCGAGTTTTCTAGAGTTGTCTGTGACCGTGACTTGTGTACGTCATCGCTCCACAGTCAGATTCATGTTGTTGAGTCGTGCATCATCATGTTCTGGGCGTATTGCAGAGTAAGCTCAATTTCAGATTTAATATCTCTTTCTGGACTAGAATCTTAAGAACATAGACGAATGACAGCATAGTGCATTTTCCTCCATTAGACTATTTTGGCAAGTATTGCCGCCTCGTATATTCTTAGCAAAATTAACTTCCTAGCTACGGGTAGACAGTTGAGAGCAAAACAATTTTACGGCCTGATTTTAGATCCACAACACATAGCGCTAATGACCCTATAATTCAAAGGACAGCGACATATAATAACATAAGTAATTTAATGGATTCTAATATGACGGTTAATCAAGTTAGGAAATGTTTAAACCAAGTTTTCTAATGATCCTTATGACTTGTGTGTTTTATTATTATGTAGGCAATCTATGCTAGATAACTAAATTATATGAATAAACGAATCTCCACCTTTGATTACCTTGATGATAAACCTAATCCTGAATATTTAATATATAATATCCAAATCTGTCTTACTTTGAAACCGGCAACAAATGGCACTGGAAGAGCTAAGTCAAGTGATGCGAAAGATATCATACAATCCATGCCTTAAGAGCATCAACCACATAGACAATCACAGCATTGCATTTCTATAGTTATAATTGTTTTGCATTGGGAAGCATTTACTTATTTTCACACCATTACGCCCTCACTAATAGCGTTCGTTTGAATAGCGAAATGAATATTAGCTCTGTCTCTCTGAGCCATTATGACATTATCACAATTTATCCCACTCTCTGTGGAACTGTTTTGTGGAGATTTATTTCGCTATCTGCATGCAAGATCACGACCAATTTGTAGTGCTCAAAATTGATGTGTTTTCGTGCGTTGTCGATTGGTAATAGTCCAGGTTGTAATTTTGCGAACGTAATTACCACAGATTAACGGGCAATCGGGTGAGTCCGGTTTGATAAACAGACGCGCTCCCTATTAGATCGGTCAGTTTGTTGCGATAGATACACGATTCCATTCGTTGCCGGAGGCGATGGAAAATGTTTTATTGCGTGCAGATCTCGAATGAAATGTTTTTAATGGGCAGATTTCCGAGAAATTTCAATTTCTACTGAACGTTATGCGTTCTGTTTCGCCGCATACGTAGAAATACAGTAAAGTTTTCCATTTTCAGTGCTGGTTTTGTTACAGCTCTGCAAAGTTGTTTCTTCCGTTCTGGCAAAACGTAATACGACCATCTATGCAGTTTATTTGCATCATTAGAATTATCTCCATGGCACCCTGAATGCAACTTTGCCGCTGGTGATTGCCATTCTCGATGATCGAGGGACACAGTGTAGATAAATCCTGCTTTTATGCCTCCGCCTAGTACCATCTCGAGCTCGACGGAAAAATAACACGAAAGCTATGGCGTTTACATTCCGGAATAGAATTAATTAGATGCATCGAATAGATATGGGTCAGGTTTATAGTGGTACCAACGCTTCGTTTCGCAGCACCGAGCTACTCTTGCAGATTGTATGCATTGTTATTTTATGTTTTGCCATTTTTATTCGTTGGCTATCGTTGTTGATCATTTGCCTGAGTGGAAATCTGTCATCGCTTGTGGCGATTTTGCTATTGAATGTGCACAGCGACAGAATTCAATTAGTATCCACCGTTTTGCTGGCGAATGCTGGTGAATCTCATTGCGTAGGAAGTAGTTTGAAGTTGCAATTGAAAACACAATCCATCGGTGCTGTGTTATGCTGATTGTTTGTTCCCATGGAACTCGCCTCGATGGAGAACGCTGCGTAGTTGTTTATTTCTTTAGGTTCTTTGGATGCCTTAACGCGCACCACCGATCGGAAGAAGATAATTGCTTAGCCTCCGGATTGTAGCCGGAGTGTGTCTCTTTTTTCATCTGCAACATCTGCAATCAAAAGCACTTTATTTGTTTAGAAATAATGGCGTTGCTTTGCTGCTGTTGTTTCCCTTAACGCAGTGAATGTTCCTTCCGTCACAATGAAAACTGTAATGCTCGTTAAATTATTCATCGAACTGGAAGGTGCAACAAAAAAAAAACAAACAAACGAATGAAATTAATGTCTTGCGTATTATGCTATTGATTTGTTTCCCTTTTTTTCGAATGATTTTGTTTATAAATTGCAATCGTTAATTTTAAGTTGTTTTGACGATCCGATTGGCATTCAGCAAATCCTTCATTGAGGGGAAAACAATTCGAGCAATGCGCAAACTAAATGATGCGTTCTTATGTTTTCTTCATCACAAGTACTTCATCACACCGTGAGCAGTAAGGCTAATGTTTGTGCAGTTTGTTCGCCGTGCGGTTTGTAAATGTGTGGCCAACCCTTTTGCACCCATTATCAGCGCCAGTCTCTGCGCCTATTGGCATATTATTTCAGCCCGTACAAATTCGCGTCATATTTCCTCCCGGGGGCTTGCCTCCCACGGGAAGGGGTGGAAGTCGATCGTTGCATAACATTGAATCTTCCGCTTTTGCTTGAACAAACCCTTCCGTCATATTTCTTTTTAGCTGCTCGCTCGCTCGTTGGCGTTGCTTTGCACATGATGTATGTCACACAGGTTGCTGCTGACACAGATGTTCTGCACAGAAACCTCAAGTTTCACGCTTGTTGTACTTTATTTTAGTCTTTTTTTGTTGTTGTTGTGCTCCATGAAAATTTCCAAGAAAAAAACCCCCTCGGTCCTTGGTCATTTCCCTGTGGGGAGGGGTTTGTTGGGGTAGGTTTGGAACATGTTACGTATGAAGTATGTTGGCGGAACACTCACACTCACACACAGCGTACCTTCGGAGAAGACACCAACAGAAGGTCAACTGGGGAACGATGTGATTATGTGCACAAACTTTCTGTTGTACGCCAATAGACATTTGCGTTGAGGAACAGAGGGCTTTATGCCGAAAGGGGTTGGGAAATATATAGATACAGAGAGGCAGGGTTGAATTCTTCGAAAAGTGATCGAAAAGAGCATAATTGAATTAGTCAACTTTTTGGGTCTCGTGACTGACTGATGCCCGATGTACAGTGCGGCGAATAATGTTATGACTTGGGCGAAAAAATAATTCCATGTTGTCCATGTCCTATAACGACCAATGTTCATCTGCGCCTTATTACACGAACCTCCATCGATCACCAGTTTCGAAGTGGAAAGGTTTCAACTTATGCCCGACGTCGTCTTAACAATCTGGCCATCAGCGTAACTTTGCCGGTCCAAAAGAGTATTACGGGCTATGTTGGTCTCTCTTGAAATGGTAACGGTGTGTGGCATTGAAGGTGGATAGAGTTGCTTTCGCTGTGTCAACGTCGTACTCCATTCACAAACAAAACGACGTGTTTGGGTGAGGCTAGGAGAAACGAGTCGCTGTTGGGAATGGACGGATGGCATGCGGGTCGTCGTTTCATGCTGACCTAGGCATAACACTCCATCCAGCTTACTGGCATGTTGGGTTTGTTGTTTGTTTGCTAGCTTTTGCTAACTTCTCTGCCGTTACCAGAGTTTGCGATCCGGTACGGTGTGGTTCTGTTTGTGGTAAAGAATGTTCATGGATCCGGTTCTTGGATCAGCTTTTTATTCACAGCATCTCAACGCTACTAATAATGCTTTGTTCTAATGAAATTCTAACTGCTTCCTGCACTATAACACTTCAGTGATGCTGGCATTTAGTGGGACAGACATAATTCCTCGGTTTTTCCAAACATGTGCGGGAAGTTGGTGCTTTTTCGAATGAATCATCAACATTCCGATCGTATACTGTTTCCCCCCGTATGCTGGCTCATGCTGGGAGGATGTGCGGTGTAATTTTTTACTTTAACAATGTGAACATGTTTAAACCCTCCAATATGGGGCTGTAGCCTTGAAGTTGTGATAAATTTTGCACGTGCTTTGTGTTGATTACTAGCGATGAGCGAGCGGTGGATGAGCGAAGGTCACCTCATTCGTTTCCTTTCGCGAAGTGTTATCTGAATAGCGACGAGTAAGCCTATGTTACAGAGGAAGGTTTTGTTTTGTGGATAAAGTTTTGAAGACAAATAGAATGAGGTTAGCCGTAAAGCCTATCGCTACCAGGTTCGGAACTACTCTTTGTGGGAGATAAAGAGAGTTACCGATAGTTAATGGTTTGCCGATTAGACGAGGTAGTAGTGTACGTTCAAGGGCTAAGGGCACGTCACGCAAAACGACCGGTTTAAGTAGCGGAGTACACGCTTGTCACCCTTGTTCGTTTGCGGGTCGATGAAGAGGCTTTGCTTCTGTATGTGTACGTGCGTCCGTTGCTTCATTAATTTGCAGCCAACCAAGCCTCGATGTGACCGTGCTAGTGTACGCGAGACACTGAGCTTTTTCATCACGTGTGTTTCGATGTACGATGAGGTATTCTTGAAGGGATCATCAAAATACTTACCGTAAGTGCTACTTCTTGTGGGTTTTGTTTCTTAGCAAGGTAACGTCTGACATTGTCCAATACGAGTATTGATTTTGAGGTTTATTTACATGTCGTAGTGTTTGTTTAAAAGCAACGCTAGAAAAAATATTAACAAATCGATTCGTTCTTTTGTTTGTTTTTGCAGATTTTAACAATAAACACACATACCGTGCTCAACCAGCTTCTACCACTAGTTTAAGGTAAGTTAATAGGTTATTATGAAGAGAATTGCTTGTGGGATGAAGATCACATAGAAGGATGCAGGAATAAAGATAAAGTGGTATGTGCATAAGCTGATTCGGGAAGATTTGTTGATGATGGAACATCACCATATGCGACAAATGTCCTTTCCAAGAATTCGTTTTAAGTTTGAAACAGCTTGAAATTGGACGCCACATGAACATAATGAACATGTCAGGATGCTTTATAACATCGACAGACGGGCATCGGTGAGACGCAGGACGAAACGAATGAAAAATAATTAATGCAATGTATACGGCTTCGTTTCCGTTCGCTTCCACATCGATCAGTTGCGATTGAATTACTGTCTATATATCATGCTCGGAAGCTTTTCGGAGGTTCTCGCTTTTACATATTTACCCTTATCGCACAATCTGCAAACAATTTTGCCGTCCATCGACCGTTTCGTCGCACTAAATTACACTATTGTGCAAATTTGCCCACAAATTGTTTTCTGGTTTTCTCACCCCGCCCGATAACATACATCTCGTTCCCATGATGACACTGGCGACGGACGGAGAAAGAGAGAGAAAGAGAAAGAGTGTGGACGAGATGTCAACACTCCATCAACAGGCATTCCTGTTTGGTGCAGTTTGATATATCTGTGCGTGTTGGCAACATTTTTGCATTTGGAGCGTCATACTGGTCCTCTAGTTTTTGTTTCTTGCTCGATGAAATTAGTTTTTCAGTTTGTTTGTTTCCAAACAGCCCTTGGGAACGGGGAATTATGAGCTTTTTTTTTGTGTCGCTTTCCTGCCGTACCTTGTGCATATAAGCTTTCGTTGCCAAGGGAAACGGAACCTGCGTGATGGAAAGCATCGTTTCATATAGCGAGCGCGATACAAATAAAAATAATGCCAGACAAGGAAAAGCTGCCAGGGCTGCCGGGAAAATGAATGCCGTGAAATGGTGACGTACAGAGTTCGTTTTTTTCGCAGTGAGCGTTAGCGTACCGTGACCATGGAAACCATCCTGCATGGCTGTTTTGTGTGAGGGTGTGTGAGTCTGCAACCGAATGCAGGAAGGATGAGATCTCCCCGTCGAAATGCGTCGGCCACCGAATGGGGTGGGTATGTTGTGAATTTAACTCAAGTTGAATTCGCTATCTGCCACAGGAGATATGGAATGGTTTCCGTGAAAATTGGTGATTTGAATGTTTAGAATTCTACTACTACGGTACAGTTGAAAGTGGCGGTATTCCATCTCGTTGAGACGCCGACGAGTGACCCACTTGTAATGGCGCGTGTGTGACGCAAAAACCGTTGCTCAGGGTAACGAAATGATTGGCTTGGCGGATGGTGTAGGAGAGTTATTTGATTGATTATTTTTTGTTCTCATTTTCGCCTTGCAAACTTGCGCAAAAAAAGAAACCAAAGAGCGATGATGACATCGTTTCTGTTGCGGGGCATAAGCACGGTTGCTTGGAATTCTATTTTGAAGTAAAAATTGGAATGAATTTTGATGCATCCTCCGTTAATTTTCGCACCACACTTCCTTTCTATGTCATTTTCTTGAGGGAAAACACAAAACGAGGTCGTTCGGTGTGATTCTCATGACGTGACCAACGTACCAACTGTTAAATATCCTTAATCTCCGCATTAAACGATTGCAGTTGTAAGGTGAAAGGGATAACTTCCCGCGTGGGAATCGATTCAATCTTCATCCACCGGCTTGTCTCCCCAAACCCAACAGCAAAAAACCTACCGAAAATGGCTTGGAACTGCATGCGAATTTGTGAGTGTTGTGCGATTTACAAAACAGATCACGTCCGATGTTTGTTTCTTAATTTTTTGTCGTTTTTTGTAACCTTTTGTGGTATCTGAGCGATATCTTTTCACGCTCGAGACCGCGGACCATCGGGAAGCATGAATTAACAACACACCTTTTGTGTTTGCCAATGCTGAGTGTGTCTTTTGCGCTATCCATTCCGATTGTCTTTCAGTTTCAATGGTTCTCCGAAAGCCATCACGAAGCGAATTTAGTTGTTTCATGTTGTTTTTTTTTTCTCTCTCTCGAAGACCTCTTCTCGATGTCACCTTACAAAAATATTCATTTCCTGCGTATGATTGTTTTGAAGCGAAATAAACGTTCAGGAGTTTAATGGATTGCTCCCAGTGCATCATATTATTTGCTTTGGTCTCTATAATTTTGGCCATAGGTCGAGATTGCGTTAAATTTTGCGGAAGGATAAATTAAACCGTGGTGCAAATATTTACCCCGAAAATGATTCGTTTATGTTTTTTTTTCTACCGTAGCTCGCTGTGGGTCTCGTATGTAGGTTACATTACCTTCTTATGCGTGTGCTTGTTGCTTGAGTTCTTTTTCATCCTTTTAACGTCCCCTGCCGGCGTATGTTTGTCATTTAGACGACTTTTTTGCCATTTCATCAATTTCGGACCCTGTGCTCTCGGCCTCGTTCTCGTCGAGCCCCATCACCGACGCGACTCTGTTGTCGTTGCGTATTGCGTGCCGCTTTTATGCTTGCGCCTCTCCCTTTCCTTCTGCTGCCGGTGGGTCTCGACCATCGGGCCACTTGTTAGTGACCCAAATTCCTCTGGCTCTTTTCGATGTACCACCAGAGACCACAGTTGATTTGTGTGTGTGTGTGTTTTTTTTCTGTGCCTCGTTTTTGTCATTTCATCATTGTGTGTGTTTGCGTAGGCTACTCACCGACTCACGCATCATGGATCCGATTTGTGGTGCGTGTAGAGATAGCCTTCCTGTAAAATAAATGAAAGGTGTCTTTTGACGGGGCACGTGTGAGGGGCATGGAAAAGGAAAGCATATTTCTGCATGAAAGATATAGGACATTCGCACCTACAAACCCAACGAATGCTCTCAAGAAAAACTCGAGCGTCGCATGTGGGATTGATCTGGAAAGTGAGTTCTCTTTATAAAAAATGTCGATCCGGTGACATGGGCAGCGAACAATCAAATCAAGCCAATGTTGGAACGTGAGGCGGATGTACGTGAGCAAGCAAACAGCTCAAGAAAACACGATAACAAGCAGAAGTAAATATCTTCTCCTTCATAAAGCAAACGAGACTCAGAATGTTGCTTTTGCTTTTTCGAACTTTGCGTCCTATCCTTTTGCTGCTTGATACTTTAAGTGGGTCATGCAATGAGCTATGTGCTGTGTGTTTGATTAAAAACTGCATCATATCGGAGACAGGTGTGTAACTGTTGTAGTATTTTAATTCAAGTGCATGAATAGCTCGTTATGTTAAAATCTTATACTAAGGCTTGAAACGCTCTTGTACGATCATTTTGGTGGGACCCGGAAAACATGTCCTATTACGAGCTGTTTAAGGCGTAAAGGAGATTTTTCTTGCTTTGGGGGCTTTATGTTATGTGTGTTTTTATAATGGAAATATTTGATTTGATTGAAAAAAGAGAACAGGGGTGCTTTGAAGCTAGTTTGTTGTTGCCGACTCTGCTTAATGTACACAGCCAGCCATACACGTTATGTGACCCTCGGACCATACCACTCATGCACTGCGTTACGCACCGCACTATACGTGCACTGATAATGCCACCATCCAGCAATGCAGCAATTGTTTCGTCTCGTGTTGCTGTGGCTCTGCACCACCGACCGTAGTAACGAAATCGAACAACGAGTACACGGGCCCTCCACCCCATCGATTATGGTGCCCGTAGTAGTTGCACCTGCCCACGATTAAGAGAACGGCAGGATGAGGGCAGCATGTAAATACAACCCACACAAACGACGCCATCCAGTCCCCCAAGTATGCCCGTCTGAAAATGTTTGCAAAAACCGTCTCCTGCTACACACGCGAACGCGTTTCATTCGTTCTTTAAACGGCAAAAAGGGGTTTTTGGATGGTTTTACGTGTGCGTGTTTTTGGGGATGGCTGACTGTGCACACACAAACACACGGTCGAACCAGATAGATTCGCATCCACGTAAAAAGAGCCCCGTCAGTGGGAGGTAGCCTTTTTTGTGGGGGGAGTAGAGGGAGCATTTTCAATGCCAAAGCAATTGACCCAATTGTTTGTCGACGCGATATGCTACGGGTGGTGGTTGTTGTAAGCTGTGCTGCTCCGCCTTATGTTGTGGCTCTGTTGTGTTGAGCGTGCTGTGATAAGTCGTCTGGCGTTGACATTAACCTGATAAGGCATGGGATACTGGGGAAGCACCTGGAGGCTTCAATGTGTTTCAAGAGTACACACAAAGAAATGCAGATAATTTCCCTTTTGACTTGTACCTGAACGTAACGTTCTATTAATCTATTTACTCCAACGATAGAAAGGCGATCACTCGAAGACATTTTATCATCTCGAATTCACAAATATTTTGGTATTTCTTGAATTTATAAATGTATTATTGTGGTTAGTTCAACTGCACTTTGCGTGCGATATTTTCTTCTTCCATTTAGTCTAGTGTTTGTCGCAAATCTGATTGCATCATACGCGTATTTTCCTTTCCTGGAAAAATGTACAAACATCGTCTACCGTTTGCAAACATCCGGAATGAGGTTACGTGAGTGTTGCTATGGTTTAGTCGATTGAGCTTTTGTCGTGGTTGATACCACCAAAAAAAAAAATAGAAAGTAAACCCCAACGATGCAAGTGGAATTTCCATCATCAATCAAGGCTGGAGCTTGGAACTCCAAGGACACAGCCACAAAGATCGAAGGTTTTTGCGTCTTCCGCACAGCTTGATGTGCTTTGTGTGTGCTGCCAATGCTTATATCGTGCTCCATTTACAGCACACACTTCCTTGCGCACTTTTTGTGCTGTCTCGTCCACCCCTAACGAAGGTCCTGGTAAGCAACAGTCCTCTGCCAGTGTAACGATTGCGAAGGATTGTTGTTCGCGAAGAAAGAGCTTTCTTTCCATGGTTTCGGGGCAGTTTTCTGAGGAGACGGAGGAAAAGTTTGTTTTTATGTCCATGGCGCACGGCTCCCTACACTACTATCCCGTGGGAAGGAAAACTTTATGCGCACTTCGTCCTCTCCACCATTACGCCGGACGAAGAAGCATTTTCCAGCGACCAGCGAGAGGTTTTGATGATGGTGCTTCGTTTCGGTAGATTAAACTTTTTTACACTTTCATTACTTCCGACATTCATTTTAGTGTGTAAAGGCATAATATTCTTCGCGGAAGGTATGGGTTCGTTCCAAACTATGCAACCGTTTGTGGGTCTTTATTACAGTTGATTTAAAATAATGGTATCATCGCATATATGTGGATGGAGGAATATAATGCAACTTTGCTGCAAGGCGCTATACGTAGATGAAGTTCTATTGCTGCTCATCTTAAAAAATGGAAATATCTTTAATATAATCAAATAAGCTTTTCAGTGCTTTGTGTATTAATGTGTAATTCTCATTAAATTCGTGGTAGTAAATGATGTCCGGTTGTGTCATGCGAAACAATTCAACTCGTGAAATACTTTTAGGAAAAGAATGAATACATATCACGAAGTTGTGATGACGAAGATTATATAAAACATATTACCAAAGTCGAAAATACGGCATTGCCGTCATAATTTAAATTAAATAAAAAAATATTACCAAAGTTATCATACGCGATGTTTATGACATTCAGTCATGTTTAACATCAGCTCTACATATTTTCCCTTAACTCCGCACGAATCAAACTGCCTTTAGTCGTGGTGTGTTTTATGCTAGTACGTGGTTGGGTGTGTGTGTGTGTGTGTGGATTAACTTTTCCACGTAATTTCCCTCGCTTGAATGGCTTCAATTGTTGCGGTCGTTGCTGTTTCAATTGTGCAAGAGTGAAAGCGTGTCTCGTTGGAAAGAAGATGCTACCAAAAGTCGTCGTCCTTCACTGATTGCGATCGGTACCCGCATTAACGGAAATAGAGAGAAAGCGGAATGTGCGCCCGCGTATCCTGCTGTAACTGTATAGGGGTGGGTCTGTTTTTTTTCGCAAGGAAAAAAGCGGCTAAATAATGCTTTCACTGTCAAGTTCGCGCCGGGGGTTTGGAAAAGACTAACCGGGGTGGGGGGAGGTAAAGTAAAGGCGCAGAAACCTTCCCTGGAGGATATGTGTTGCAAATGAATTGGAATTTCCCGAATGAATGAGACATAGCAGCGGGACTGTTGGGACGAAGGACTTGCCCCGAGACGTTCCCGGAAAGTACTTCATGCTTAAAAATAACCCAATTAAAACCCAAGGTTAAAGGTGGTTGTTGATGCTGCGTCCTCCTGGAGAGTAATGTTAACACATTTGCATAAAACGTGCTGATAAAAATAGATAAGCTGTACATGAATGTTGCAGAATGCTCTCACTCTGTCATTCGCTGACGACACTTGATGCCTTGATCCCCAACAGTCACGTCGCCATACGCCATGCTCGCTCACTTTATCGCGCTTCGTAAGGTTTCACTTTCGATGTATTTTTTCCGTTTGTTTCGCATTTTATTCCGCTTTCAAACGGTTTCTTATTTCGAAGCTGTTTTGTTAAAAAATGGCGTAAACGATCATCACATTCTTTTTGGGAGGGTTTTAATTGACGTGGAAGCAAACGAAAAAAAAAGATCATAAATATGAGATCGCTTATGACACATGGCATGATGATGATGCTGCTCTTTGCCCATACCTCGAGTGCTGCTGCTTGGCGATCATCCACCCCGTTTAACTACCTGCGCCCGGGAGTTGTGATGAAAAATGTGTAAACCCTATCCCTCGGTGGGGGGTTGGAAAGATTTTCTTCGCTTGATGTCTACGTGGTGATGAAAAATAACGCAAAAAAAAGGAAATGCACCACACGCTGAACCACCACCACCACCACTACTCCGTTAAGCGTACACGAGTGTGCGTGAGAATTAACCGCTTGATTGCACTTTCTTTCCCTCACCGTCGCTCATCGTTGCTTTTGCCACCCGACGATCGCACCCTCCTTTAATCACGAGTGCGCAATGGTGGTGCATTTTCTTCGCTGTGGCGCGCCAACTCAAGTAGAGCGCACCAGGGCAGTGCTTCAACACTGCGCGCGTTGTATTTGTTGTGTTGTGTTGTGGGTCGTGTGGCGATCGCAGCACGGTGTGCGTGAGATTGAATTGTACAGTCAGGCGCGCGTGGTGAAAGTTTTTCCACCCGATTTTTGTGTCGCACAGTTTTTAAGGGAAGGTAGGGAGTCACACACAAGAAAGCCAGATTAGACTTTTGAGCATATTATGTGGAACCTTTTCTCCAACTTTATCGAAGTACCACCTGAACCTGGGAAAAGAACCTGCGGATACTCTCTTATTTTTATTGCAAGATTTTCAATGTTTTGTTGCGCACGATCACTTCCGCGATCAAGTGATCTTTTCACCTCAGTATTGTGTTTGTTTTTGTATTCGGTGTTCACCCTTTACACTTAAGTGATCTATTTTAGTGTAAATGAAGTTTAGAAACGCGCATATTGCACCGAGTGGTGCGCGAGAATGATTGCGTTTAAAGTGAAAGTCGGCGATTTAAAGTGTGGCAAGTAAGGGGGTAGCACTTCCATTTCTTGCTCGGGACTCGGGGGGAAGGTTGAGTTCCAGCTTGTTGAGGGGTAATACCAACGATAAAATGGCATCTGGTGTGGATCGTGTAAGCGGGCCAGCAAAAGCGAACGAGTTTCGTTACGCTGTAAACTTTAGAATAAAGACCGGAAAATCAGCATTTTCCGGAAAAAGGCAGAAGGTGTGGAGTCAGTTGGTCCTATACTTCTTCCATTCGAAATCAGCCAACATAAATGGTCTATGCGTGTGTGTCCCGCTGTATTGTTTGGCTTGGTGGTGTTGCATAGGGTTATTGTTTCGAACGGTACGGCAGCTCAAAATGCTCAAGATCACGCAAAGTTGAAGGGTAGTAAGGTAGTAAGGAAGAAGGGAAACAAAAAATGTATCTTGTTCTCGTTGAAAAAGGTGAGTGACACTTGTGGGTTAATGACGCACTCGCGCGGGTTTACATTGTTGCCGGGGGTTGATTTTGGTGATCGAGTTTTGAGCCTGAACGCATTCAGAGGGCGGCATCGTGAAGATTCCGAAGAAGACGGGAAGAACATAAAGGATCCCATCTTTAAAGCTGTTTGTGTGTGAGTCACCGGTTTGAGCGGGCGAAACGAGTTCAAGAACGGTGAACTAAGATTTTTCGTTTATTTTGTTCGCTCCGTTTCGCTCTGGTCGCGGAGCAGTGAGAAGTGGTGGAGGGTGAAGTGAGATAAGATCGTGTCCCTCACCTGAGCGCAGTTTCTTGAGCAGAAACGTTAGCTTCGAAGTGACGTATGGAAGCTATTAATCAAATATTCCGACGTGTACATTCACATGCACGCGAAAGGGGCGCGCATGCATGTAGGTAGACAAGACCGTTCTTTAACAGATCTTCATTGCGTTTGCACTGCTGTTCGCTGGCTGCAATAAAAGCTGGAGTGCGTACAATTCAAGGCCATCCTCAGGTTCAATGACGAAGTGAATGCTCCTCACTGCAGACACCCGGCTTGTGCCTTGCAAGTCGAATGGCTGCCGTGTTCCGGTGGTGGTTGTATTTGTTTGCCTACTTGTTGACACACAGGCAACATTTTCTATGTACATTAAACGTTACCGATCGTTGGACAAATGCTTCTGGCGTGTGATTGTCGCTTTTTAGAAGACCGATCGCGAATTGTGGGACTGCTCCTAGATCATGAAGCTGCATGAAGCGCAACGCTGTGATTCCGTTTATGGTGATATTTCTATTGCCAAGGCACCATTTGACCAAAGTGTATTGCTCCGGACATGAGTCGGCCATTTTCTCGCCACGAAAATGTCAAGGTCGTCAGCCCAGGCAAGAGGTAACGTTTCCTTTACGTGTCACTCTCGCTGTCTTTTTATGTGATTCGGAATTTCCCCACCAAAAGGTCGCATGCTGCTGAGAGCTTTTACGAGAGGCAGAGGAGAATGTGGTTCTGTTTTTATCTCACAAGTTGTGTTAACTTTGAAAGCTTTGAAAAGAAAAACAACTTCGTTTAGTTGTTATAATTTTGATAGGATCTTTTGATACTGAAAATCGCTTCCAATGCCGGTGTTGTAAACGCTCTAGTAACCAACCATACGGGGATTTTTGTACGGCGTTGATTCGCGGTCAATGATTCGTGCGAATGGTTCTAGGTTTTTTGTTCTTCTTCCGCCTCTTTCGGTCCGGCTCCACGTATGTACTTCGAACGTTATGAATATTTATATCAAAAATGCTGTACAATGCTTCCGCAATGCGTTGCAATGGTCCGTGTACAGTGATAAACCTAACATTAGGGTTATCAACTTCATATGATTTATTAGAGGAACAGGTTTTCTTGCCCGTTTGAAGCGGGCTTGCGTGTGAGTGAAGCTGTTCGTTTATGATGCTGCTATTTTTAAAGAATAGCATTCAAGATTGTACACCAATTAATAAACAGAAATTACATAACAAGCGTTACATACATTAGTGAGAAATTCTCTTTCTTGCTGTGTGCTGAGCATCTTTTGCCACACTAACAAATGATTGCTGATCGTCTTATCTACGAAAGAGGCGGTTCGTTACGGGTGTGCTTTATCAGCAAGATGTGCGCAACTTTGTACGCTGACGCTGGGTGAATACACATACTTTACCCTGTTGCATTGTTTGGGTTGGTGTAAACAATTGATATCTCTATTGCATGAAGGAAGAAGTTGGTGATGAACAAAACGTGCACTAAAATTTTCACAATAATAAATGACGTGTTCGGTTACACAATTTGAGAGTAGATATCTATCGATGCTTCTTAATTATCCTTCCAAAAATCGAAACCCCTTGAGAATATCTTAATCTCAAACTGAGATAAATGTTAGAGAGGTGTCTTACATCTAGCCTGGTTTGCTCAATTGTTTGGTAAGCGTACGTAGGAGAGCTTGTTCCAGTTATCAACGAGCAGCACCAAATGTAATAGCACAAATCGATAAGATGTCAGATGTCAGAATAAACACATTCATATAGACAATGCCCTAATTAAAAAGATTAAGGGAAGTTAAAACAAATTTGGCAGATATCGTATTATTAACCCAAATAAGAACAAAAGCTATACGTCATGATTTAATAGTACGGCCATCCTCCATCAAGCGTTCATACCTAGCAGAATGTTGGGAAATATCCGTCTTACGACATCCTGAAGAGGTATGTATTCAAAACAATATAAAATTTGGCAGCATTTGCTGGACATTAAAACGTTTATGGTTATCGTTTTGTTGCGGAAATTAAGCCAACGACTCTATTGACGCTTCCAGACTGGTGGAACCTGTTTCGTTGGTTAACATCATTAGAGTGGCACCGCGTCTCTTCGTCAGGGGAAGAGGTAAATTATGAGGCCTTGAGAACTGGTCGCGACTTTAAAGCCGAACGCATCTCTGGTCTGGGTGGCCCCGAATAAGTGGGACATTGTGGCTCGATAAAAAGAGGAACCTACCCAAATCCAGTACACACAGTTTACACCGTGCGGAAATTCTGTTTGCCAAGCAGTTTTTGGTAGCATTGCTGGGCCGTAATTCCCGGCGGGAATTGGTTGTGTTTGTGGGACAACGAAGAAAAGGTGCACCAGTAACTCCCAAATTTAACACATTCCAGCACAAAGCACAAAGCACCAAGCCAGCCCAGTCCGTAAGCGCCTCCGGTTGGATCATCCCGAGCGTTACGAAGGTTTTGTAAAGTATAATAAAATCCAAACGGGGGTATACACACACAAAAAACAAACCGGAAGGCAAGAAAAGGAAGGCACGCTCGTGGTCGAGGAGCGGTTTGGTTCGCGGACACGCGCGATCTTGACGACGCAGCGTTGTCGATTCATGGAGTTCATGAACGAGCAACTGTGAACGGATGAACTGGTTTCGGCTCAAGAGGCGCGAAAGGGTGTGCGGCGCCGAGGGTTGCGACGGCATGATTGTGCGAGATCGAGTGATCGAAGACGCGATGCGAGCCCCACAATGCAAACCGGTTTGTCCTTCGCAAAGATGTTGGAGGTTTTTTTTCCTCTCTTTTGCTGGATTTAAGTTAAACTTCCTTCGTTTACTTGCCTACATGCGTGGTGGTTGGTGTTGATGTTGGTGCTGCTGCTGCTGCTGCACACTGCTGCCTTCAACCTTTTGATTCCGAAGGGAGTTTTCGTTCGCGTCCGTAATTCGTTTTAAAGTGGAGGAAAACGAAAGAATGCTCCGAAATTAACTTTGCGGTGCGGTGCGGGAAAAATGAAAGCAGCTTGGTTTGATAATTTGTAGCTGTTAAAGTGAAATGCAGTGAATTTCATTGTCCAAACGAAGTGCTTTTCCAATTTTGTATTTTGAACTCACAGTGATTTAATATCTTTCTTCCTCCTGCATAGTTAATTCGATTATGAAAACTGCTATTATTAAGAGGCGAATGAAGCTGTTCAGCTTAAAGTCTCCATTAAAATAAAAACAACTACAAAGCTGACATTAATTGGTATAATTTTGGGAATCTTGATTTTTGGAAATTCTTCACAAAACATAGATGGAGTAAAGACTTCAAAGGACTTTGGCATTTATCATCTTCCAACGACCATTAAAGCAACATATTTATTTTGGCATCGTTGGAATGGACGTTACTCATAATGTGTTCGTAACTGTCTCGGTGTTAATTATTGTTTCTTTCATTGTTTCGAAGAAAAAAACGAGCATAAGAAAAGCGCATCGAATAGCAGCAATTCTATTACGTCAACGGTGTACACTGTCTGCCACTTTTCCATGCACGGTGCAACATAGCTGGACACGGTCACTGCTGTACATCAAGCCGACGCAATTGCACGCAAACACTCGCAAACAGCAGTCCCTCACTGTACAGCCACCTTGCCACCTTCCACCGCTTGGACCGGTGGACCTTTATCTCACTGCGATTATAGCATTCAACAACACACGGTCGCGGGGGCTGTCAAAGTCGTCGGGTGCCACCGTCCGTGTATCGCGTTGTCCACGTGCCACAAAGGGGAGGTACGGCAAGGATAGTGTGAGATTGCGTACACCCCCCCCCCCCCCCCCTCCCCACTCCCAATTCCCACTGGCAAGGGAAGCTGCTGCTGACGCGTGTGTGTGTGTGTGTGGGTGCGTGCCAAGCGAAACGAGATCGAATACACATTCCACTTGCCGAGTTGAAGCCGAAAAATCTCAACCTCAAAGCCAGAACGTGTGCTGGTGCTTGGGCGGCTTACTCACTCACACCACGCGCTGCTGACCACCAACCTTTTCCGACCGATTTTTTGTTTTGCTGCGTTGCTGCCCCCATGGTCCATACTGCAATGGGCGGTCAACGGAAGCGAACGGCCACAAGAAATTGGCGCTGGTGGAAAACACGTGCCCTTGCAGTCTAAAATTAGTTCACCGTCGTCTGTGGTTCTTCGCCGCAGCGCGTCAGCGGATTTTCCTCAGCCGATTGGAGTGTGTATGTGTACCGTCCGATGCAGAGAAGGGCCACAGTTTTGCGTATCGAACATGGGATTTGGATGCGTTGGCTTTCAGGAGGGCTGTTTTTGTCAACCAACGCCTGTTCTGGGGAAAGTCGCTGCTCTTGGGATGGGATGAACGACTTGGCTGAGATGAAAAGCTGTTTATAGCGTGCATTCATTATGGAGCTGTGCGTTGCCCCGGTAGAATGATTTATTAGTCTTAGAAATGGGTATGAAATGCTGCGAATTAAGTAATAATAATTAACATTACCTTTTTGTCCGATATATTTCACACTTTCAACGTTTTTCATCGATATTCTTGTTGTGATTTGCTAATTCACTTTTAAATATACCATAAATAGAACATATAAATGTAAGAGATGATTGTTTAGGTTTTAATTTTAAAGCTTATAGATCTAACAAGCTCGCACAATAATGTCTTAAAAAAATGCTTAAACTTTTTCCACAAGTTCGTTCCAACCAGCAGCCACAAGTGCAACAAGTGTGAGTCATATTCAGGGCAGTGGCTATGAATTTTCGCCTTCATACAAGAAATTTTCTCATCAGCTAACGCTCACGGCTCATCTTGCTTCGGTGAGACTTGACTCAACGCTTGTTGCATCTTTTCATCGGAGTGCGCGTTACTGCACCACAATCAGCGAGCCCTGGCATGGCATGGACCGCGTCACACCTACTTGACGTCGGTTGCGTGTTGATTTTTGCCCCTCGTCACGCGTTTTGCAAATGGCAACCTCCTTCCCTACCCGTGCCCGCACCGGCGTATCGTTTAGCAAGCGAATGAACGATAAGCGAAATCACTGGCCGAGCTTATCGTTCTGCCGGTTTAACCCGTCAACGAACGCCTGCGTCGTTGACTTTTGGTGCATTTTCCTGCAGCCTCCTCTTCCCCAACTCGGTCCGGTTGATGGTTCTCCCGACTTGAACCGGAACGAGCCGGGGACAACACGCACGACATATGAACTCCGGAAAATGCATCTTTCGCGAACAAAGAGAGGCAGCGATGCAAGAGCGCGATAGAGAGAGAGAAAGAGAACGTGTGTCAGTGATCTTTCGAGCTCATCAGTCACACGCGCTACCCCCCCCCCGCTAAAGGCTAAGTAGAGGGTAGAATGATAATGTTCGTGTTTATGTGTTTTTATGCTTTGCCATGTGTGTGTGTATGTGTGTGTCCGTACGTGTGAAACCCAAGAATGGAATGGTCAACGTTCGCGCACAGTGTTCTATTCTGAGCGACGAGCTGCGGATCCGTGTCGACGCCAGGAGACTCATCGGGAGGTGGTGGTCGACGGGGAACTAATGGAGGAAGTGCGCCAAACCAGTTAGTCAGCTGCTTCATCTGTCAAAAACCTTTTTCATGGCCGCCCGTCAGGTTCGCCGTTCGTCGGTCATTCCGAATGATTGTTTGTCGGATATGCTTCGGGAACGGAATTCTGTCTGTTCTAGTTTCGTGCGTTGGACTTTTCGAAGATGACGACGATTGCCAGAGTAAAACGATGGTCTTTCGAAGATGTCCTTGAAGCTAGTTATGTCAGACCAATGATTGTTTCATATTCTCAGACGTCAATCCGAATGTGGCTTGTCTCTTTGCTATATTTCCTTGCTAGTACTAAGACTGTGTTCTACTAACAATGGAGTAGAATTAGGCGGTTAAAAGATTCCAAACTCTTTTATGTCAAAAACTTACAGATCTGGCCTCGTGTCAGTCCTCTTTCGTGGACAGACGCAAAAGGTTACTGACTCAATGGGATAGCTTAAATTAAACTTCAACGGAACAGTTTGAGTGTGTTTTATGTGCTTCCCGTTCTCCAGCTGGTGTCTTCCCTGCATCGTCTTGGGCATGGGGCATGGGGCGCCCGTCGTGTTCGTCTTACCGCCTCACCTTATCCCTAACGAGTTGCGAGAGGGGGGAGGCGTGGGGGTTTCGGTATTATTTTCCATTTCCCCATCATCATCATCATTACGCCAACATCATCATCATCATCATCATCATCCGTTCGCAATCTAACGGTAACTGAAGCTAGAATGTATCCCCGGCACCCAATTCCCCGAGCCTTGCACTCTTAGCTGGTCTTGCAGTATTTTCCTTCGCCTCGTCCGATTTCCGCTTCGTGCGAGTTGCCATTTTCTTCTATTCCGCTACAACCCCTGCTCCCCCTTGTTGTCTCGTGTTACGCGCTCTAGTGGCTTTGTAGCCATTTTGTGGTTGGTTGGTTACGGTGCTGCCTAGCTTCCTGGTTTTAAATGGCCCCCACCGAATGGCTTCTGGTTTGTGCTGGCCGTGCTGGGTGGTGGTTGAGAGATTCCCGTGCGAGACATTCCCGTTCGGTTCATCTCCTGTACAACCGTGTGGAAAGGAAAGAAAGTGCAACCTTCCCCCGCCAACGATGGCCCCACCACCTCGCCCCGTGGCCGTGGCGATGAAAGAGAGAGGAACAGATAGAAGAAAAAAAACCGAAAGGTGACGGAGGTGATTATTATCGGAAGATGGAAGACCCTTAACAGCTTCGGGCGGCCACTGACTGGACACCGCGTCTCGGTAAACTGGATCTCGAAGGAGGTTAATGGCAATGCAACACTCCTCCTTCACCATTGTTTTGGACGAGGGTGACCCAACTAAGCCACCACCCTCTACGTGGGCTTGCGGCTGGCGGAACCGGTTTATCTAACGCAATCAGCATATAATGCTCCGGTGGTGGTGGCCTCGGTCAAAGTGGTTCGCGGCTGGATGCTGTTTCTTGAACGTGTGATTTTTTACGCACATGTACCTTTTTTTTTTTGTTCCGGAAGCGACAAGTCGCGGTGAAAAGGCGGCCGGAGATAATCGGCGGGTCTCGTTAGTGTGTATGTGTGTGAGAGAGAGAGGCAGTAGAGGCACAGTGTTTCTTCACGACGTAATGCTGCATCCGGACGCGATGAAACTTCCGCACTTTTGCCTACAAGTTCCTTGGAATGCATTTTCGTAGTGGGCAGGGCAAGAGTTCGCTCCGTGGGGAATTTTTCCTGTTTTGTGTAATATTTGTTCAGGTTGGATGCATAGTCGGATGTGATGTTTTATTTACAGACCTGAGACATACCATTGAGATTCGATAGAGGTCTACAAAGACTCCAAGACAAAGGAGCAGTCATGCAGCACTATTATTCCAATCAAAAAACGCACATCCATTCGCATGAAAACGTCGAATCAAGCGTCCGACCTGAAGTGGAAAAGTTAGTTTAAAAATAAATTCTAACTCCCTGCACGTGTTGCCAGGCTGGCGGTGTTGAAAGGCGAAAACTAGTCACACAACTCGCCTCCACGCCACAAAGGTACCGAACGAAAACGTCCACACAAACACACAAAAAAGGTACTTGCGGGGCGAGAATGGCCAACATCTGGTTCTATTTTCCGGGCGTATATTGCAATGCTCTTTGTCCCAGTGTGGCCCGCAGCCGCGTAGGCAATCCGTTCCGTTGGTTTTTCTGTTTGCATCTGCCTGCCGGAAACTTGGCGAAGGTTTATTTTCATTAACGCGTAAAAGAACGGTGCACATGCTGGCGGGACGCTTCGAACGGTGGGTGCAGCCATTTCGCTCGCGAAAGAGTTTTTCACACGAACAAGATATGGATATTATAATGTTTAACACCACATTTGCATGATGCAATTCTTGGGAGGGGAAAAATGTAATAATTTGTTCAGCAAAAAGTTTAGAAATCCTTTTGGGGAAAAATGGTGAAAATTCATGCACAATCGACAGTAAAGCGCTGTATTGCGCAGTCGTTTATTATAATTCCGATTGCACTTATAAAAGTAGTGTGCAAGTGCAGGAAGCCAGTTTCGTAAAGGCAGATCGATTTAATGTGCGTGTCGAAAGCGTTTTTCTCGGTTGGCGCGCACGGTGATGAAGCGTTGGGAATGAAAAATTGTGACATGCTCTTGTTTTGGGAAGTTGGCGAGTTGTCGTGTTTTGAAGCTATTTTTAGCGGTGTAAACACTGGGTACCGTTGGACAACAAGCTTATTTAAGAATCATTTAAAGGTGGACATTTGTATGCACGACACGACACGAGTGTTTCGGTATAGAACGTGAAGACGAACGTGTTGAGATTGTGGTGGGAATAATGTTGGGCGAATTGTTTGAAAGGTTTACCGAGTTTATGCGATAAGTTTAACGATACCGACTGATATCAGTAAGCTGGTAGTGATCGTTTGACATGTTGCACAAGCTTACAACATTCTACTGACGCAATTGTCCCAGCAAATTCTTACTTTCGATTTTGTTTTTAAAATCAATCACTACTTGTTGAGTATGTTGACTAACATTGTTTTTTTTTTAATTCTCTTTTCGTTGCAGGTTTGTATTAAAATTCAAAAATGGCCCTATGAATGCTGAACATTGTGACTGATCGGTTTGCTCTTAACGTGGAATCAATGTTTACAAAAACAGCCTCACTTCCTCTACATCCGATCGGTTGCATTATTCGTTTGGGACCTTTGCAATGGCACGGCGGATGAAACAGGGCAGAACGAACGGCGCCGGTTAGTAGTGTGTGCTTCGGTAAAAGGAAGGCACTATTTATAGGCGGGCATCCCGGATGAAAGTGGAAGAAGCGTTCCATCATGATAAAAATAGTGCATTCGCTCCATCGGTTGAACGTTTGCAGAAGATAACGCAACGGACGGCGCGCGGAAGCTGTGCCGTTTTGTGTTGATAGCTATTTCCACTGGTGTTTCATGATGATCGACCTGCTTTTGGACGAATTGCTTCGCGTGGGGTTTCGCGTACACGGCCATAAAGCAGAATGATGGAACACGATTGATTTAATATTATCTGAAGCCGTGCAAAAATCATTGGGTAGAAACGGGAAGCCATTCTGTTGACCGAGGAGGCACTCTCGATTCACAACACAACACTGCACCAGTTGCTCCTGAACTTATTTCCATTTGTGCGAGAAAAATCAATCATATCATTTTCCTTCTTCCATCCACATCCCCGACATCGCCGACGAAGATTGTTTGTTTTAATTTCTCCATTGTACGCCTCCTCACATTAGTGTTTTAAACATTCTTTCGCTTCCTTCTCGATCGCGATCAATAGAGCCCGAATGATTATCGATCGCGGGCATCTACTTTATTTCAAGCACTCCTCGTGGATTATGCATGTTGGGGGCAAACAAGGGAAATAAAAACGCACAAATACCAGTGCAACACTTGCGCTGCACTTTAATGGTATTAACCTGAAGCATCAAACCCAATGGAGCGTGTGCAGTGCGGCAAACAAGAAGAGAGTACCGAAGGTAGAAATTAAAAAAAAAACAACCAACACTGTACTTGTGAAAAACCCACGGAAAAAAGGGAAAGGTCAGTGTGCTCGGATTTTGCTGGGAAATATGTGTGGCGCACATGACCATTCATCGTGCACGGTTACGCGCGTGAGGGTTTTGGGGTGGTTGCATGATACGGGGAGAAAAGGGAAACAACACGGCCCCTAGAGCGCGTTGATGTTATTCACCTTGCGCTTCGGGAACGAAAAACTTGCAGCCTGTTTTTTTTGCCGCACACACAGGTGTGTTTCGAACGTTAGTCATGCAAATCGTGTTGATATGTTGGACGTTCGCCTCTCTTGCCTTGCCTTTTCTGAAAGGGGGTCTACCCCTTTTCCCCGGGAGGGCCAAAAGGAATGGTGTTCTTCCGGGTTCTTGTTTGGAGTGGAACATGTGCTTGTAGTCACAAAAGCAATCAAAGTTGAATGATGAGATGAGGGAGCTATGAGGGAGTCATAATGTAGTTACATTTAAAGAGCGAGCATTAGACGATATTGTGCTATTATATTGTACTATGAAAGTAGAATTAATATTCGATGAGAACAAGCTAAAATTATTACTAAGCACCTTTATTAGTAAATGTTTTATTTACGAACCTTACGAGCGATAATTTCTCTTCTTTAGATCCGGTCAGGTACTTGGCATTAATTGTCATTTGTTTGTTATCTTAAAAATGAATTAAAGAAATCATTCAAAACAACCCTTATGATCTCATTATCCACCTAGAGGGGTTTTTTGCAAACAAACCAACACTACACATCTCAAAAATAGAGACATAAAGCAAAGAAGATTAGTGCAATAATCGTTTGCACACACAAGCATTATCGAGCCTCCAGAGCCGCCTCCATGGCGTTTGGTACGAAGAAGAAGATGAAGAAGATGGTAGGTCGTTTGGTCGTTTTTTTGTTGGCTACGGATAGGCACAAGGTTGTCTAGTCACGTTCGCGTTCCGGGTGATATGGTACGGTGGCCGTCTGTTTGGGATTGCCTTTGGTTTTGGCCTTTCTTTCCAACCGAAAACGCAAATACTCACCCGTGGCGACCGTCATCGTGCCCAGCGCAGTAATGGGGGGAGACCGTCGGGAGTGTGAGCCCCGAACAGGTGGAGTTTCTTCGTTTTCGCTTCCCGTAGGTCAAGTGCAAAATTCGGAACGAATATTGATTTTTTTTGCTCTTAGCCACACAAACACACAGGATTTCATGGGGATTCCGATTGTTGGAGTTCGGTTTCGAAACATGCCGGGATCGAAAAGAAGCACTTCGTACGGTAGCGCTTGGGTTTTGTGAGTCATTCAACTCTCGGTGACAACATGACCCCGTGCGTTACATCATCATGTTTGACTTCAGCGTGCATTCGGAGCTTCCAATGGGGCGGCACCGAATGATTGATCGATATCGTCCGTGGTGGAGCTTTGGAAGTTTCAGCCATATTACACGAGGTCCTTGCAATATCTGAGCAACATTCATTTGCAGCCGCTGCAGCGGAACATTTTGGTGTGTTTATTTAACTTTGTTAACTGTCAGTGCTGTTTTTTCGTACTACTGCAAGAAGAAACAAAATGTTATTTATACTTCCTGCCGGGCTGCAATTGCTCCTTACTCTATCGTTGCTACTTGATTAACCCATACAGCATTCCACAGAGCAGGAAGTCGTAATCAGTCGGAAAATATCGAATAAACGTTTGTCCTCCATTTGTACGGGATTGTGCTTTTTTAGCTGATTCTACCAGAGCCATAGACAAAGAGACCAACACTGGTGGAACTGGACGTATCCGTGTGCCATTAATTTTCCACCCATTTCCATGATAGACAGCTCGTTTTCGTAGTACGTACTCCGTATCGTTCGGTAGTTGAAGTTCGTGTGGTTTTTTTTTTCTATTTCGGCAACATGTCTGATCTACATCAGGAGGACGCTAGAATCCTGTAGGATGCGAATCCTCGGTATATGTGAGTACGAGAATTATAAACCGATCATGATTCGTGCAGGCAAGTAACGCTGTGCAATGGTGCTCCTGTCAAACATGCTCGTTAAGCGAAGACAACGAATAGGTTTACCATTATAAAGGTGGTTATAAAGTTACCCGCCGGGTGGCGTGCTATTGTGGCGCACTGGTTGAATCTAAAGGGTTGCAAATCAACCTCACCGAGCGTGGAACCGAGCCGTACCGAAATGATGCCAGTGTGGGAAAAACCCCCGACCGGCCCGACGGTAAACTCTTCGTCCCGTATGTGTTGGGTTTCGGTAGTGCAAATGAAGATTAATGGCTCTTTTCTCGAGCATAATGTTGATCCACGTTACAAATTAGTGTAGCAGACGCAACGGTAGCGGACGCACTGTAGTGCGCTAGAGGAAAAGGAAGGGATTTATTTACATAGCCCTTTGTGTAATGTTTCGATTGTGCCATTTCATGTTCAATTTTTCTCCATTATTTGGAGCTTCATTCTTATGTTTAAACTGTTGCCAAAAATGGGAGGAAATTCTTGGAATCTATTCGTTACAAATCATTTTCATTGGAAGTTATGATCGAGATGTTGGCAAACGTAATATAAACCCTTGCCATAGACTGATACTAACGGCTCATAGCGATGTCTTACTCTCATGTACGATTATGTAACTCTGGCTTGGAATTACTTCCAGGATAACCATTTGGATTTTTTTGGTGGTGGTGGTATCTTGTTTAGCAAAAAACCACACAAAATAACACGTGTCACAAGAAGTAGCAACAGCCCCATCTTGGGAGTAAATCTACACTTCCGCGTGAACGTGTGATGTAGTGAGTGGTGTTGATGGAACGGGCACCAAGTCGAATGATAATAAACCGAGCGTTTCTCATATTTTGCACCTCGTGCAACAGGGAGCCCCACCGGCCCAACAGAAGATTTACAGTGTGACGAAGACGTGTCTTTTTGGGGGGCCACGGGGGGCACGAGGGTCAGAACTGGGAGTAGACCGGCATACAAATAACGGCCACAGCTCACTTCTTCACGTTTGCGTTCGCGTACGATAAGATTAGACGGTTGTGAGAAATCCTCTATCGAGTGCGCTTGTAAGTGGAGGCATTTGTTTACATTTCTTGTGTTTCCCACCCTGCGTTACGTTGCTTTTTGGGATGTTATCATGTAAAGTGCGCATTTCCGTGGTTGTGTGAGTGCAATTTGTTGGCGCAACCGAACGAAGAAGCTTCGAACGCCATGTTCAGCAGTGATAAGCAGCAGCAGATTCGTTTTGCTCAAAATTGTATTTTTATTAATCCCCGACGTATAGAGAAGTGAGAGTGATTGACAGTGCACGAAATCCCCGGGAGTGATCGGCACGCCAGGATCGCGAGTTGTGTGTATAATTTATTAAAGTAATTGGGTAACTTTGCAAAGCGAATTACTTCTCGCGGATTTAATGACATCATCAAACATGATTTTATAATGAATTAAGCCAGTTGATATGTCACTTGTGGCACGCTTAATGACAACGAATCACATAGCTATGACGGACCCAAACAATCACGTCTATGCTGATCAGTTGAGTTCTTAGTAAACGTTAAAACATTACGGTGCTAATAGATGACGAGAAATTTCGCACAATGAGAAAAATGAGAAATGTTATTTTAGTACAATCCAGCTTTTTAGTACGGGAAATTTCGCAAATCTGAGAAATGAGCGTTTGTCGAAATTTGACAAACAAGGAGTTTCTCGCTTTTGAGAAACGCGGTTATGTAAACAATCATTCGTCAACACGCGGTGCATGCGGTAAAGTGCTCAAAACTGTATTCAAAAAAAGTGTTTTGAAAAGTTTAATAAAGAGAAATGGGTAAGTCTTAATGCATTTATTTGTTCACAAAGTGTTCAGCAGTTCTGTTCACTTCCACTTCCAAACGTAAACAAATGCAACTCGATGCAGATAGTTGTTTTGACAGCTCGGCTGTGTATGCTAAACTACTTCTCAGCAATTAGACGGTGAGAAGGCTAAAAACCCGCGAAATTTGTGAGAAACTACAATTTTGACAGCTCACGATTTCTCATTTTTCTCATTTTGCGAAATTTCTCGTCATCTATTAGCACCGTTACATAGCCAGCCTCGATGTTTGGTAAATGTGGAAACAATCGTTCAGCTAAGCCATTACAAGTTCTCGCATGATGTCAATTTCTGTCCAGAGTAGGTGCTAATGATGTACGCTAGGGACGTCGACGCAGGGAATCAAAACAACGTGTTGCAACTATTGCGCTCCATCTATCGGCATCAGTAATTGATAATCGGTGCCCTGATACGTAACAGTTGTTTTGTTGAGAGGAATTGAATTGTAGTAAACTGACGACGAGTGTATTTGCTGCTACTGCCGGACACGGTGACAGGTGGGGTGTGCGTGGCGTGGCGTGATCCTCCAACGCTTTGCGCCCAAGTTCTGACAATCATTCGTTCTGATTTGTTTATGTTTACATCCACAAATTGTGCCTTTTTTCGGGTGTTCCGTTCAATGGGAATGGTTTTTGTTTGCGCATTTGGTTTGAAATTGGCGACGGAACCACTCGCTCTACTTCATTGATGTGAATAAATTACACGCATTACACATACACACGACGATGCCCCGCTTTGCAGAAGCGAAGCGGCTATACTGCCGTGACATCTCGCGCTCGCGCAGGCATGTTGTTGTATAATGTGTGGATGCTGTGCAAACGAAATGACGCCATGGTGTTTGACTGGCAAAGTGTACTCAAAAATAGCTCCAAATTCGCTACTGCTGCAGACGAGAGCGTGATTAGTTGGTGGCCGCGGCGGATGCGGTTGGTTGAACTTCAAGAAATTAAGTAATCAAAAGGACACACGCGAGAAGCACACCCAACCCCGGGACGGGCTGTGCGATCGATCCGAGACTCAGACAGACTGACGGACAGATTCTTCGCTTCGTGGTCTTGTTTGGTCGCATTCCGCCTCACGGGTGAATCTCGGCTGCGCTGACTTGTAGTGTGGGCTATGTTTATCACGGCCAATGCAAGACAGCGCATTTCGGGAGAGAATTAGTAACATTTGCAACATTTTCACGACGAGCCGCGCCGTGGCGAGCATTAGCCTGCATCAAATCGTCCCACAAGAATTGGCATGAAAACAAAACAAATCGAAAGTGCATGCCAATGGGGTGCAATTTTTTCGAATGACAGATCGTTCGTGCTGCAAGTATCCCAACACTGGTGTTGGGGGGATACGGTCACAGATGTGTGCTTGATTTATTTATTTATTTTTCGTCTCTTTCGGATGGTGTGTGTGTGTGTGTGTGTGTGTGTGTGTGTGTGTGTGTGTGTGTGTGTGTGTGTGTGTGTGTGTGTGTGTGTGTGTGTGTGTGTGTGTGTGTGTGTGTGTGTGTGTGTGTGTGTGTGTGTGTGTGTGTGTGTGTGTGTGTGTGTGTGTGTGTGTGTGTGTGTGTGTGTGTGTGTGTGTGTGTGTGTGTGTGTGTGTGTGTGTGTGTGTGTGTGTGTGTGTGTGTGTGTGTGTGTGTGTGTGTGTGTGTGTGTGTGTGTGTGTGTGTGTGTGTGTGTGTGTGTGTGTGTGTGTGTGTGTGTGTGTGTGTGTGTGTGTGTGTGTGTGTGTGTGTGTGTGTGTGTGTGTGTGTGTGTGTGTGTGTGTGTGTGTGTGTGTGTGTGTGTGTGTGTGTGTGTGTGTGTGTGTGTGTGTGTGTGTGTGTGTGTGTGTGTGTGTGTGTGTGTGTGTGTGTGTGTGTGTGTGTGTGTGTGTGTGTGTGTGTGTGTGTGTGTGTGTGTGTGTGTGTGTGTGTGTGTGTGTGTGTGTGTGTGTGTGTGTGTGTGTGTGTGTGTGTGTGTGTGTGTGTGTGTGTGTGTGTGTGTGTGTGTGTGTGTGTGTGTGTGTGTGTGTGTGTGTGTGTGTGTGTGTGTGTGTGTGTGTGTGTGTGTGTGTGTGTGTGTGTGTGTGTGTGTGTGTGTGTGTGTGTGTGTGTGTGTGATCGAGCCCTACTTATGCGGTCGATTGGATTCGCTGTGTTGTGGAAGCTGTTGAACTCAGCGGTCTCGCGGTTCTGTTCGGCTGTTTCACATTTGGGATCACAAATTCCTATCCATCCATAGGCCGAAATATGTCTGCACGAGCACAGCGACGGGTTTTCGGGGGTGGGGGGGAGGAGTTGTTGATTTACCACCCGTCCCGTGGGAGGCGGACATTGTGGACGGTCGACGACCTCCCGCTGCGATCGCTGGCAGCGTTTTTGGTCCCTGGTGCCTTGGTCCCATCACGGAGCGTGAGGAAATTCGCACCCGATTACGGTTTTATTTCGCACTCTGTGCAAGATCGAACACAAAACGGTAAGAAGAGGCGAAAACGTTACCAACCGACCATTAGGGGTTGTGTATCATCGTTCGGTGAAGATAAGAGGCCACATTTTGGGGCCTAAAATTAAAGTACAAAGAGATAAGAGATGTTGATGTTGAGGAACCAGTTCGTCGGAGTGGGAAGAAAATTGAAAAACAACCGGCAAGTTAAAATTGATACTAATTTTAAACCATCGCCACCGTTCTTGTGCTCAATAGTTGCCTTGGAACCATTTCTCATGGCAGAAGTGCTTCCTTTTTTGTAGATGGCGAGGTTACGGACACGAGGATGGACAGAAGGACACGGAGACCTTGGGTTGGGACTGTCCTCATTTGAAGAAGCTTTACGGCAAGATGAATCCCATTTCTTTGTCGGAAAAGGAATATTGGGTAACAATTGAAACGCATTTGTAGCGTAACAAGCGTAAGGACCTTCCAAGTATTTCTTGGAGCTCTAAGAGATACAAGGATTGAGCGTGGTCGCTATCATGTTCCTGCCATAATTTTATTTACGTTTCGTTCGAACCATGTCCATCTCGCGCACAAAGTGTCCCAAAAGTGTCTTTAAAACGGCAAAACATGACATCAAACACCGTCCTCCAATTAGCGACATAAATTCCCCGGTTTTCGCATTTCGCAGACGTCATCTAGTCGTGGCTTTCTTTGTTCCCAGTAAAGGATCACCGACGGGGCGAACGGCGGCGGCAGAAGAAGGGCGCGTGGAAGGCTTTATTCATTTTATCCTTGCGCTTATGGTGATGTTGTTTACGTTTGTGTCTGGTCTGTCTCGCTGTTCGCCGGAGTTTGTCGGAGCTTCTGGGTGTTGCAAAATAAAGTGACAGAGCTCTGAAGCTGTTGTTGGCAATGAAGCAGAATGAGGAGCGGAATGTGGGGGTGGAACGAAACCAACAAAGGTTATCAGGGGCCGGTACGCGGACGCGGGGGTGGGAGGATGGGTGGTAGGGTCAAGGTCGTCAAAAAGTTGGTTTGGTTCTACGCGCGCTGTGGAAGAGGATGAACTGTTGACTGGGCGAAATCGAAACCCATCGTTTCGTCCCTTCCCCCCTGGACCACTTCCTGCGCCCCGCTCCGGTTTCATTCTGTTCATCGTTCCTTCATTGGATGCCGCTTTAGGCAATCTTTCGTCTTCTCGCGTCTGCTAGTCGCTGCGTCTAGCCAGTTGGGGGTTGTTGAGCGCGTTGGTAAGCTTTTTAAGCTTCACTGCACCACCATCCGAGCCGTCGTTGTGATGGGTGATTTTATGTGCTGTGCTTCAGTGATCACACCGCCCGCTGTCATGCTGCGCTCGGGACCACCCCAACCATAACCAACCGGCGGGGACGCCTCCTGTCTTGGAACTGTCGTTGGGTTGACGGGAACAAAGAAATCCTTACGGCGAGTGTCTGATGCCTGATGATTCCGAAGTCAATGGCGCTAGTCGCAAGGCAGCTAAGTTGGAAGTTGTTATCTAAAGCAATGATCTTGATAAATATATTGGGAAGAGACTAATGGTGCTGGGCACACACGCATTTTAGCATGTGTATATTTGCACTCCATTTTTCGTTTAAACTCCTTTTCAACCCTGGGGTGCTGTAGGTACAACTTCCTTGCTTTTAGTTTGTGGTTAGCGACCACAACGCCGGAAATTGTTTATTATGTTATGTCCTTATAATTTCACCATTGGATAATTGAATAATTCTTTGCTAAGTGCTTCTTAAACATTATTTACCAAATATTTCACACGCTAGCGTTTGCACTCGCCCTCTGGAGCAACAATGCTGTAGTATTTCTTTATCTTCTGGCAGCGTCTTGATGCTGCTCCTTATCGCGTGTCGACGATTCGTTATTCAAATCGGTAGCATTCCACATACCCTTCTTCTCGCTTCTCCGCCACAGGCAACCAGTTTTGAGTTGATGTTTTTCCACCTCTCGGGCATTAGCAAAAACTTCAACTTTCCGTTTCGAACGGCCAAATCGCGAATCACGGCACGAGCGGTCGCGTTCGAGCGTACCAGTTCGACCCAATTTGCGGTGTTGGTGCTGGTAGTGGGGTGTGAGTAGTGTAAATGTTATCAGCTGGCTGTGCTCTTGGCGGCTGATTGACCTACTTTCATGTCGGTACTGCATCGATTTTTGGTAGTGCCATTAGGGCCAAACAGACAGGGTGGTTGCGCCTGTTGGATGAAAAGAATCTGATGTTTGGGCATCCAGTTGATGGATACGATTAAAGGGATGGTGTTTAAACAGTTTGAAAAATAGTAGATCATATTATTGGTACATCACAAACTCCGTAGACCACCTGGGGTTTCTGGAAGATTTTTTTTCTCTAATTCTTGAGCCACAGACACCAACGCCGACATTTGCGATATTTAAGTCCCACAAATTATTTGCCTCTTCTTTGATTGCGCAACCGTTTCCTTGAGGTCACGATGAATCCACCAAGGGGGAAATCAAGCAATCGAATATTTGACGACGAGACGAGAATTTGAAACTGTATCTCGTACTTGTTGCCGGTAAGGCCGACCATAATTGAAACGCCGTGAGCGAAACCCTGGGCTTTGCTTGGTGAACAAAATAATAGGAAACTTTACACGTTTGGCAGCATTTTTTGATGGCTGCGTGGGCTTTTTTGCTGATTGACGATGAAGGAGCAGAAGATGAAGGTTTAAGAGGTGGATGCGAAACGGGTTATGTTCTGTATGGTGAGTAGAAACTCCTTTCCTAAAGCATCAAAACGGGGGTTTGTGCGTTGGAAGCAGGAGATGGTAGTTCCTGTCCGTCGACGATCGACGCTCTGTAAGGATCATGTACAGCTTGAGGTGAACGATGACGGATGAATGATTCGAGGTTTGATGCTTCTCGATTTTTATTATTATAATTATTCATAAAGACTGTTCCATTACTGGGCGTATTGCTATATCTACAAATATTTCGTTCAGACCTTCAGCCCCCGTAAAATGAAACGAGGTCATGGCATAATCGCAAGGAAGAAGTTTGCTACCCCAAAATGAACTCTCCTACCGGGAAGAATTCTTTTTAAAGGCACACACTGAGAGAGGCCCACGCTTCGATATGATTCATGTCGGTGATGAGCGTCGTGCTCTAGCGAAGATCATTATGTTGCGTCTGCATTAGCATACAATCAGTGACGCTTACACGTAATAGCTTGGTTTGGGGGAAGAAGGAGTCAGTTTGGTACTCGCGCGGGAAGAAGCGCGTACAGAAACAGTCGCCGGCAAAGATGTGGGATAGAGTTTTTTTTTCTGTTTGTTCCGAAGCGTGTAATTGTGTACAAAATGTGAAACCGTATTGGATCGTTGGAACATCTGTTCGCATGTTTTTACCAACCCCCATTGCTCATGCCTCCTGATGAGAGGAGTGTGAACTGCCTAAACACAGCGAGGCCGCATCATCGAGCGGTTGGAATAATGAACCAGCTGTATTTTTATGCCATCGCAATTTGCTGTACTGTGTCCGTCGTGGTACCACGTGTTGGCTGGATCTGTCCCTTGAAATTTGGCTCGCTTGGAGACAATCTCTTCCCAGTGGTGCAATGTCTGCAATCTGTTTGTAATGAAATGTAGCTTTAATTCTTTCTTTTTGCGGTACTGCGTATGATTTTCATGAAGAGAAATCGACGTGAACCTCCGAGCAATGCGAATGACCACGTGTTGCCTCATCTGCATCCAGCTACGAAAGCAGGAAGAGTGAAAGATGAGGAAAATTGTGTGATCACGAGGTAAATACAGTTAGTTTCCACCAGATGGCAGCACTACCGCTCACTCATCTGCTTCTTTAGTAGTAGTGATAGCGCGTAGTACGCATGGGAAAATTTAAATCGTTCTTCTAAAAAGCATTAGCGCGTGTAATCATGTAATAAGCTTAAACACAACACGACTCTACGGTTGAAGCAGAAGGTGATTTAACAGGAAAGGAGTTTGAGGGAAGTTGTTCTTTAGTTCTTGCTCAAAGTTACCATAAAAGTTCGCGATGTTGGTGGTGGTAAACTTGCTCGAGTTGCTGAGTGTGTGTGTGTGTGCGCGGCACAAAGAAACGAACATCAATAAATCAAACTAGAAAACACCTTACTCAGTCACTTAGTCACACGAACTACCCATCAAGGGAGTCGAACTAGTCAAACGTCGTTTGTGAGGGAATGACTTCCTTCTGAATTAATCTTGAATCGATATTTGTTTAAGATTGGATGTACCTTAAGGGTTGTAACATAATTATATTGAATTTTATATGCAATCATACAGAAGTTCATTTGACCGCTATTTACTGTACGGCGTCGTATCGATCAGTTCGACACCTTTGCAGCAACGGAATGGCAAAACAGAAACGTACTTCATCTTCCAAAACGTAAACTCCCGACCGTCTAAGAAAGTGGAAGAAACGGTGTTTTGCCTGTGTTTTTTTTTCTACTCCCCATTCATCGTCCTCCGTCTTGTTTTTGCTGCGTCGTTGTCTCGGTGCTAACAACACTGAAGAAACTGTAACGCTTGGCCACAGGAAAAAAAAAGCCGATGTACCGTTCATTTTTTGTGTGCCTTTGGGTGTTTCCCTGCGTGCGTATCTGTCCGCTTCGGTGGGACCGCGGACCCGGAGCGGAGGGCTTACCCATCGAGGAAACCATGGGAACTCGCACGTGCGGCAAGGGAACGAAGTGAAATAAATATAATGAAACGGAGCACAACCGCAGTTGGATGTGGTTCTTTTTTTAAAGTTGTAATGAGATGATGCGCGGGGAACGGAAATGTTTCGCTGTGGACGCGGATGATGAGGAGATGGGGGGATGGTTTCGTTTGCAACAGGTGAACTGCGGCGGGAACAACCACACGGAGCTGGATGAAGAAAGTTTGTGATCGGTGGAAACCCCCAGCAAAGAGGTTGGGCCGCTTGAGGAGTACTCTCACATTGTCTGCGAATTGAAGACAGCTAAAGTTTTTGCGTGATGTTTTGCTTCCCCATAAAAGTGTCTAAACACACATGTGTGGTTCCCTTTCTTTCGAGCAACAGTTGCGTCGGAAATCTTAAGAAGATCACACTAAACATCAAATAAATGAATACGATTTGGTAACTTTTGTGTAACCCGACAACGTAAAATGGGGATTATTGTAGCTAAAGCATGCAATACAAGATCACGATTAATTTTAATAGCTCCGAATCGATTCGATCCTTTTGACATCCCCAATACGCGATACGACTTACGATAGCTGGTGGATTTAAAGAAATAAATTTGAAGTATGATCATGTTAAGACACGACTAGAAGTCGTTGGACACCCTTGACGCGCAAAGGACATATTTGCATAAACGTTTATAGTGTGCACGTGAACTGCTTTGGGTGCGTTTCCTGTCAGATCGATTCCCTTTTTTCCTGTTGGGCCGACACACAACGACAGACAATGCACGGCAATAGAGATCAGTATGTGCGCATAACATTTTGTAACGATTTTCTGCGTTTTGTCTCGGTTGTTTTGGTTTAAAACAAAACTTTTGTGGCTTGTTGTTTCTCCTCGTGAGCTAACAGTACACATCACGAGCAGCGAAATGAAGCATCTCGAGTGGTGGAGAAAACAAAACAAAGAAACGAAACGGTAGGCCAAACAATGATGAGCGATTGATTGATGGCAAAGAGTGTCAAGTGTCATTAAATTCCTCACGACGAACAAAACAGCACCCTATAAACGGAACACCCAAACACTCACACACAGCCTGCCTGAGCCAATTCGCACACAACACATTGGTCCTTCTCCTCCGGCTGGGGGGAAGCGAATCTTGAATGGGGCTAAAGGGGGTTTATTATCTTCCCTCATTGCCACCTATTCCTTGTGAAGTAAAACCGAAGTCTTGCTGAATGAACGGAGTCACGTACCGCAGGGCAAGCCGGACGAGATGGAGACAAAACAGCAAAAGAAGCAAAACAAATCCACAATCGATCGCGCGTCTGCTCGGCTAAAATGCACTCCTGCCACAACACCGTGCATCCATTTCCGCCCTGGTGTGCCATGCCAAAGGGGGAGGTGAAGCACACGGTCCGATATCAGTTCCGTCATTTGCAATGCAAATTGTGCACACCAATCGTGGGGTGGGGGGTGGGAAGGAGTGGGGCCGCCCAACGACCCAAAACCACACACCTGGTTTTGCAGCTTCGCCGTTCGTTCTGCTCTCGCTGCTGTGTGTTGTTCTTTTGCGCCTCCCCCCTCAGTGGGGCTGGCCTCTCACCCAACCCACCCTGCTTTGTGCGTGGTTGCGCGTTCATGCCCTCGTAACTCGCGGCGGCGATGGTAGTCATAAAAATAATCATACCTTCCCTTTCGGCTCCACCACCAACCCACCACCCACCACCGTCTCTCCTTGCGCAGGGTTTCGAGTTTGTTGCTGCAGTTTGAGTCGATTCTGTGGATGAGAAGGGTTGCTTGTACCGCTTGCACTATTTGTTGTATGATTATCGTGCAAAAACGTCGGATGGGATGTGGCGTGGAGCGATGGAGGTGGTAATTTTTTATGGTCCGATTGGCGTGCGCCGGCTGTTTGGCCTTCGCCATTTGGCATCGGTTTGGCCAGATGCAGTCCCCCCAAACACGTACCGAACCGCCGTCCGATGCAACCTTTACCTTTCGGCCAATCGGACTGCATCCAAGGATCTTTGGGGGGGTGGTAGGCATGAGCTTGCGCGCGAGTGCGAGTCCATTAAAATGTAATTAATTTAAGGCAAAAATTAAGTCTTGTTGAGAATGTTGTTAATGTAGAAGTTTTATGAGGGATGATCGGATGCCTCTGATGAGTATAAACAAACAAAAATAAATTGTTCTGATTGCAATAATGTTGTTCGGAAAATAACCGTTTTTGTTGTGCCATTAGCAACTAAAAGAGTCTTTTTTTGGCAATTCATCACTCATCTCTGGCTTTGTTAAGTTGTATAAACTTTTGTTGATTAATTCGTCCTGTTGAGTATTCGACATACACGCTTCAATCAGGATTTGAACCCAGTTTGGGGCTTGTTTTTGAACCGATTTGACCGATCCAGACCGATCCTGAAATTGTTCAATTAATCAACATCAACATTTCGTGGTAAACTTTGTATGCAAACCATGCCAATATCATCCATGCTTAATTATTCATTGAGCAGGGCAGGAAGGGGGCAGGGGGGAGGGGGTTATTATCATAAATAATTCCCACCCCATGTTCTCTTCTGGTGGGACAGACAAAATAAAGTACCACATCGAACTGTCAAGGTCGTTGACCTAAATATGCCGGTGTATCCCAACAACGGCCGTCCGCCGGGATTTGGGGCTGGGTGGCGTGTTGTGCGCCTTTGCTCGTTATTTTCATTCCGTTGTTTATACACACGCCAATTTGTTGATGCGCTCAATTTGCGCAAGAAAAAGATTCCAACCAAAGCCTCGTCTCGTTCGTGTGCGCCCTTGGCGTTGGCCACCCGGGCCCAGGTTTGGGGTTGGAAAGACACGCTCATAACGCTCACGGTCAGAAAAAGAACGGCGGCACGACACACATAGACACACATTGTTGTTGTCGTCTGTCTGCATATGTCGCTTCAGTCTCTTCGGTCGCGGTCGCTTTGCGTGTGCGTCTTACATTTTCGCCAGCCGTTTGTTGCAGGTCGGGGCACAGCATTTTATTGCTCGCTGCAACTTTCTTCTCTTCTTTCTCTGGCGAGGATGCACTTTTTTGTGTTACGGGAACCGGTTTCGGTGGAGCGCAGCTGGTAGAGGAAAACATGCCAGAACATAACAACAGGCCGTGGGGTGGGATGGGTTATAGCGAGAGAGAAAGAACATCTTCCCGTCCAGCACAGTGTAATGTACAATCTGTGCCGGTTGATATCTCTTGCGCACACATGCCACTTTATACCCGTCTGTGCGGCGAGCGAGAAAGTGTGAGAAAGCGACAAGCAATAAAAGAGGCACAGCAAAGTGAAAGACGGTCCGCGTCCCGCCATTGAGGCGAGAAGCGATCACGGTAGCATAAAATTTGCATTCCATCATCGTCCACACAGTGTTCCGCAACCTTCTTCGCACGGTCGTTAATAATCGCTCCGTTGTTTAACCGGGCGCCTCCACGCGGTCACCATTCGTGATGGTTAGGTTTGGCCCCAATGTCGTCGTCGTCCCTCCTCGCAGCCACAAACGATTGTTGGTTTCAGGATCTACGCATATACTGCACTGTGACTTGCTGTTACTGCACGTTCCAAAATCGTGCGCCATGAGAAAAGTGGATGTCCAGTAGTTTAATTTCTCGTCATATCACAAACAGAAACAGAGGAGCTAAGGAAAATTAAATCAACCGAAAGATGATTTGATTTGTACCGGGTACCGGGTCATAGCTAATGGCATAGGTTTATACGCAATAACGCAGTGATGTGTCCCGTGGTTAATATACCAGTTTGAATTCCCTTTTTTCCTCTTATCTATTCATAGATCTTCTTATCCATCGCTAACAAGTATCCCATACAACTCTGTGAAAAAGTTACAATAATTTAGTTGTTTTCCCGAAGGGGTACTTCCCTTTAGACACCTTTACTTCAACCAACGCCTTACGCCTGTCTGCTCCGATAACATTGATAATCACATAACCTACCTTCTGCTGGATCTGTGTCATGTGTGTATGTCTCTGGGTGTGTTTATGTTGCTATGCACGCAGACCTCAAAATTTCATTATCGCAAACGCATGGAGCTGCAGCGAAAGTAATTGAATTGTGAACCTCGATATTATACGCCTGTGTGATCAGCCTGTTATCAACAACGCGCGGGACGAGGAGTTGGTCGAATCATTTACTAACGAATGCACATCGGTCATATATTTAATTACAATCTGCGCGAAAGAAGGTTAGTAACGGTTAGTGTTGGCCGATGTAGTCCGTTCAGCAAAATTAGCACTTCGTTAATTTGCACTTGAGGAATCATCTCTGCGTACCACACGAGCAAGTTTGTTATATTTACCTTTACCTATCTGAAAAAACAACCACACAGACACGATATTAAAACGTTTCTTTTATTTTCTCTATTTTTAGCAACAAACCAATGAACGATGGAGTCATCAAAGGTAGCCACTGTACCGCCAACTACAACGGTAGCTAATGCGTCAGGAACGACCACTACTACCACAGGCACTCCGCCAGCGACTGTTAGTTCGGACGAGACAGTAACTCCTGTGACCTCCACACCGGAGCATGATAAAGTAATTCCCACCGCGGTAACGACCGATTGTACCGCAGCAGACGATACAGAGCCAAAAATCGAACAAGTGACCCCGGCGGATATGGAACCACAAAGTCCGCCAAATCCGGTGGACATGCAGGAGCTTGTTGATCCGCTGGCAGTGTCAGAAGAGACACCAGAAATTAGTACAACTTCCAACGAACCGGAGCAACCGTTGGAAGGGCTGGCGAGTACGATAAAAGGTACCGAACCAACAGTAGAGGAAGATTCGTTGGCAGGTGCTTCGAACAGTGAGGCAACGTCTGAACAAGTTCTAAAACCGACCACATCCGCTCAACCTGCGGTTGCAAATGATGACAGCAAGCCTGTGGATAAATCTGCGGAAGTTTCCGAGTCTACTCCAACGTCGACATCTTCGCCTAGTGGAAATCCTTCCATGGACAGCAGCAGTACTGTTGAGGAAACGAAAGGTTCGAATAGAGTTTCCCCTGCAAGAACGCCTCCGCCAGTGGTGGAGTCTTCCACAGCCTCTCCGGAAAAGTCTGTCACAGTTGCTGCTGATGATTCTTCTGCTCCATTGGATGGACCTATACAAATAACGACATCCACGGTGGATAGTAGCAGTAGTGGTGATAAAACTGAAGACAAAATTGTTGAAACCGTCGAAGGGTCTAGCAGTAATAGTAGTGATAATGTAAATAGTATTAATAATGACTGCAGCAGTAGTAGTAGCATTCGGCACAGCAAAGAGGCAGAATCTCACATGCCTGCGAGAGAAAATGGATCCACGAGTCTCAACCCGAATACGACAACAACGGATCCGAGTGATCGAACGCGATCACTATCTACTGAGGTCGTTCCGCCGTTGACGGTCGAGGTGGCTATGAATGCTGTGATAGAGAAGGAGACATCGGCAAGTAGTGTGGACTCAACCCCGAGTGGACCTGTGATATTGCGACAGGAAGCCGACAAAGACGAGAAACAACCGCCGGAATCGTTAACACGACCGGATGAATCCCAGGAAAGGCTTGACGAAAACAAGGCTCTAGAAAACCATGCTGAAACGAATGATGCAATCTTAAACCGGCCAAATAGAGAGAGTGGTTGTGATCCTCCCGTCGATCAAAGGAGTAATGAAACGTTATCTGTTGAAAGCAGCGCAAATAAAGTGAACGGACAAGAGAAACGTGAAGCGAACTTACTTGAACATCGCGAATCTTCAGCGGTTCCACCGGAACCCGATCCAGGCCCACCTGTTGAAGAACAGTTTCGCCTGGTTGATTCCAAAAGTGCTGAAAGTTGTAAAAATCTGAAAGAGAATGATACAACCAAAAGTGTCACTTCGGGGGAGGCTCAGTACAATACGGTGCAAACCACAAAAAACATGGAAGCTGAGTCATCACAAAACGAGATGATTAACGGAAGCAACAATAGTCGAACGATGAACACCCTTAGCACTGGACTTGCTAGTCGAAGTGATTATCATCAGCAGCAACAAACGCCTCCAGTTTCGGCTCGAAATCCACTGCAGTTCACGGAGGTAGCTAACGACGAGGTTGAGCTAAAAGTAGACGGTGGTCATCTGCTGGATCGTGTCATTAAGCTGTCGCTCTTAAAGGGACTGCAAGACAGTGGAAAACGATTGGCAAAGAGTAGTCTGATTATTTCCGGAGCCGGCGCTAGCATCGGCGAGGGTGGAAATAGCGAGGCGACACTAGCAACAACTTCCTCGCTGAGCAAAGCAAAGAGTGCGGCTGCAGGGTTGCGGTTGATGGAGGAACATAAAACCACGCCACCCGCTTTAGTGGCCAATGGGGGTGTATCAGGAAATGTCGAGGGAGCTCAGGTTGCTGTTACGGAAATAGCGAGCAGTACGAAGGAGATAGCAGACTCTCCAAATTGTCCAACTGTGCAGAGTGGAGGAAGAATTCGCCACTCAAGTGATACTACAGTAAGCAGTAGTCCCTCTGGGGAATTGGATGCAGGAGTTCGTAGCAGTAGCAACAGTTCGTTAGATTTTCGAGAGGAGGAAAGGTCACCAACGGTACAGGTTCAGGAAACTGCCTCGCCTGTTTCTAGCTTAGAGGCGTCGTCAAGCCGGAGCTGTTCCGCACGGGAACCAGTAGCCGCTGTAGTACCGCACAATAATGAGCATCTACCCATGAAAGCGCGCAAACCGCAGTACTACGCTAGTATTCCTGATTTTTCGAAGCAACAATTTTCCTCGGCTGCACCCTTGCCTACCGTGTCAACCTCGACGACAACGGCCGCGAAAAGTCTCGCTCAGTTACACATGAAAACGCCTGATTTTAGTCGTCTAGTGTGTGATACTGTACCGTCCAGTCAAACGTCGCCGTCCTCCACGACGACGAATTCTGCACTGTCTACCATCACTTCTACGAACACGCGGACAACGAGTGAGCTTAAAATCTCAAACCCGGACTTCACGAAAGGGTTTGCCACACAAAATTCACACTATAGTTCGGTGCAAGGCAACAATCAACATGCTCACGATCAGCAGCAACCAGAAAATCCAGCCAGCAGCTCTCCGTACGTTACGCAGGACACGTTTAGTAAGCTCATAAAGGAGCGAAACTACATTGCGGATTTGCAGTTAAAGAACCCTCCTCCGACGCAAAATCAAGGCTCATCTGATGCGCCAACGGTTGTCAAAGGCGCTGGATTACAAAACGATTATCCGCCTTCGAGGGTAGTTGTGGTAGACACCACATCAACGACGTCTGGAGGTCCTGCAACTTATGGACATGGTGCTTCCACTCCTATCAATCAGTACCGTAGAACTTCGTCAATTGAGAACGGAATGGAACCGGAACCGAAGGCTCATGTGATACACAAGAATGCAGAAAGTTCTTCAGCACAACCACCGCCGGCCTCGCAACCCGTCGGGGTATATCATGCACCGAAAACTTGGAATCCTCCCGAGTTTAGTAGTAAACACTTTACTCAAAGTTCCGCTAGCAATAGTCGACCTGGGGGTACCAACGGAGCTGGACCATCCTCTACATCCCCTTCATCCCGCGATCCTTCTCCTGCGCCGTCGTCTTCCTCACCGCATCAACCATCGTACGGACAGCATCCTGGTGGGTTAGTTAACTATACCGGCAAATCCCCCCATGCTGTACCAACGTCAGTTGCCGGAACGGAGAGAATCATCGTAAATAATGTGCGAACCTATTATCCTGAGGCTTCTGTCCCGCCTGCATCTGCATCGCTGCCACATTCCGGAACGGTTTCCCAGACTCCCGCGTCGTACCCTTCGTTGCCGAAAGTGAAGGATCCTGAGTTTCGCTTGGATCAAAATAGAGAGCAGCTGTTACTGCAGGAGGGTACTATCGTGACGGTTAAACAAGCTCATTCAAATCACTCAACAGGCAGGGGTCAGCTTCCTCCTCCAACTACAACCAGATCACCGTCCGCTGAGAGGCGCGAGGCACAGATGATGCAAAATTCGCAAGATATCTTATATCGCGATTATAAGCAACATAAAAAGCCAACTAGTTCCGTAGGACCGGTCACTAGCAATAGCCGTCCAGCAGGACCCTCGCAGAGTCCAATAGATCGTCGATCGCCGTACGATCCAGCTGCGTACTATGCACAAACAATGAACCATCACCGACCTCCTGTAATTCCTCCTCAAGGTGGAGGGTTGATGCATCCACCTCCGCCAAACTGGCCCGGACCAGGGCAACACCTTCCATCACACCAAATGCTGAGGGGGGCAGTTGGACCAGGTGCACGCACCAGTCCACCGGGCAACGGAGCTAGTCCGGTGTCATCTCCTGCACCGCCACCGAACAGTCAGCACCATTATCACCATCCTCCCCATCCTCATCAAGCTCCTTATTATGGGCAGTACAAAAATGCTCCCAGTCCCGCATCGGGTTCGACGTACGGAACTAACTCTTCCCCTGCTCAGCCGCAAGGAACTGGTGGTAAATATCCACCCCAACAGCCTTACCCTAGTGGAACTGGTGCTTCAGATCGAAGACATGAAGTATTAGAGCGTGGCGTAGGCTCAGGTAACTACAAAGGATTGGACTACAATATGGAGCAAAAGTTTGCGGAAGTTTATCAAGCCCATCAAGCGAAGGAAAAGCAGGCAGCTGCAGAAGCAGCAGCATCCAGCTCTGTTAGGCATGGGTCTCGCCCAGTACCTGGTACTGCTAGTGGTAGTCCAGGTATTTCATCAACACCCGGGACATCATCGAAGGGACCGGCTCCTTATAGTTCGGCGGGATATGAGCAGTACCATCCGTACTACCAACACTCGCAAGCGACACCTTCTCCAACGTCCACGCCATCACCAGTGCCTTCTCCACACCATAGAAAGTATAGTGGTCCACCATCGAGAGACCCTTCGCCACTGGGACAGCAACCACAGCAACAACATCTACATAATCGGTATGGATCAAGCGAAACTTCGTACCACTTAGCTTCTGGAGGTCCTTCAGCGATGTACGCGCATCCCGTCGCTCCAAAACCAAACGAGCAAGGAACCTCACAACAACCCATGCCCCCTGCGTCATACTATCAAAATCAGCCGTCGTCGTCATCGTCGTCCTATTCCAGTGCAACTGCTACGTACTCAAGCCGTCCGCATAACTCACACGGAGCTGTTATGAGCCCCCATCATGCTAATCCAGCACAACAGTCTGTGATAAGCGGTAATCCGTATGATCGGTATGTTCATCCATATGCTACCAGTGGATCGTCCCAACCCGTTCCTGGGGGACAACAGCAACAACAAACACACCACTCGAAATCATCACTTCCGTACCCCGCAGCAGGTAGACTCCAAGGACCTCCGCCTTTGCAACCAACTCCAGTTCCGGTGGTTGTTCAATCGCCAGTAATCCATCCTCCGCTAACGGGAAGCAAAAACATACCTGTCCGAGTTATCGCTACAGCACCACCGGCAGCTGCTTCCTCTACGAATGCTGCATCTCTACCTACTACCGTGCCTCCAGTACAACCACAAGGAACGCCTCGATCCTTGGCACAGTCCAATGCATCTTCTTCATCTGTTGTTGTAGCTTCGTCGCAGCCAGTGTTGGCGTCAGCAGGAGAGGAAAATGGTAGTCAGCGTGAGATGAACACTGTTGCAGCAACGACGCCAGTAATTATCGCTCCTGCCAAACGAGAATCTCCTCTTGATCTTTCCGTCAAAACCGTCAAAACGAAGGCCGATTCAACCGGTTGTGATGATTACACTATGAGTGCTAGTAACAGTAGTATCAGCAGCAGTAGCAGCAGCAGTAGTAATGGTGGAAGTGGTCGACCCCGCGAAGTGGTGCCAAAAGTGGACTTTAGTCCAAACTTTCAGAAACACATTCCCCCGAGAAATCCTGGCTCCAGTGGTGCATCTGGCGTTAACCCACCAGCAGCAGATGTCAGACAGCCGGAACCACAAAATCAACCGATACCTTCGCCAACGCGCCACGTTTCTGTCATCAGTCCTGCAATACCTCCCGGGTACGATAAGAAAACGGACGCTTACATGTCGGCGAACTACCGTGCGGTTGGTGGACCCTTGGTATCACCGGCATATCAGTACCCTGGTGCTTCAACGCGGTTAGGGCCAGGCCCAGTAGGAGGAGGTTATGACGGTTCGCCGGCAACAGCACCGGCTTCATCGTCTTCAATGGGTTCGGCAAGTAGCAAAAGCGTATACTATCCGCCTACGGGACTAGAATATGGACGTCCCGCTGGTAAATCTGGTTCGGGAAGCATTGTAACTGGGCAAGCAGCAACGGCACCCGGAGCAACGAACGCACGTTCCAACTCATCCTCTCAGGGCACACCGTCGACTGGACACTCTTCACACTCGCAAGCTGTCAGCGCTCAACCGCGTCTAGACGATCCCCGCATCGAGGATCGCAAGTTTGTAGAAAGCATGTTAAAGAAGAAAACGTCACCCTCTTCAGATGTAATGGCCGACCTTCAAGCTGGAAAGTTTCCGACGCGTATTCCACAGAATATGGTTCCGAAAAAGCGAGCTGCAGCGGCCGCAGCAGCAGTAGCTGCAGCTGAAGCAGCCATGACAAAGGTACCCGTCATTCAACCCGGCGTATCTTCTCCAACAGTTCCAACACCGGCAAAGGTGGCCAAATATGAAGATCCTACAGCAACCCGTGGCCAAGGAGGACCAGCGCAAGTACCACTACAAGGACATCCTCAAATGTCTCCTCAAGGAGCACCGATATTGGATGGACGGTACCCAAACCATTCCCAAGGACCACCTCCACGAGAAGCAGCGTATGCAAACTACGCTCATGGTGCAAGTCAAGCGGGCATTCATTATACAAGCTCCAGCAAACGTGCATCAACCCCCGAGATGCCCAATGGTCCGACTGTACACCCATCCGTGATAACAACCAACTATCATCATCATCCGCCAGCCGTGTTACAGCAGCAGTATGCCACAGATGCTCGGTACTATCAACACCATCCTTCCGCTCCAGTAAAATCTCGAGATGATCACATAATTCCCGTGTACCATCAACCTCATTTAAGAGGTGGCAATGCGGTATCGTACGCGCCACATACGTATGGATATTCGAAAGACGAACCTAATGTTCATTCACCATACCCTCAGCACCATTCGGAATCGATGATGTATCAAAAGGTGCCTCCCGGAGCACCGCCATTTCGTTATGGCGATTCTTTGAAAGCACCTCCAGAGCATACGACCGTACATCATATGCAGTCTCATATTCACTACACGGGTGGTAATGTAGGAGCTGTCCCAAAAGTTGGTCTAGGAGCTTCTCATCAATATCAACATCAACAACATCCTCAGTCGCAGAATCACTCTCCACAATCGGCGGCCGAAACGATGGCAGTCTCTCAATATTCTGCAAACGTTCATCCTAACTACGGACCACCACAACATCATCGTGGAGCGGATCAGTCGGTGATTTCGAAGCTGCGAACTAGTCTCGAACTTAAGGAGTACGAAAAGCAACGTATCAATCAACTTCGTAAGCAGCCGGGTATGGAACTAGGCGATGAAGACCGCGTCCAGAAAGCAGCCATGCCACCTGCATCTCCAGTGGCGACTAGTATTATGCCTTCGCTGCATGATGCTCCCTCACCGTCGTCGCGCTTTCGTACTAAGGGTGAGCTCAAAGGGTATACCCCACTACCGATTCCAAGTGTGGTCACCAAACCGCACCGGTCCATCAATGAATCTCCTCCACTGTCCTTAAAACGAGAAGAACGTGCCGGTGAAGAGGCCAAAGCAGACGATGAAGAAACGAAGCAATCAATTGTTCCACCGCTCGATATGGATGGAGCGTCGGCGCTGGATATATTGGACTGGGGCAGCACCTGCAATGAATTCGTCGAACAATTGCAGACGGGTAAAAAGCGTGGACGACGGAAACGAACGGCAGCAGTTACGTTAACAGCCGCTGGATCGGTTGGCGGTCGCAGTTGGCCTGCAATCGATTCGATCGAAACGACTATTCCGGTGGCCGATGGTTCTACGACCGATTTGTCGGCCATTCCGAAGGAAGTGCTCAATTCCGCTCGTTCACCGCATCGTCTGAAAGGAGCTCGGGATGGAAGCGAAAGCTCGAGCGACGAAGACAAGCCACTGCTGCTACTTCGCCAACAGTCCCAGCAACAGCAAAAAGATCATGAGCAGGGACAGGTGGATGGCAAAGCGCACGTTGAAATGGTTCAAACGGAGAAGGCGGCGCGTAACCATCGCGAAAAGCAAAGGCTCGAATTGCAGCAGAAGCACGAAGCTAAACTGGGCCGTTCAAGTAGCACAGACAGTGAAACGGCACGGGTTGCATCGGCTGCTGCGCAGCGCGCGAAAGCACGCGTTCGTAAGCTACGTCATCGGTCGAGCGTCGTACCGGCCCTGTCGCTTAAGTCTTCCGATGGTGATGGTGACGTGACAGCGGACGGTGGCGAGGATGAAGGTGGTAAGCAGGCGCAGAAGCGTGTGCCACATTCGTTAGCGAACAGTGCGAAACGGAAGCGTATCCGAGGGCCAGCTTCACGGTCGTCTTCTGCGTCGTCCTCGTCATCTTCCGAAAGTAATGCACCGGCGCTAAAAAAGCCCGAGAATGAGATGCCAAGAAAACGTGGCCGCCCAAAGGGCACGGGAGCTGGTGTTAAGCGTGGCCAACAATCGACCCACAGCCGATGTCAAACGGGTACGATCAAGCAGGAACCGAATGAAAACAGTGATCTCAGTTCGGATGAAGAATCTCGCGCGATACGTACACCGCATAAGAATGGATCTGGCACAGCCGGCAATAGTGACTCCGCTAAGAAGCGTGAAGGAGGAGCAGCCGTCAGTAATACGGGGGGATCTTCCGGAAGTGGCAATGGCGCGGGAGGCAAAGCACAGCATGGAAGTAAGGTGAACGAAGGATCAACGTGCAACGATGAGCAGAAGGACAAGATCACCTCCGTTGGGGCTAAGAAAAAGCTCACGAAAGCACGCACCAACTCACGCTCGAAGGCAGATTCGTCATCGGCTTCGTCATCAGCCAGTACGTCATCGTCTGAAGAGGAAGAGGAGGAAGCGGAAGAGACTATGACTCGCTCACGCAGCAAACGGGAAGCTGAACGTCGAAGATCGAACAGTAAAGTGCTGCGCAACGATAAGATCGTAGAGAATTGCCCGAATCCGTCCCAAAGTCAACGTGTCAACGCTCGAAACCGTGCTGACAGCGAACGGACACCAACGAAGAAGACCAAAGCGCGCAAACTAGCGATAGGCGAACCAACGCCTAAACGATCGAAGTCGCGAGTGGTAGATTCGGATTCGGATGGTTCGAAAGCGGGAGTTGGTAACGCTGTTCCTCGTAAACGTACACGGCAGGCTTCAAAAAACGCGCCAAATTCGTCGGCTGGTTCAGGCGAGTCGGCGGACAGTTCGAGTGAGAATGACGGCCGGATGGATCTGTCCGAGCGTTTGCGCTCTCGCAAAGTCGCCAAACGAGCGACGGATGAGCCAGGTCGAAAGCAACCCACTTCAACTTCCATGAAAAGTGGCTCCCGTCGAGAAAGTACTACCTCGGCGAAAGGGAGTGAATCATCCAGCAAGAAGAAGGGAAACAGTGCTGGTCCATCCTCCACCTCTGCATTGGCCGGAGTGAAGAAATCCTTAAAAGAGTTGAATCAGACGGAACCGCCGGACCATTTTTATCCCGGCTGGGAAAAGGAGCTGTACGAATATAAGCGATCGCTCAAGGTACCGCCCGAGTTGATCACGATCGATGGTGGGCTATACATGCACCGGATTTCGACTTCGCTTCCGGATCTGGATTCTCCGCATCACAGTGATGGTTCGGAAACGTTCACGGAGATCAGAAAGAAACTTAACCAGCGCGAGGTTGGATCAGTACCACCGAAACGATTCAAAACGAAGGCTGCGGCCAAGCAACAGCAGCAGCAACCCCAGCCCGGAACGTCCTCTTCGTCAGGCACTGTGATCGTGAAGGAGGAGGAACATAACCGACAGGAGCGCAAGAAGATTGACGACGATAAAAAGTTCAGATCGATCATAGAACTACTGCATCGTCGGTGCATTGCGGCTCAGGGAGCAAAACCTATGCCAACATCTAGCAGTAGTCGAGGAAAGGGAGCGAAAAGTGCATCAAAGGGCACCAGCAGCAGTACGGTCAACAATGAGGCAGCTAAACCCAAGCAAGAGTTCGAACTGTTACCGACACCGGGTGCCGAATCGGAGTCACTCTTCAGCAAGAACAGCAAGAAGAAAAAATCTCTCTTTGATACGGCCATCTTGAAGTCACGCACGCGCACCGAACAAAAAGCGATGCAGAGCAAAGAGATGATACGGGAAGTGTTTGGAGGGGATGATGAGCGTCCTCAATCTGCACCGCCGCTAAGCTGTGGGACGGCCAAAGCTCCACTGTTCGAGGAGGGACTACAGAATGTGACATTCGACGAAAGGTACAATGAATTGATGCGTAACCACGATCGGATCGTCGATGAGCTAGATGGTGGAGCTGCGGCGGCAGCCGTCAAGCAGGAACCTCTCGAAGATGAAGACGACGAAGAAGAGGAGGAAGCGGAAGACGAGGAGGAGGATGATGACACGCAAGATGGGAGTGTACGGATGAAAGATTCCGAGCGTGATACCCCATCGATTGCTTCCGAGAGAGGCGAACGTGATCTTCCCGGTACGCCTCTGTCCTTTCACGGTGGAGCGGCGATCCTGAACGCGAATGTGTCCGCATCGACCAGTGGCCAGCTGACCGTACCAGCCGCACCCAAGAAGCGTGGCCGTGGTCATCGCACATCACGACGCAAGGGTAGTTCGGGGTTTGACTACATTCGTAAGAAGAAGAAACCCTCGCAACAGCAACATCATGGCAGCCATCAACATCAGCACGGGGCGTCAGGTGGCAATGGTCTGAATTGTGCGATAGGTGTTCGAAAGGTGACGGCATTCGAGAACATGGAGGGAAAGGATGAGACCCACATCAGTAAGGAGATCCGTAGCTGGGTGCTGAACAAAGGTGTTGGTGAGAGCGTCATGCATAAGGCGGCTCGCTTGGGCTATACGGTAAGTTTTGGTGGGAAGGAAAGCAAGCACGGATTTACCTAACATTGTTTCATATTTTCAGGACGTCATCGTGTACTGCCTGGAACGGTTGGACATGGATCCAGACCTGAAGGATAACGCTGGTTATACGCCACTGCATGAAGCGTGTGCCAAAGGACATCTGGATATTGCCAACTACCTGCTTCAGTATGGAGCCAGTCACTCGGAACCTGCACCGTCTGGGATGCGCCCACTACACGAGGCAGTAGAGAACTCGTTCTTAGAGATCGTCCGGCTGCTGCTGGCGTTCGGTGCCGATCCTATGTTGGCGACATACGCTGGCATGACACCGATGCAGCTATCGGAAAGCGATGACATGACGCGGTTCCTCGAGCACCACCTCAGCGATGTGCAGAGTATGGCGCCCAACAAGATTGGTTGGAAGTTTGACGGACCTTGGAAGATTCATGGTTGGTTCGATGGCACGCTCGAACTTCGTTGGGGTCAAATCATTAATCATTGTTATTTACTATCTTACAGATCCAGAAGAAAGTGGTTGCAATATATTCTCGGGCATCCCGGGATTCGAGGAAAGCGATGGTCTAACATCGCTGAATTCCAGCGGTACCAGTAGTGGTGCGATATCGTCCGCCTCCAGCAAGCGATGCGATTCTAACTCGAACATAATGCACTACGAAGTGGGTGAAAGTGTTACTTCCAACTCGTCGGTTGGTACGTGCGAATCGACACGTAAACGTAACGGCATATGCACTGAAAATCCTCCGGTCGGGTTGAGAAACGGCAAAATTAAGCGCGAACTTCCGAGCCAGGAAGTGCGTCCGGCGAATGGAGTTGTTCCGCGTACGATGCTATTCAACGGCGGGGATCGAACAGATGCGGAACAGCAAGATCTGGATTTGCATGACGCAGGTAGCGACGACGGCGAGGACGATGAGGAGGTGATCTTCGAGTATGAGGAAGCAGATCAGCACCATTCATTGCCACCATTGTACGAGCTGAAGGATGAGTACAACGAGCGCTGGATTTTGATGAATGATCTCTGCAGCTTTCTCAAGTACAAATCGAAAGAAGCCGTGCTGAGACAGGTAGAGGCCAGTTTGAGACATGATAAAAGTCCAAAGAACTTATTTACTAATCTCTTTCGCTTGTTTTTAGATATGTCCAAACAATTCGGCCAACAGTCATCGTGAACTGATACGAGAGATGAAGTTCGAAGAGTTTCTGACCCGGGCCAGCTGTTTGCAGCTGTTGTGTGCTGGGGAGAAGCTCAAGATGACTTCTTCGAAGGTAGTGCTGGTGAAGTATAACGACAGTGTCAAGAGCCTGCTGCAAGTACAGAGCTTCATAACACGCATCTAGACCACTAGGAAGCGGTCGATGCACCGTAGGAAAAGTGAGGTCATTTTCTGTGCAAGACTGACTGCGTTCAACACGGACACTAGTACTGAATAATCGCGATAAGCATCACGACCGGACTGTAGAGTTCCGCGCTACAGAAGAATCATCATTAAAGCAGAACCTTCTAATGGTTCGATCACGCACCGTTCGATATCGAAATAGTTTTAAGGGGTAGCTATTTTATTGTACATCTTGTTATATTCTATCTTATTTTCCTTCTTTATTAGTTTGTGTAGTCTTTATTTCTTCTATGTGTGTCTGTATGTGTGTTGTGTGTGTGATTGTGAATATAGAAAATATGTTTAGCAAAATGGGAAATGGAGCAGATCGCAACTTTCCGGGAGGTGTATTTAGCAAGAGCACATGCGCTCGTTAGGAAGGAAGTTGCCTAAACCATTGTGACTGGACGGTGGATGAAGGCTAGTTGTAGCAACAATTTTAGGTAGCATCGCGAGTTTAGTTAGTATGCACTAGAGACGATAGCTATGCGATACATACGTATAGGAATATATATATATATTTATTCAACTAGCTATCACGCTCAAAAAACGGTACACCCGTTACTCATCGTTACTTGTATACTCCTCGTTCCGTTTTGTTTTTGGGCTAAGCGTTCTGTTGCGTGTAGAAGCTGACGATTGTATAATTTTAAACCGATGTGCAAGCGTTTTAGTGTAGCTTAATTATGTTAGCTTTTGTTCAGTTTATGTTTATCTTGTTTGTAGTATAATTGTCCCTTAGACCCTGTAGTCTCGTTTGTTTGCGCATTACGTTCGTTCGAGATATGTGTAACCGTGGTGTGTGTGGAGTATGTTCTTTTTTAACCAATTTCGTTGACTTAGATAAATGTTTGTTGCGTATAAGGTACTAGACTTTCTTGTTGTTTGGTGGGAAGTATGTTTTATAGTGTGTTGATGCTCATCAGGATGGAAATTCTTCCATAAAATGACTCCAAAAACCAATGGTGTAAAGCACGTGTGGCGTAGTTAACTCGGTACTCAATCGATTGAAGTAGGACAGTAGATGAGATACTCGAATATAATCGCGTTGTGTTGTGTTGAGAGAGCAAAGGCAAGTGCAAAGTGATGAACCGAAACGTAGAAGGGAAACACATTGACTGATTGTGTACTATTACACTTTGTAACAATAGTAGCGAACGCGAGCCTAAATTGAGGATTATGAATGGTCGTGAGATTAGGTATTTGAAGGTGCCTAGCAAAACTATCTAAATGGTTCTAAACGAAAGTCAAGGCTAATGATAAGGAAAACGACAATTTGAAGGTTTCATATGTGCATGTGTGTGTCGAACACGAAGGGATTGGATGGCACCGCCGTGTGTTCACTGTGACCCGGTTAGGTTTGTTGAGTTTTTGAATTTTTCAAGTGCAATCATAGATTTGCAAATTTTTAACACAAACGAACCCACACACAGAGCGAGAGAGAGAGAGAGAGATACTGACGTGTAGCTAGCAAAGAAAAAGAGAGTTGGAAAACGGAATCGGGATGTCTTTTAGGCGAAAAGAAAAGAGTGAAGTGCATTAATGCAGCGTTACGTTTTATAAAGAGGAATGTTTCGTAAAAGTATATACAATTAGAAGCAGATTTGTCATCTTTGCAACGGCGCACACGTGCGCGTGTAGGAGGGTGTAAATCAGGGTGGCAAGCAAAACATGTGATGATTTTCGAAACGATAAAAGAAAAGTAAAACAAAATGGAAAAGTTTACAAATAAGAAACGATGCGGATGCTTGATCGAAAGAAGTTGGCAGAAAGAAAGATGGTAATGGATAGAGAAACAGAATAATATTATACAACAATTATTATATGTAATGGTACTATGTAAAACATCGACAAATTTGTACGTTTCGAGTGGAATTCGAGAATTGTGGCGACAAAGGTGGTGCAATCATGTGGGAGAAACATTCATATGTTAAAAAGGATAATAAAATGTACTCGTAACAAATGCGTCGTAAAGGTGCGGTGTGGATGTGTTCCTGTACTATTGAAATGATGATGATTGAAATGATTTCAACGCCGAGGAATCGAAAATCGGTTCGTTTGTATGCAATTCCGTATTCGTCAGCGGGGAGTTTGAGAGAGAGGAGAAGGATACTTCCCATTTCATCTATCTCACTTGCACTAGCGATCGTTCTCGCGAGTTTGATAGTATGCGCTGGTGGTGGTAGCCAATGTATTGGAAGATCTGCTCTCACGCTCAATGATGACATGCGAGAGCTGAACAGCTGTGTGCTCACTGGAGGGGAATTGATGTTACCTCTTGATTTGGATGCTCTCTTGGTGTCAGAAATCGAAAATCGGCTCGTTTTCGCATTCGCCGACGGGGACTTTGAGAATCACGCGTACAAAAATTGCACCAAAGCTACGTTTCATCTAACAAGAGTCCATCCAAATCAGGAGATGATATCTAACCGGATGATCATCTGCTACAGGGTTGCTGAAAACAAATGTTAGCACAACGATATTAAAAATGTTGCATTATAATTTTGTAAACTATCATGAGTTTATTATTAGTTGCCGATAAATTCATAAATAAATTCAATGCTGATAATATCTGTGGTTCTATTCGAGTGATTTTATTGAAATTTGAAGATTATGCACTGTTTTGAAAATTGTCTCAACAATGAATGGACTGAAAAACCGTGCAATCGAAGATTTGTTATTTTTTAACATATCTTTGTTTTATTTTTATTACTAAACATTCAATATAAGTAAGAAAGATCACGATCATGTGGGGTCTACATTGTTGAGGATAAAAAATCATCCGCTCTTTAGTGGTGTTATTAGCCAATAAAACTTGTATTCTTTTACTAGTATTATTAAAAATGTAAAGATAATAAAATAGTTAGCTGATAACGGATTGTAATAACAACCCTGTAACAGTTCTGCTATAACGGTACTTTTTCTATATGTTATTATCGTGTGCGTGCTTATCAGTACATGGAGAACCTTATGTTCCATGCGTTCCAATGCATGTCATCTATCTCACTTGCACTAACGATCGTTCTCACGAGTTTGTTGGTATGCGATAATGATAGCCAACGTATTGGAAGATCTGCTCTCACGCTCAATGATCACATGCGAGAGCTGATCAGCTGTGTCCACACTGGAGGGGAATTGATGTTACCTGTTGTTTTGGATGCTCTCTTGGTGTCAGAAATCGAAAATCGGCTCGTTTTCGCATTCGCCGACGGGGACTTTGAGAATCACGCGTACAAAAATTGCACCAAAGCTACGTTTCATGTAACAAGAGTCCATCCAAATCAGGAGATGATATCTAACCGGATGATCATCTGCTACAGGGTTGCTGAAAACAAATGTTAGCACAACGATATTAAAAATGTTGCATTATAATTTTGTAAACTATCATGAGTTTATTATTAGTTGCCGATAAATTCATAAATAAATTCAATGCTGATAATATCTGTGGTTCTATTCGAGTGATTTTATTGAAATTTGAAGATTATGCACTGTTTTGAAAATTGTCTCAACAATGAATGGACCGAAAAACCGTGCAATCGAAGATTTGTTATTTTTTAACATATCTTTGTTTTATTTTTATTACTAAACATTCAATATAAGTAAGAAAGATCACGATCATGTGGGGTCTACATTGTTGAGGATAAAAAATCATCCGCTCTTTAGTGGTGTTATTAGCCAATAAAACTTGTATTCTTTTACTAGTATTATTAAAAATGTAAAGATAATAAAATAGTTAGCTGATAACGGATTGTAATAACAACCCTGTAACAGTTCTGCTATAACGGTACTTTTTCTATATGTTATTATCGTGTGCGTGCTTATCAGTACATGGAGAACCTTATGTTCCATGCGTTCCAATGCATGTCATCTATCTCACTTGCACTAGCGATCGTTCTCACGAGTTTGTTGGTATGCGATAACGATAGCCAACGTATTGGAAGATCTGCTCTCACGCTCAATGATCACATGCGAGAGCTGATCAGCTGTGTCCACACTGGAGGGGAATTGATGTTAGCTCTTGTTTTGGATGCTCTCTTGGTGTCAGAAATCGAAAATCGGCTCGTTTTCGCATCAGCCGACGGGGACTTTGAAAATCACGCGTACAAAAATTGCACCAAAGCTACGTTTCATGTAACAAGAGCCCATCCAAATCTGGAGGTGATATTTAACCGGATGACTACAGGGTTGTTGAAAACAAATGTTAGCACAACGATATTAAAATTGTTGCATTATAATTTTGTGTGAATTTTAAGTGAGAATGTAGCGTAATTAAGTGAAACTAATGGTATTATTTGATGCATGTTTGTAAACTATCATGCGGTTGTTATTAGTTGCCGATAAATTCATTAATGAATGCTGATAATATCTGTGGTTCTATTTGTATGGTTTTATTTAAATTTTAATCATTTCATTTCATTTTGGAAATGAAGAAGGCTGTCCGAGTGTTCCTTATTCATTTTATCTATGTTGTAAACTGTTGTAATTTCAAAAAGTAACTAATTTTTCTACGGAACAGAACAAAGCAACTTATCAATCAGCGCTGTGTCTGAATGCTGAATCGTAGCGTATAAACGGAGTAATGTTGCTAAATAATATCAAAATAAACCCTGGTCACCGATTAGCCCACGGCCCGGGAGAAATTTTCCTGCTTTATGCGTTATTGCACGATCTTTGCAATTTGTGTGGATAATTTACGCCTCAAAACTATTGCCTGAATTGTAAAATATAAAGCTGGTCTGTCACTGTTCCGCAACTGTCAGACGAGTGTCAAATTGCCCACTCTTGATCCAGCCTGGCCCTGCGAACACTTCAGATACCGTTACCTTTTCGTTCGCGACTCGCGCATTGTTGTGATTGTTTCCGCGGAACAGTTCGCGACGCGCGATATACTTTTCCACATCTTGGTACACCCGGCTCTGTGCGTTTATTGCACTGCGATAAAAAAAGAAAGGTGAAGAAGTGTTCTGTGGTGTGCAGTTTAGGCACGTATTTACACAGCTGCTTTCCCGCTGGTGCGTCTAAAGTGAGTATTGTGTGAGGCATTCGTGTACGCGGGTTTGCAGCGGGAGTCAGATGATCTTTATTTGTTGCCCACCACCAAGTAGCGCAATCAGCTCTCGACTGTGGAAGGATTGGAAATAAAACTTGCAGCAGCAGCAGCACCACGTCGTCTGTGCAGTGTTCCGAGTGATGTGGGTGCGTTTTCATGATACGTTCTTTCACCTTCCTGCGGTGCCTATGTTCAATCGATTGGGCGCAGGTAAAACGGTGCCGCTTTTCTCTGTTAGGGATAACCTCGGTTCCATCTGTGCAAATGTTTTCCGCCCGTAAGCTGACGTAAAGCTGCAAAAGTGTAGCATTCGCGCGGTAGCATAATCTCGTCGAGGTTCTATTTCTGGTTCGAGGACGAAATGCCTTTTCAACTGTTCTTTCTTGACCGTTCGTTTCATCTTGCTTCATCTATTGTGATACGCAGTTGGGAATGTGTGTGTGTGTTGTGTGTACGTGTGATTCGATATCGATTGTGCTTGTCGAAAACAAAAATGCGGTATAAAAAGGCATGAATGAAACGAATGGGCTATTGTGTGGGTGGTGCATCAAAATCAGTTCAATGTAAAAAAGATCGATCGCGATAAAAAGTGTCGCTCGAATGGGAATGATGTTGAAAGTGTGAGCATGTGAAGAAGCATGAGTGTGTTCCGTTTATTAATCGCTTTTCAATTACAGCCTCCTCCGTCATTGTGTGCGAGTGTGTGTTTGTTGCTAGTGTTTGTCGCCGACTTACAACAGGGGGCGCAGATGAGAATGGGTGCATCATTGTGTCATCAACAACGCCAACTACAACTACTGCGGTGCGCAGTGCAGTGAAAGTTAGAATTGATAGCAAGGGAAAGAAAAGAACGAAGCAACATCCTCGAAAAGGGTCGTTGAAACATCGCCCGGAACTACGGGTTGAATGAAATACGCCACTTCGAAGTTACGCCAGCCTGCTAAGGTTCTCAGTAATTAAGGTGCAGTGAAGATAGGAGCAGGTGTAACCTATATAACTGTCAAAACGGTGGAAAACAGAGAAGAGATCGGCGAACGTTTTTTTACGCTATCCCCAATCTCGGCATTACGGCATCCAAGTACGCCGGCAAGAAAGTGTATGCTTGATCGAAAAAAAGTAGGTTATTCCGCCGTCGGAGTTGGGACTCCGAGAGCATTGTGATTAATAACGTCGATTTGCACCTGTCGTCTTTGTTATTGGGGGGATCCGAGAAAGCCGATCTCAACAAATACCGGACGTCTTACTGCAGAGGTAGGTGTAGTAGTAACAGTTGCAATATGAAAGCAAATTCTTATCGGTCATCAGCTGTTGACCGTAATTGATAAGTGGCCGGGAGGATGGATGGTGGTGGGTGGGAGTTTACAGTGTTAATTTTGTTTAAAACTATTAAAGTTCCGTTCCTTAGTTTCATTTATAGTATGGTATTTTGGCCGAGGTCCAATCGAGATTCGAACACGCAGGTGGTCTGGCCTGTTTATGGACCATCGTTGCAACTTCTTGACCTAAAACGATGGTATTGGGTATTAGGACAATTGTTGTCAATAGCAGATACGGCAGAATTACCCGATTGCATAACAGTGATTGCATCAAACAGTTGACATAGCGGATTAGCATGGAAATACCCAGCATTTGATTCTTTCCTTTCGAAGAACATCTTGAGCAAAGAAAAACGATCGGAAATACAATCATTTACATTTCCACTTCTTGTTTGTACAAGGAAGTGTGGTACACATGTTTGCAACTATGTCCACTTACCAGTTGAACAGTGTCTGTTTCACATTTTAGCACGTCCGGGCAGGTAAACTCTCGTCCCCCCTCAGCCTCCTCCAATAGCAGGGTCCTTTCACTATCGGCAGGGTGGAAAAACATTTCCGCGAATACTACGGGGACATTTAAAAGACATCCGCAACCTGTCACCCGCCACCTGCTGCCTTCGGGTTCGCAACCCTTCGGTTTCTTATCTTCGGTTGTTTCACGTAAGAAGTGCCGAAGAAACCTTTCCGTGACCGTGCGTTGTTTATGCGCAACAAACGATCGCGTCTTATCAGCGCGGAGTTCGAGAAGGGGATGATAAGCAGTGTTGTTTACACGTTCCCGCGGTTAGAGCTGTGTGAAGGAGGGTGGAAACAACTTGCCTATGGGGGTGGAGGAGTTTCTAATTGACCTGGTTGAATTTATCTTATCTCGGTTAGGTGGTGTTTAAGGGCTGTTGAGCTTCTTGCCATGGAGATCTCATTTTACGACTCATGGCGCTTGGATACCTCCGATTGTTAGGGACCAAACTGTAGGAAAAGGTCATCAAAAGATTGGTGTTGGTGTAAACATGTATAAGACCACCTTCTTCCCGTTACTAAAACCGGTTGTCGCGTACCGCGATTGGCATACGAAGGGCCACGCAATTATCTGTCCTATTGCCTTTCAGTCTGTCTGCCTGTTTCGGGTATTCACAGCCATCCGACTCATGTCTCTAATCCCGGAAGAAAGTCAACACTCGAGGGCCGCCGGGAGTTACGTGACCATCCTACAAGGTGCCTTCTCTTTCCCTTTCTCTACGCCACCGCGAAGAGTGAGAAAATGGAGCTTAATTTGTCCTGATTTTCTAAAGTGTTTGCCACAACTCTACACGGGTCCCATTTGGGTACACCCAATTGCAATGGGTAATTCTTCCATCAAGTAATTGAGCATATGTTTCAACACTTTCGCATCGAATTGTGTCACGTTGCCACACACACCAAATCGCTTTACAATGGCACCTGTGTCGATTGTTTTTACTATAACACACATCTTCACCTGTCCCACCGAACAAAATCCGCCCCCGGGGTACTGTTTGTGTTTTGATTCCAATTGTTTTTCCTTCGTTTTTCGTTTTTTTTGCTTTCCCGGCTGGCACGCGTGTGCGAGCGTGCGGAAAATGCGAACTTAAGCAGATCAAAACGCCGGATTATGGTGGTGTGTGCTGGTTACAATTATGTCACAGTTTTGTTTGGAACCTTCAAGCCAATGTGCGGCCAACCACCGCTGCGCTGTGTGACGACGAATCACATTTACGAATCACTGAACCTGACCTTCCGTCCGCATTTAGTGAGCGAGAAAGGCTTTTTTGCTGTTATGTGAAAAGATGATTCTATTTCCTTTGGGATTTGGCGGTTCTTGGAGCTAGTTAAACTAACAAAAAAATCAAATTTTAAAATTTCTTACTTAATGAGTAAAAGACGAGAAATTTGAATGAGAAATTTCTTGCTTAATGAGTGGTTCTTCCTTGTTCCTTCCTTGTTGTACGATTTTTTGGAAATATACGCATTATTTTAAAGGGTTCGTATAATCATTCTGTATATTTGTTTGGTAAACAACTTACGCAAAAGTATCATTCTCTCGAATGGGCAGGTGTCTTACCTTCATCCCTATCTGTGTCCGTGCTTTGTTTGCTTTCACCCTGCGGCCGGGTAAATGGGTAAAAATTATGCGCAATTTTTGCTCGCGTATCTCTAGCTCACGACACAGATGTGCTAAATTTAGTTAGCGCAACAGCGAGAAACAGCAAGAGGGAGTAGCGAACGGAACGTTCTTTTTTGTGTGTGTGTTTTTTTTTTGTCAAATTTCATTCACCTCTGCGATCGCACAAGATCGTGCCGCTGGGAAGAGAAATTCACTTCAGAAAAACATCCCTTCATTCCTAGGTTATTTGTGTTGTTGATTTGGAAGGGGTTTGACGATGATGGTGTGTTTGATGTTGTGAAACCTGTACTAAAACGGGCTTGTGCAACCCGAAAACAATGGCAAAGTAATTTACCCACGTGTCCCATTTTTCTAAAACCGTGGCTCAAGTATACCTACATCTCCAGGAGAGGAAGAGAAATAGCCAAGAACTGCATTCGGCGAAGTAATTAGCACGTTCTAGTATTGAAATCGAACGGTCGTGTGGGAAGACATACACTATACGTGCGCACTGGACAGACGATACTGTACCAAGCGGGTTTGTTTATAGAATCAATAGCGAGACACGACGCAGCTAATGGGTTTTCAAATCGAGTAAACTTAAACCATCACGGGGCTTGCGGCCGATTTGCTGCTGCATATGCTAGCATCTCTCTCGCAACGTGTTCAATGAGAGGGATGATTCTGTAAACAGGAATCGAACGGTCGGGGCCAATATCCAACCATAACATCGTACAATCCGCCCCCGTAACGACGTAGTAAAGCCAACGGAATGGGGATTCGTGCGTATGTTGTTCGAAAATATTTACTTTGCAATCGATGGAACCACAAATCATCGACGCTGCAATCCGTTCGATGATTGTGATTGATCCGCGATAATACACGAGGCGATGTGTTTTGTTTTGTCAATGGGTGTTGATTTATTTCTTTTTCTTCAAGAATTACGTAGCAAAAAGCTTCTAATCTTCCGGCATTAACGTGCGTTATTGTGCGTATTTGCTTTACAGTGGTCGTGGCTCCTATCGCTCCTAATCTGGTGATGTACATATGTTGTTGATGCCGGCGTGAAGAGCTATTAGCTATTATTAAGTAGTAAAGTCGCCAAAAAGGCAGTAGAATCATTGGTAAATAAAATTGTTGGAGTGTAGTAAGAAAAATAATTTCTTCTCCCAATCCTGTCCAGCAATTGCATTTGGCAGACCACGGATGTGCTGCTAATTCTTCGCAAATTAAACAAACAAATCTATCTCTAATCAACCAGTTTAATACGACTTAGGAATGCTTACAAAAAGGAATAAATTAATGAAATAACGAACGAGTGTTGATGCAAACGGCATTTAATATCGCTAAGGCGAACCCCTTACCAAACAGATCATTAGACGATGGACGATAAGCTATCGGGGTCCTTCATCCTATTTGGGCCCATTTACTTAAACTAAAGGAACTCCACCCTTCATCATACCCTTACCCGTTAGGTGTGGGTGAGAAGGTCGAGGGTAGAACTTGCCATAAATAAAGGATGGAAGGTATTGTCTTTGACGCCTTTGATACTTTCACATTTTGTTGCTATCGTGTGCCTTAAAAGGCTGACCTTCACCATTAGGAATTGGTTTTATTGTACCAAAAACATGTCCGAATCAGGGACACACATTTTATTTGAGTGTGTTGAAAAAAAATTGGCTTTTCTTCAACGGAAAGCAACAAAGTTTGACCTCAAAAAGTTGCCGGTAAGAAAGGGCATGCAAATACGCGCAACTTCTTCATTTGCAAAATCAATATTCATAAATCACATTACAATGGGTTGTGGGACACTTTCTTGTTAAAAATTCTTGCCCTTGATAGTTTCTTGTGGGATAAAAGTGTGGCATGACACATTGATAAATTGCTATTATTAAAACAAACCTTCTTATTGTTTTTTTTCGGCCGGCAAATCCTAAACCGGTTGTATCCAATACCGAAATGCCACCCAAAACGTCGTGAAGAGAAGACCACCGTTACCGTTGTGTGTCCTTGTGCCACCGGACGCGACCTTCTTCGGGAACGAGACGATTTGTCAATGCGATTGTCAATCGCAATCACATCCCGCCTGGCTGTCCAATTTCCAATAAATCAATGTCCACTATCCCTCAGGCGCCACCTGTCAATCAGTGCCATCGTATTTCTAATGATTGGGTGCTCATTTTCCTTAACGGATCTCTATCCTTTTTCCAGCGTAACAATTTAATGTGAGCGGTTCACTAATAGTTTCCCCTTAATCTTTTTTTGGTATTTTTAGCTCTGCAAAACGACGATTAAGCGACCAGCGAGTTGGAGAAGATCGTGTGTAAATGGACTGAACAGAAGGGAAAGTGAAGACGAACGAACTGATAGGGGGTCTAGAACATTATAAACGATCGACCCAATCTCAACGTACAGCAAAATGCCAGTTGCATTGAACGGATCCGTGCCGTTGCCCTCGGTGCGCGTCTACACCAGCGTCACGGTGCTGCTGATGTCGGCCTGCCTCTATTACGCACTCATCATGACCAGTGACCCCAACTGGAGGCAACACACGAACATGACGAGCACGACGGGGACGACCACAGCAGCAGCAACAGCAGCCACCAACACACCGACTGGTGTACCATCACCCGGAGGACCGGCCGGTGTGCTGGACGGCGCGGTCGAGGGTGCTGGTGGCAAGCTGGAGGTGGGTGCCGGCACCGGTGCATCCTTGCTGTCGGTGAAGGAAATCGACACGCTCGAGGAAAAAATCCTAGCCGCTGCGGACCTGTCCGATCTGCGGCAAATGCTGCGGGGAACCGATGCGACCGAAGAGGACGACCCGCAGGAGGAAGGTGACGACGAACGGTGGTTGGTTGTGGGCAACGATACGCGAACGCTCGGTGCGTACCTGAAGGATACGGTATCGTTCATGGCGACAGAACCATTCTGCATTTGGGTGAGTAAAACCAGACCCCGTCCATGTATTTACTAACCGCTGTTGTGAGCTTATTTGTAGAGTATCCGTTAACGACGAGCGATACAGCATCGGGCACACGCTGCATTGCAGGAATGACTTTGTTCTACGATGACACACGCCTGAGGCAACAGTGCTCTCAGGTCCTCCGGTTGGCGTGTTTAACTTTGGCATACAAGCAGACCCGAGCGTGGGGACCGCCCGAATCGGAATCCGATTTCCGCAATCCATGGACAAACGAGTTTATTTTTCGGCGTGTGTTTGCTTGCGAAGGGGATTTTACAAAGTGCCAGCAAAAAGTGAAGTAGTTTCAGTGGCCTTGAAGCGCGGTGTGATATACCTCGTTCGCGAGGTAGAAGAGGAGTCCGTTTGGAGCTCGAGAGTATATTTTCGAGCAGTCCGAGTGAGGTTAAAAAATATTCCACTAACACGAGTAGAAGAATAGAAAGATTTAGCCGGATGCTTGCTTGCTTAAGTTCCTTGGAGAGTTCGATCGTGGACGGCTTTCGAATGTTTTGCAACGTTTAAGTCAACCAAACAAAAAGTACTGAAAGGTTAAGTTGCTTTCGGCTAAGTTGCTGAACAGTGTGGACAATGGAGAGGATGAAGACAGCCAGGGTTTACAGTTTTACCCTGAATGGACGCCATATGCCAGCGAACAGGGATAGGTAATTGGATCACTGCAAGAACTTCCTATCACGCTACACAACGAACTCAGTAGTAACCAAGGTTCGTCCACAAAAATCGACCGACGCCCGATGGGGATGTTTCGTAAAAAGCACATTGAAAGTGCTATCTGCATTGTGGGTAAACTAACATTTCACTGTCAAGTTCAACCAATACGTCTTGGTGGGCGTCTCCAAATGAACAGCGGCCATCGTGCAGATGATCTCAAGGCCTTAGTAATCTCCGGGCGGTTTCGGTGAAAAACATTCCACCTGATCGTTTGAGCGCGAAACAGACAAAGAGAGAGAATGTGAGAGTGAGAGATAGATTTTGCTCGTGACATTTTGAGACCGCTGGACGAGATGCGAATTTTGCTGGTCAAATGTTTTAAGCATATTTTCGTGGCTTTTGGATAAGTCATTTCGTGCACTAACACTACTACAACCGGTTGAGCAGTATATTATGTCCAATGGTGGCTTTGCAAGTAACTTAACTGAACGCTTTCTGGGACTTTGTTACTCGAGGAGATTATTATCAAAAACTACTGCCATTAAAAATAAGCTGAAAATAAATCCCTTCCTGGATGACTGTGGACTACCTTTGAGTTCTTCATAAATTTTGTAGCCCGAGACAAGATTAACGGGTCTGATAGCAGTGATCTGTACAGCTTCCCAAATCTAGCACGACTTGTCGCCTGCTTTACGTAGAGCTCTCTGATTGTTCCACAACCGCAGATATACCTTTGATCATGATCGACCGCGAAAAAAACTACTCAAACAATCCGTTGTTCTTATGTTGCGGTCAGATTTCATCACCTTACCGCACAATACAGCAAACAGACCTCAGCCTTGACACAGAGATCGACACTGGAAACGATCTGGCCGAAAGTGTGTTAGGGAGAACCGCTGGAATTTGGAGCTTATTTATCGCCCGAGCGTGTCTGAATGTGAATTATTGTCTAGGCACGATGAAGGTGGAGCTTCAAACGGTGGCGTTCGTTAGCTTGCGCACTGTACGATGTTCCATTCCTGTCATTAGGCGGGTTTGGTGCGCCATCGTTGCGTTAGAGTGTGTTAGCGGACGCACGGGAGCATTAGAGCGTGTCTTGGCGCTCGGGGTGTTTTGGGTTTGTTTGCTGTTCGCATTGAATGACTAGTACCGTTGGCCTTGTGTGTTTGTGTTTTTATTGAGCACAGCGCAGTGTCGATTCTGGAATTTTAACGAACAGTCTGTTTGTGAAGAGCAATTATTAGTTGTAAATATGATAGTTCTGGAACTGTAATCATGCTAAACGTCAGAAAATGTATGATTATCTGCTTTTTGGCAAGCGAAATCAATGTATTATTCATTTAAGAAAAGCTGCAATTACTGCAGAAGTTATACGCCTCACACAGGCAATTATTTCAGCAGTGCAGAATTTCTTTAGCGCCCAGAGTAGAAGAGTGTTATGCGCGAGTACATTTCATCGCTTAAATGATTTTATTTCCGCTTCAGAAAATCCGCTAGAGATCCACCATCGCAGGCAATGTGATGCGTACAGCGGTGTTGTGTCCCGCATTAGCAATAACTATACAGGTTCCCGAAGTTCATCGTCCGATGTATACTCACACCCGATGAGGTTTATGCAATCGGTCAAATTATTCACGCTCATACAAGAGAACTGGATTCGATTCCTCTGGAGTGTGTTACGTGATGTTCCGCTTTCGGTAAAGCACTACAACGATGGCAACGTCTGCGATGTCGCGGAAGTCATTTCCCCAGCAGGATGGAGATATTCTTATGCATACCACCTTTCGATCATTTCGCACCGATGGATGTGGTACTACTCCGCCAGGTCCACTGCATATATTTAGCCGGGCTTCTTTCCGATGATATCCCCATCGATATCTCTTCCTGGTGAAAGGCAGGAGACAAATCGTGGAAAGCGGATCAAGAAAAAAAGGCCACAACAAATTAGCAAACCTATAGCGTCCACAATATGTTTATACCGTTTTTTTTTCGTTTTGGAGGGATGAATTTGAAACTTTCGCAACGGCTTTCACTTTCTTGTTGACGTCGACTGTGGAGGCTGTAAACTGCGACTTTGACTTTGTCGTGCAACGGATACTGTTAGCGCTCTGAACGATTTAAGTACGCTGTATGCTTCGTTTTCTTGCTACGTTGATCGCGTTGATTACGTTTCAGCATATAATTGTTCTAATATTCTCTCTTTCTTGCGTTTCTCTTTCACGCTTCATCGGGCGCCATCGGCGGAACTGGATTTGGACCGGACCGAATCACTCTGGCAGACATTAATCAACACCGCATACTGCTGCCTGATACTGCTCGGCAAATCGATACAGAAGTTCGTCTTCGGTGAGCTGCGGATATCCGAACAGCAGGTAAGCGACTCACCGGCGGGGGAATTACCGACGGGGCGGCACTGTGGAAGGATGTTTGCTTACACACGCGACCTTCGATTCGTTCGGTAACGGAGGAGCATAATTATGCGAATTATGATTCGGAGTGCAGAGACCGCATAGACGGAGACCCCGACAACAACGGTGTGTTTCGTGTGCGATCGGTCTTCGGTAATGGCTTAAGACTCCTGTGGAGACGCACGGCGGGTGTATTTCTGTGCTATCAAACGTGGGCTAGCTCTGGGTAGTTCTTCGCTCCGTTCGGTGAGCGGATACTGTGCACAAGACCTACCATTAGCCTAGATTAACCGTTCTTTTTTTTAGCAAGCATGATACAGAGAACCAACCACCAATGAAGGATAATGCAATCGGGCTTGCTCGGTTCGGTTTAAAATTATCTCCACCCCGAGACTTACGGGACGGAGGTGTTAGGTTTTTTTCTTCTAAAATTCTTAGACGTAAAGGTGAACATTCTTTCAGATTGACCTTGTGGTGGAGTCGGGCCGGCAGGCACTCCATCAGTGACGGTGATTGACAAAGCCCTGTAACTTAAAAGCGATCGCTTTCGCTTGGGCATGCCGGTGGCGTCGATTCTTTGGTGGCTTTAGGAAGTGTCTACATTCTGCAGCCTACGTTAATGGTTTTTTTTTGTTATAAGTTGCAGAGTAAGTCCCCAGAGTAGGTGGCTTCGAACGGAAATGAGGATTTCCATTTGTTAATCTGATCGAGTTGTGATGGCTCTAAACCGGTTCTGTGATCGTATTTGTATGTACGATAGAAGAAAGAAAAAACAGGATGAAGTTTGGAAGTTTAGTGACGATTACGGCATCCGTGTTTAAGTTACTGTAAGATTAATGTGGTGCAAGAATAGACTAATGGCTTTGCCAAAATCGGGGCATTGGTATTGGAAAGGTTACCAAAGATCCTGAAACTGGCAGGGAAATGTATCAATCAATGTGTGGATTGCCCTGCTACTTCTGGCTAGAGTTCATTATAACCATAATTATTCCGATTTGTGCTAAAGATTACGTATTTGATATGGGTGTTGCGAACTGGTTTGATATTTATGTCCGGTATCTTAATTTGCTATCAATTTAAGCGTATAAATTTCTTAGATGCCCGAAAAAAGTTTGTTTGTTTGAATATCAAATGGCACTGGCGCTCCGGAAAGCTTTAACTGGCACTCTATCCATTCCCGTTTGGGCATCGTAAACCACGAATGGATTGCCTTTTTCGTAGTTTTGTTTTAATGTCGTGTTCGTCTAAAGGAGGATTGGGTTTTGGGCCATTTTCGAAGGCAGACGGACAGTTTGTTTTTGTCGTTAAAATCTCGCTTTCATTGACAAAACGGGTGTTTTGGATTGAACAAGCAGACGCGGCACGGCGGTAACGCTCGTTCAGGCTCCAGAGAATTCTTACGGTATGATTCATTTATTTATTTTCTGTTTTTTTTTTACTTCATTGCAGCACATGAAAGACAAATTTTGGAACTTCATCTTTTACAAATTCATCTTTGTGTTTGGCGTCGTTAATGTGCAGTATTTGTACGAGGTAAGTAATCACCAACGCAACATGACGTGGAAGAAGTCTTCTCGACTCAAGATACATTACCGACAACACAAGGCTGCACCCTTAAGTCCCTGACATATGAACTTAGTATTGACCCTGTAGTCACTTGAAGCAGTATAATACACTTGCTAATTTAAACTCTCCATTCTCACCATTTGTATTGCCAGGTCATACTGTGGGTGTCGTGGTTCTCGGCTCTTGGATTCCTACACCTGCTGTCCCAGCTCAGCAAAGATCGGTTCGAGTATGTAAGTATCCCTCAAGTGGTAGACGGCAGACGTTAGTGAAGAATAGACGAATGGACCGAGGCTTCAACACAATATCGAATGACGCGTCGCGCTTCATTCGCGTTTCACATTAATCACCGCGACAAAGCCCTCAACGGTGCCATGTGAAGTGGCGTTGCGGGGGCGATAAGAATCGCTTCCTAAATATTTAATTATAAAGGATGAATGTGGCAGACGTTTCCTCCTCTTTTGGTGCCTTTTTTCATAAACAAAATAAGGGCTGACTAGTTGGAGGGAAATTAGCTGTTTGTTTTTTCGATAAACATTCGTATCAAGGTTTGCGTCTTGTTGAGTATAAACAGCACAACTTCCTGATTCCATCAATAATGGTGGGTTTGTATTGTTGTAACAAATTGATGTATAAGCTACATGCTCGTGATGAGCGTTTTTGCTTACCGACAAAATTAGAAATTGCATGAGATGATGAAATTTTAAACGAACTTTAAAGAAGCCGGTTTAGAAAGTGCCGGTGAGGCTGTAATCCGGTAAAACCGTCGTGGTACTTCAATTGCGCACATTAAATAACGCTCACTTAACGAAGAAGCAGAGCAGAGCAACGGTCCCAGACGTAATCACCGTGCAGGGGCAAGCTCGCAGCAGGACCCGGGACCACTATGTGTACGCATCGTCAGAAGAAAGTGCGGAGTGCGCAAAGTTGATCGCGTACTTGACTCGACCCGTACTAGTTGGCGTCAGCGTTTCTGGAAGGATCGAAGTGTACTTTCGCGCTGGTGAAGAGCCGTATTATTAGTGTTAAGTAATCTTTTTCTCGCTGGCGTGCGCGATCACGCTGATTGGAGATAGCTGTGACGATGGACGTTGTTGATGGTGCTTTTTTTTGTTGTTGCTTAAGGAAATAAGTGCTTGCGTGTGTGTTTTTATCTCCGTTGCGCACAGAGTACACGGATTTCAAGAGCCTTGTTTTTACATATAACTCACGTTGTTATTGGTCGTTTTTTTATATCCTTTGCAGAAGCAACACATTGAATAGCGGGGGACACTTTCACTTTCATCTCGTACTTGAGTAAAATACGAAGGTGCTTAATATCCTGGAGGTTGAGGTTAGCGTGCCGTAAAGCCATCACTTTCCTTTTTTAAAAAGACATATGGAAAAGCGTTAAAAAACATCGGCGTATTGCAACGTCGTTTTGAGAAATTGAGTTCCGTTCCGGCATTGCACGTAGTTGACATGGAGCATACCAGGAACAATTTGCGACGTGGCCATTAGAACTTAACTCATACGCGCCCCATCGACATCGTGGCTGATGACGTGCGAATCGTGTGAAACTGGGTGGTCTGCGAGTTGCAACATTAGCATACAATAGTGCACAATTCCGTCCACCCCATTAATGTCTTGACACTGCTGAAACAATGCCTACAGGCGTACGAAGCATTTGCACAGTTGCATCTTAGTCTAATAAAGTGCGTACATACGCGGGTAGGAGGGTTTGAAAATTGAAATGGAAATGGCAACAAAAGAATGTTGGAACATGGTAAGGTTAATCGTTTAATTTTGTGTGGAATTGTTGGAAGCTTATTAAGTGGGGGTGTGTTGATCACACTGGTGGAACTGGTGATGTTAACATACACACACAAACCGTGACAAATAGTTTCTTAGAGATGTCGTGGTTCTGTGACGTACGTATGCTGATGCAAGAACGTGTTCTTACGTCCAACTGCCAGTGCCTCGCATGGGAAATGGAATTATTTTTGTCTAATTGAATTTGATGAACGTCATTTATTTGATTGACGGAGTGTGCTGGTGTGGACATGAAATGCGTGTCTACCTTTCCGGTTGATTACAGAAACAGGCACAGTGCGCCATGGGCAAGGTGCTGTTTTCCTGTAGGCTCCGTTTTTGGAAGTACCGGTTTCAATTACGGTAGGTTTACCACCATGGCGATAACAACTCCACCATCAGACTACATTCTAAATATAAATATGCATCGATGGTGAACCGAAGGACATTGAACTGTTTGTTGTTTCGGAAAATGTGCATCACATTGCTCACCAATCTGCCATCAAAACAGACAGGTATGATAGCATCAGTGTAACAGGTAGCTTCTCTCGTTGTTGTGAGTAATGGCATTTCCCACTGCCATAGCAGTGTCGTAACACGATTGACTAGCTGACTGAGAACCTTCGTAGTTAGAAAGGCGATTAAGTGTGGATGCGGTTCGAGAATAGAAAAATGAGGAACCTTCGCCTGGAGAATCGATCAACGATATGATAGGAAAGGTTCTGCTGTGTGACATAACAAGCTCAATATCGTATTTGACATTGTAGGCGGCGGTGGTAATGGTGGGGTCATGGCAGTGACTGGTCTGGACAGCACGATGTACATATATTGACTGTAGGGGGCGTTTCGTTGCAAGAGTGGCTTATCGATTAGAACTAATACTTGTCCGGTGGAACGGTGGCACGCTGATGTGTATCTTCGTTGTTGAGTCGCTGCTCAGTGTGTACTCCGTCATCGTTAGCCTTGGAGCGAGGCTAGCGCGTTCTAAAGCGCACCTTAACGACGTCAAGTTATCATCGAATGGTTCGTTAGATGGAAGTATTGTACAGGCGTGATAAATATTGAACCAGCATTTATGACGTAGCTAATTTAGCATCTCAGCTCCAGGAGAGTGTTAAGATCGATAGATCACTGTCGCCGATCTCTAACACTAGAAGATGGGCATAGAATTACTTAGCAATCCTACACTTTGAGAAGGGCATTTAGAGAAAATTATAGAAACTACGTGCTAAACATCTGAAGCATCTCACATAAAGGAAGGATCAATTGGACGCTTTTGAAAGGTTAAGCTAGGGTGATTGTAAGGAATACAAATCCCATCGAAGCATTAATTACAATTTACGTATCGAACCACGACATGCGTATCTCTAGTCGAAGCCACGGTGACGTTAATGTAGCTACTCAATACCGGTTTCGCAATGCAGCAAGTAACTAGTTTTCAAGCTCGAGTTACACAGCCATCGGAAGGGAAATCGTTTGCCTTTTTTTGTGCTACGAATAATGCGGTTCTGGCTCAAGAGAGAAAGGGTATGAGAGTTCGTTGGTGGGTTCTAGACACCAGCTACTAGGAGTTGCTGAGTAGTAGAAGCGATCCAGTCACCCAGAACGTGTGCGTGAACACGTAGATGGTCATATCCTCTCGTTCCATTCCGTTGGTTGGCCTTTCGTTTCCGCTCTGGGTAGAATGTCTTGACTTGAGCGACACATCAAGTTTAGCGCTTCTTGGAGTACCTCTCGGTACAACGTTTTCCCGGGAGTCGTTGACCTTGTACGCTGCACTTGAACATGAAGCCGACCATTGAACTTTTCCCGTGTTCCAATCGTTGCTTCTCTGCACGAATCCAGTTTAGCACAGCCACAGCTCGGAAGCGTTCATCCAACCGTCCGGATCAGCTCGATGGCCTTTATGGCCGGAATGGAGTTCAGTCAGGCCCTGCAATTTATTAATTGTTTCTTTGTTTTCCTGCCTTTCTTTTATTCCCTGTCAGCTGTCCTTCTCGCCAACAACTCCAGGATGGTCACACTTCCGGTTGATCTCGCTGCTCGTTGCCATCCTCACCCTGTCCGGACTGATGGTGATGATCTCGATCGGTGTCGGTGTATTCTTCGGTGGCTTCAATACGTTCGCGTTCATGGCGGCGGAGGTAAGTTAAATTGCAGCACAACCTGTACCTTGAACCAGAAGGTAAAACCTTTTTACTCAGACGTCTCTCGATAATGGTTTACGGCGAAAATGTTGAAGGCTTTGGTCGGAGCAACCGGACAGTACAGATAGGTTACTGGGTTACTGGAGCGTAGCTGACAAACAATGGTTTGCCATGCACAGTGCGCTGTCAGGGTGATTTGTGTGTTTGCATGCGGAAGTTTTATGACAGTGTATGAAGAAGACGGAACCTTCAGACGAGACAAGATGCTGCTCCAGACACACAGACACTTCGTACACAAAGTTGAATGTGGTGTAGATATTATGCATTCACACCTTGTCGCAAGACTCGCCTTACCGTTTCTCATGACCCCAATGGGAGCCAACCTCGTACTGAAGCTATCGATCACGATCAACTCTTTCTTATGCGTAAAGAGGACGAGACGAATTCACATAAAGCGTAGTTGTAGATCAACGATAACGATTAGAATCGGGTGGGATTTTTCTTTTCCCATATCCACCCAAAGTTTGTTTACTTAAGAACCTTGTTACTAAAACGATTTCTGCAAGATAATTTTAGAGATATATGTTAATATCTGAGAACATTTATCTTTTTTTAGTGATACACCTGCTACAAACCACCATGCAATTGAAGAGATTCCCATGAAAATGGATGAAACCGCTCTTTACACTTCTCACCGTTAATGGAGGGTGGCCATCGTTCACTGCAGGGTGACGTTGACAATGCAACATTCGCCCAGTTGGTGCAGAAATTATACATTCAAGATTTGCTTTCCGTTTCATTTTGCCGGCTTTTGTGGGTGAACCCTTGCGGAATGCTAGCATTTGGGGATTGGTGCGTCTTGTGATTTGTGGCGTCTGCCGTAAGTCTGTCGTACGTACGGTGTGAGAAACAGTGACAGAAAGCAGAAGGACAGAAGCATACCAATAAGTTGGGGACGACCTTGAACGCGAATGGTGCATTTGTCGCTAAAGCACGATGCACTAATTGAAGGCCCTTTACAATGTGACACACCAGGGAATTGAAACAGCAATACAAAAAAACGGTAATGCAAACCTGGGACCTTTTCATGCAAGGTGTAGGAATTGCCCGAAACATGATCAGAAGTGATAGTTCCTCGACCTCCCCTGCCCCTTGTTCCAAGGGTGGAAAATGAATTCGTCAGGCATAATATTTACCAAATCTGACACTTACTTTGTCCACCACTGGCAACGATTCCCATGGGCCAAAGGGTAACTACACATACACACCACCTAACCACGCAACCGAGGACGTGTGTGTCCGTCTTACGATTCAACGTTGCCGCATTACATTCGATTATCCACGAATCAAATTGTTCAATTTATTCCGATTGCGCGTGGTGGTTTGTTTGTTGCGCTGCGTCTATCGTTTGTGCCCAACACACCACCCGGCTTAACTTAACCACCGGCGGATGTCGCGTGAATCACGGTTGATGCGATCGACACACGGTGAAGGAGTCGTCCGGCTCGTCTAAAACGGGGTCCTTTCGAGGGCACCACCCGCCACTACATCATGATCGATGTGCGATCGCGGACTTGCGAAGGGAAGGCTGCGAAAGGTTGCCATGGCGCGCGCGGTAGACGACTAAAAATAGCTCAAGTTCTCCAGTTGTCTACCTTCGTCGATATACGCGAGCTCCGGTGCGTGTTCGGGGCTGTGTGTACGGTTATCATGCCATCGCCATTTGCACAGTGTGCTCCAGTATGCAATTAGAACGTGGCCTAAAGGTTAGAAAAGAATAAAAATTCTATATAGTTCTCGGTCAAACGGAACGGAACGGAACGGTATGGCTCTACGCACGCGCCCCCTGTTTATTACCTTGCTCGGCGAGTTGTAAACTTTGTTTGCAAAATCAATACGAAAACATACTCGAAGAAGGGAAGGTTGCGTGTGTTGGAGAGGATAGGTAACGCTTGTCCAAATGCATATGGATTAGTTTGGCAGTTTGATGAATCAATCGATTAAGGACGATTGCACTTGAACATTAGTGAATGGCCATAGTTATGGGTCCTGCTTAACGAAGTGTTTTCTATTGTTTCTTTTATTGAGCAGATCATGCGATTGACATCACCCGATACCCGTGCACCGGATATCAAATTTAATAACTTACTTTCTGAAGTTATTTCGCCTCTCGACGATGTTCCGTTCGGTTGCGTTTAATGTACGATCAGTTCTAAAGTGCAATATCCGGCGGCAATTAAAGCGATCGATGAAACATTTAAACGAACGATTGAATTAGATGGTAATGTTTTTACTTAACCTGTGCCTGTAATACTCATGAGGTTGTTGCAATGTGAATTACCTCCCGCACAAAGGTTTTTTAATTGTGTGTTGCCCTTCCGACAGTCGAATCGTATCGCTTCCACGGTTTTTTGCACTCACGTGTCTGCCATCGGATGCGCGCACCCCTTTTTGCCCTGTAATAAGGCACCCGATGCATACTGACTGACCGGGGCACACATTTGCAATGTCGTGAAACGCGAAAAAAAAAATCTTCTCACGCGACTGTTCTTCGGATCGTATAACGTCTACCCTTTGGGACAACACACGTTTTTGTGTGCGTGTTGTTTTTGAAAAAAAATATTCAATACCGAACAAACCGTCCCGCGCACAAATGTTGAGCGTGATGTGCAAGGCCATCGGTCTGTGCCAAACGCAAGAAACAATGTGCTTCCAACTTGCTCTGTATGTCCACCCATTCCGCCTACAACGTTGCTGACCATTCAAAAAACAAAAATTGGACACGTTCGGTTGGACGGTAGTAGTGTGCGGTATTGATGGACCTGGATGACAATGAATGGCACACTGGCTGTATCAATTGCGTAGTGCATTTGTGCTATCGAACTGTTTTGGTCGCTTTTTGACGACAGTGACGTGGTCATACGCATAAACAACACACTCGCCTTATTGTGCCGTTAATTGTACGCAATGTGTACGCTGATTAGTTTGTTTACGTTCGATAGGGGTTGAGTTGCAATGTCAAAAAATCCATTTGGTTTTGTTTATTGGAATGGTGGGTTTAGTTACTGCAAGGGACAATATTTATTTATTAAACATAAATACAACGGTTTCAGAAAAGGGCTGCTGCAACGTAAGTTGTTCCTTTTGTGATGTGATTTCCGCCAACTAGAGACTTATAAAACTGAAGAGTTGCTCAGAAAATAGCCTATAATATGTTCCTTATAAGAATAGCTTATAATATTCGGTTCATTTCCTTGTTTTTTTCAGTGCATCTTACTGGGAATACGCACGCTGCACGTATTGATACGGTACGGCATGTTTTTGCATGATATGCGTCAGGGTGGAATCGCGAATGAATGTAAGTTGGTATTGACACCTTCCAGTATATAATTATTACTGATCGTTTCTGTCTACTTGTAGCCATCTCGTGGGATAAACGCGGTCCAGTAGCGTATTACATTGAGCTCTCGTTCGAGGTGGCTGCCTTGATCGTGGAGTTGGTGCATTATCTGCACATGATGCTGTGGAGCAACATTTTTCTGTCGATGGCAAGTCTGGTGATACTGATGCAGCTGCGCTACCTGCTCAATGAAATCCAGCGCAAGATCAAGAAGCATCGTAACTATCTGTGGGTGTTGAACCACATGGAGAAGAGTTACCCACTGGCAACGAGCGACGATTTGAAGCAGAACTCGGATAACTGTGCTATCTGTTGGGAGAAGATGGAAACAGCAAGAAAGCTACCTTGTGCCCATCTGTTCCATAAGTATGAGATGAACCTTCGTGTGGAGTGTGGTGTTGTAAGAGACTTACCATTTGTTTTATAATTTTAGCTCCTGTCTACAGTCCTGGCTGGAACAGGACACCTCCTGTCCTACGTGTCGTTTGGGACTGAGCGTTCATCAAAACGGTGGTCCACGGGGCAGTCCACTGATACCGGATGATATCCGTATCGATGATCAGGACGGAGCAGTCGGTGGAGGTGGTGGTCGCACGGCCAACAATCACTTCTTCCACTTCAACGGCTCACGTTACGTGTCCTGGTTGCCGAACTTCTCCGTCGAGGTGACACACATCAACAATATGCTGCGTCCGTCGGAAACGCTTCCGATCGCGGCAGCCGCTGTGGGTAATCATACGTCACAGGTGCGAAACATGGCGCGTCACGTACAGGAGATGTTCCCGCGATATCCGCTATCCGTGCTGATTGGTGATCTACAGATTTCGCGCTCGATCGAGGTAACGATCGACAATATCCTCGAGGGACGCCTGCAGGTTCCGGCGAACACTCCTGAAGATGATGACGAGGAGACGTTAGGGGTGGGAAGCGGTGTTGGTGGTACGGGTTCCATTAGCATGAGTAGTACGATCGACGAGGACAATGATGATGATGAATTGTCTGGGGAGCTCTCGCATCGATCACTTCCAAATTCATCTTCAGGATCGTCCTTATCATCATTGTCCTCTCCTCCCGGATACGAGGTGGAACGTGGCACCAATATTTTCGGCAGTTACGATACTCTCCTGCGTGATGATACTATAGAGGAGACAACACCGACAACGACCATCCCGCTTGGGGATCGTTTCTCCAAAAGCCCTGAAGAGCGAGAAAAAATTTTACAGCGTCGCAAGGAGCAACTACTTGCACTCGCTCGAAGAAGGTATTTTATTCGAAGTGTTAAATTAAAACAAAGTGGTGCTACAAAAACTATTCGCTTTTTACTTTTAGATACTTGGAGAAGAATAAATCCGAGCTAAATCATCAACCGTCCACATCCGCGAGTGGTTGTTCGTCTTCGTCCAGCGGTGTTAGACATCGAAACAAAAGCTGTATGGAAACGACTACGAGCACTAGCAGGGAAAGTCCTAGCGGCAGTGGAAGCAACCCGTCAACACTGAACCTGTCCTTAGCTTCGAGCCATCATCAACCGCGGCAATCGACGGAACAGCTGGATCAAGTGCAGCAGCAGGAGCAACATTCAGATAGCAGTTTTTAAATCTAACCAGAGCAAAAACCCATCCATCCTTGAAATCTTACGGAAGGCGTGATAAAGACACAACAATGTTCAGTTGTGACCAACACAAGTATCTCCCTGGAGGGTGTGTTAGTGTATGGTTGTATTGTGGGGTACCGAAGTATTTCGGAACTGCCAATGCTCTTCACATAAAACAAAACACCTGTGAGAAAAATGAAAAGAACTGTTCCTTGTGGCGGCGGTGCTGTGAAGTTTTAAGTATCAATTATGAATTTTTATATCCTAATTAGATGATTTTCTCGCGCATCTTATCTTTTAGCTTAAATCTATCATATATAATTTTAGTTCGTTAGTTTCAGTTGTCAGTCGTCGTACGCAGCACTATCTGTTATCTTCAAGTCAAGAAAAATATGATAAATGAAAAATGGATACAAAATTAAGGACAAAAATAATAGATCGGCATGCAGATCTTGTGTGATTGTTTGGGGTTAACACGTTCAGCACCGTGTCAAAAATCGCAACAATCGTGGGGCCGCTGCCAACGCTTACTTGGCTTTTTGTATAGCACATCACCAATTTTTGAGTGATAGGTCCAGGTGGTAACCATTGGCATCACCCAAAAATGGGTGATGCGGCGCTGAACGTGTTAATGTAGTATTGAATTTGATTTCGATTATTGTCAGGAAAAGAGATGGAAAAAGGAGTTGATATTTAGCCAAACTAAAATAGAACAGAAAATCATCAATGATGAGCTTAGATAATTCGCCAAAAGAAGCAGAAGAGAAAGTGATTTAATGCCGCTGATCGAAAGATGCGATAAGGTTACGCCATGGACTTTACCTCCAGCAGAATTTTCCCAGCTGCTTGAAGAAAGTAAGCAGATGTAGAAAACAAATGAACCTAAAAAACACAGTTGTGATGATATTTATTTTCTAGGAACAAACAAACAAACCAATCAATCGATTTAGAAAAAAAAATCAAAGAAGTGACACACAAATCAGTCTGGTAGGTGCAGGTGGATTCTTTTCGCAAACGCTACGCAATTTATGCGCGCCATGTTTGGAACGTGCTCCAAACTGGAAAGGATTTTCTCCGGAACCGAGGATCGTTTGTTGTGCGTTGATGGTAGTGGCGTTCGATCGATTGTGTGTAAGCGTAGTGTGTGAAACAGTTAAATAATGCGAAAAATGATATGAAGAAGGATTTCGTGCGCTGTCCAGCGCCGGTTCCGGCCGGGGTATGCGTGTGTACGGCGGTGTGCAGTAGTCAATATTTGCAAGTAAAATCAACACTTAGCAACTAAAACTGGAAAACAAAAACAAAACAGAATAATAAGCAAAAGCAAACAATAAAGTAATGTTCGTTGTTATTTCGTTTTAAGAGGCGTCGCACGTTTGCGCCCGTTTGATGATAATAATCCGAATAATATATTTAAAAATCTGAAACATGCTGGTTTCATATCCTAGAAAACAACCATATTTGAAATTTGAAACAATAGCGCTATTCGAACTGCTGAACAGGAACCAGAATAATCTTTCAACCTGCAGTCATAAACCAGCACCTCAGTTTGGTACAGGGTAACTGAACGAAAAAGTAAAATTAAATTTAAAATATTTATATATAGATATGCGTTTTTTCTCCTTGTTGTCAAATGTGCAGAGAATTGTAATGTTGTTTAAAATTTGAATAATTGATTGTTGCCTCGTAACAGCATAATTGTGCTCAAAATAATCGCCACTACAATTATACGATCATATTAAACGGTTGACAAGCCCTGCATCAATCAAAATCGGTAAAAAAAAAATCAGGTACAAGAGAGCAGAACGAGAACATATGCGTTTGTTTTCGTTGCACAAAGCAGGAGGCAAGTCGCGCGCGTGCCTTTCCTGGTCAGTTTTGCGTTCGGTAGTGCGTATACCGAAACAAGGTTGTGATTAAATGACATTCTATCGGTAGTTTAGGCAATAATCGGTGCCGCAAAGTTCGAGAAAGACGCCGGGTAGCCGGGAAAGCCGGTGAAAATCTGTCAAATCCCCTTGCCGGAGAAGCATTGCAGGGGAATGTTCCACGAGGCTGAAGAAAATGGTACCTGCTTTTCTGCGAATCGATGCAAGTGCGTTTGAGTGAGTGTGTGTGAGAGACAGAGAGAGAAATAGTGAGATAGGAAGAACAGGTAGGTAAATAAACAAACGCGCTGCGTTTTCAATCCCGTATGAAGAGTGCGTGTGTCCAACCACCAAAATAAGATTATCAGTGATGGGATGTGTTCTGGATGGTGGAATATGTTAGAAACATGTACTCGTTGCAAAAAGGCATTGTAGTTCTTTTCAAAACTCTTTTTTGGTAGGACTAATCACTCTCATTTCCGTGTGCTTTACGTCTACAACTTCCTCCATCACCGGCATCCTGTCACATTTCAAACTGAAACAAAGCACCGGAATTCGACCGTGCCAATTAACAAAAAGGGTGTTGTATCGACAAATCCCAGTTTCTTTGACCCATCCAGACTGGCTATTTCGCCAGCTGGATGAGCAATGGAACGGGAATGAATTTTACCATATTATTAAGACGAATTTATTGATTTATACGTCTAAAAACGAATTCCCCTTTCGCTCCTCCTATAAGCCATAGAAAAAGGTAACAAAATAGATCGATTTAGTTTTGAATGTGCTCGGGATCATTATGGACACCGGTGATCGTTACCATAGGCACGTGGCTAGAATGATTAATTCAACCATTTGTGTTTCATCTGCACCTTTCCAGTAGTTACCGTAGAAACCATCACAGATACCGACGACGCACGATCGTGACTTTGGTATATTCTATGTTTCCTTTACCTTCAAGCGGTTCTTAAAGAGGTTCTGGTAAACGTAAAGAGTGTTCAGAGTGACTCCTTCAAGAGTTTCTTCATGCCAGACACAGCTACTCGGGATTGTGTTTTCAATCTCTTCAGCTCTCGAAAAAGTGCTCTCGACGGCGAAAGTTTTCAAATGTACGAAGGGTTCTTGCAGATCGAAGAAGGGGAAAAAACTCAGAACGTACCAAATGCAGACAGAGTTTGATGGATATCTGTTGATGGGTTCTCGTTGCCGTACTCAAGACGACAAGGAACTTGATCTTAACGGAAATGAGTCTCCCGCTGTGCGTTGTGTTCTGGGTGGGCCTCCACTTGGCGATAGAGTTGTCCGTGCTGTCCATTCGTCGGCACCGTCGCTTCGGTCGATGGCTCTTGGAGCCGGTTCTACGAGTTTCCGAATCTTCTGCAACAACAGAGAGGTGTTGGATGGTGTACACTATGGGCCGAAGATACTAGCGTCTCGATCAAGTGGAAGATGTCTGCTACATCACGATCGTTTTGGGGTAAGAGATAATTCAGAATGGCATGACTTTCATGGTTAACACAGAACGCGTGTTTCTTTCCAACCGTTTCTTCTCGCGGACGGTTGTGACGGAGAATGATTATTCAAATATTGATTAGCGTCAACGGCTCCACGGGGAATAATTTGCTCCGTCTCATTAATCCACCTTCTCCAGCGGGTGTCTCATCTCACCGGATTGCGGGTGTCGAAACAATGATACCGTGGAAAAGTCAGTTAAGCTCCAGCCAAAATAAAAAAAAGGGATACAAGTGAGTCTAAGAGGTCGTAAATAATAAATTTATTACCCGGCCGCCCTGCTGATAACATGTGTCGATGACTTCTCACTCCCTTCTCCAGGAGAGATCCCGTGAAGAAAAAAGCATTCGTAACTCGCGAAAAGAGTACTGTCATCTTTTGCCAGTTTTTGCTCAGGTGGAACACGAAATTTCATTCGCCAAGATTCGCGATTATCCCTTTAGAGACGCTGAGTGAAGAAGAGGGTGTACGGAAAATCTTTCGCTTTCCTCTAAACGGAAAAGAGGAGACAGAATGGGACAACTAACTAAAGGGAAGGCAAACCCGACAAAAAAAAGAATGAACCTCACTTCCATTCGCCGGTTGAATAGTTAACGCGGTTGGAAATTGGAAATTAAATAATTCAACAGCTTATGACACGGTTTTCTCAAAAACGGTTCGTCGGAGTCAACGTCGTGACATTCATAGAATATTCCCGGGGACACACTTCCTTTCACACCGCGTTTTTTACGTGTTTCGCCGCCAGTGAAGATTTCACAGCGCAACAACAATCCAATTTCACTGGAGAAAGGGTTTTAGCGAAATTAACACAGCCCATACCGAAACGTGTCGTAACGGATCCACCCCGTCTGATGGTGTAATTTGAGGCATTGGCAGAGAAAAAAGTGTCCTTCAAAGACACGTCAGATTGATACTCAAAACATCCTAGAAACTTCGTGTCTGGTCGCACTGGAGAGACCAAGGAAACTGAGGAAAAAGAAGGATCAGTTGTCATCAGAAATTCCACATCATTGGTCTCGCTCGGCTTGATAAATCTTAATTAAACGAATAGCACGATTGTGCTCCCGCGACAGCTTCCCAGGGCTAATTCTAGTGATTCTCTTTTTTCCATGTCCCACGTGGAAAATGGAAAAGCGACCTTTTAGGATGTAGAATGCATAATAGACAAGGAAGCCGCCGCACGGCAATGTGGGAATGCGGATGAGTTGTTAAAAAGCATCCTCCGAGAGATCCTGATGGCGGCAGCAAGGTCGACCTGGGTTGAGAGTGGTGTATGAACGATGTAGAATGAAATGTTTGAATTTTCCTGCTCCTGCTTGAATACTTGCACGATGAACAGAAATGTTTTTCATCCTTGATTATTCTCGTTTTATGACAGAATGCAAAATTAAAGAACAACTGCTTAAAGAATGCAATTGGCATGACAAAATTAACCTACTACGATGTGATCGACACTATATTCCCATTTGCTTGCTATCAGTTGTTTTAGCAATAAAAACAAATTGGATTGACTTTAAAAAGGGTATATTGACTAAGTTAAAGCAGAAATGATTTTACGTCACTTACTTACGATGTTTTCGCTGTTGCAAAATTCCGTTGCGTATTTCCTTGCAGTTTTGGAATTTTCTTTTCACCGTTGCTCGTCGTGCACGTGTATGCGTTGACGCAAGATTGATGGATGAATGGCGGCGGGAAATGGAAATGGGAAGGCAACGATGCAGCGGAAACGTTCCGCTTAATGGGAAATCCATAAACAAACCGTCCGTTTTGCTCTCGCAACGCGCACCACATTGCCATTTCTTTTCTCGGCTATTTTTCTCTCCCAGTCTCCCACATTTATTATCTTCTTCGTTCACCCTCCAAAGGGATACTATTGCTGCGGGTATGTGTGTGACGCAACTTGTCATCGTGCCAGGAAGGGGCGCGAAGAGAGCGAATAAGATTTGTGTACGCGTATTTCTCTGCGAGATGGCGAGATTTCGGATTTACTCTCGCGAGATTTCCACCCGGCACGCATACACATAAATAATGGGTGAAGAAAAAACACCACCCCAAACCACATCCCAGCCACCCCATGCACACACATATATCACACACCAGAGCGAATGCGCGCGCTTCCGAGCGCACGAAAATGGGTTCGGGGATTTTCCGTGCACGCTATTGCTGTCCCGCTCGCACGCAGTGCTGCCAGCGTTTGCCGTTGCCAAGGAAAAGGCGTCGAGGATACGGCGTCTCCATCGTGTCAACATGTCGTTCGTTATCTGCGGGTTGGTGTGTGTGGTTGTGGTGAATGGGAAATTTTCCCTCCCTCCGCCTAACGATGGCTTCTCGAGAGAGAGATGGCCGCTCTCGTGCCAGATGGGTCGAACTCGTGGAGAGTGTTGTGTTTGGTCCGCCGGACGAATACCACGCTATCAGCCGTGTCTCAACAACACAACATCACCAGCAGCAGCAGCAGCAGCAGCAAGAACAGCAGCACAATTCATCTCCGCACAGCCGGAAACTTACACTTCTGTGTGTGGCAGGTGTCGAAGTTGAACAAAGTGTGATGGTGGAGCATCGTCTTCCGTGCGTGGCTATCAATTGGCACAAAAGTATACTTATTCTACAATCTGTTAGTAACTAAAGCATTACTTGCAAACTCCTAAAAAAACGTATACGAGAGAAAACAGAAGTCTAGCATGCAGTAATCTTCGGCTTCTCGAGAACTTAGTGTTGGTTCAGGTTGATAGTGTCCCCATCTTGACGATTCTCTTCCGTCATTAAAGGTGAGTTAGTGTGAAAGAATCCTTCCCTTTCTCGATTGTGTTTGTGTGTCAACAATCACATCCGTCGTCACCATTTGCGGAACTCCAAGCTCCATTAAAATCACCTCCAAATTCCCACACAACTCATTAGCCGTGAGGTTTCATTGACGGCACTTCTCGTTTGTTTACCTTTATGCACGATCCGGCCCTCGTGCTACACACGCCATTCAGAATATCCTTGAATTTATGACTGATTACTTCTTCCCTCCATCTCTCTTTTTAGACGACACGCCACGGAACAAACCCCAAGGAGTGGCTTGTGCTGGACATTTCGGCTCGAAGTGGTCGGAACACGACGACTAGCTCTGCTACACCTTCTATTACTTCCGGCAAGCGATTGATCACCGCTGATAAGCGCCACCGAAAACACCTTTAACCGAGTCCTTCCACACAGCGTGTGTGTGCGTGCATGTAGTGAAGGCCACGCAGTTGTGTTTAAAGCTAACCGGAAAAAGTAGCCCGACCCGGTTCGGTGCGTCCGGAAGAGAGTGTACGTTTGGTGGTGCGTATTTGTATTGGTGCGCTACTGGCCCTGCTACAGAACGGACGCGTCCGAGACCATTAAAAAAGGAGCAGATAACCGTTGTTAGGGTATCATCGTCCCCCACTGTTCATATGCTTGGTATGACAAGCCGCAAATTTTGACACAAACAGGCCGTGGACTTTCACTGTGTACGATGGATAATAGTGGAAGAGTGGCGAGTTGTCACTCGTAGGTAGTAAACAGTGAGCCTGTGCTGTATCGCTTGGCAAGGAATGCTTTGCTCCGGGAACAGTGTCGGCACTTGTGAAATTTAAGTTTTTTATAAAATGCGAGACGTTGGTGGATCGAATGGTGTGTGAAAATTGATGCGAAAATTTCGTATGCGTGAAAGTGTAATCGGTGGTGTGCGGGCATTCGTATGCTCGTCGTAGTTCGTGGATCGTCCAAAAGTACAAGTGATCATGTGTTGAGTTCGAAACAAACGGAGACCGAGAGAGAGAGAGAGAGAGAGAGAGAGAGAAAGATCAGGAGTTCAAGTAAGTGATTTTCCAATGCTGTATTTGTGGTTCATTATTTAGCACTAATTGAATTTTTGTTATCAATTAAGGAAAAGGAAGGAGTTCCTAAAAAATACACAAAACATGGGGAGGTTTTTTTTGCAATTGATTACGCTTTCTATACCGATTTGGAGAGTCACAAACAAAAAAACCACAATTTTGGTGATAATTTTTGCTGGTTTCATTTATTCTGTTTTGCTTTTGCCACGCCGCAGGGTGGGTGATCCAAAGCACTCCAAAGCAAACCATATGAGCATTGAGCGCCACATGTTTCACATTATCGCATCGTGCGCCAGTATTTCCATCATCGAACAGCACGCCCCGTGTGTTGGTTGTTTTGGTCATTTCTCGCCCCGACTCCGAAGTACAAGGCAGGGCACCAGCCATGATGCGGTTGAAGGTGGAGTTCAGCGTGGAATTATTTATAACAACAACAGCAACAAAAAAACCCATGCCTCGTACGCTTTAAATGAAAGCCGATCTTTAAGAATGCATGCTCACATGCTCTTCCCTACGCCTCCACTCTGAGAACCGAAAAAAGGGGTTAATTCTAAAATTGTGTTGATGCCGATGGCAAAAAAGGGTCCCGGGGTATATATCCATTCGCAACTCGTCGTCGTCGCCAGCGTCTCCATCGCCGTCAACGTTCGTTAGCAAAGCCAATCATCATTTTCGTCCAGCGATTTGCTGACGTGACGCTTCCGGGGGCCCCCGTTCTCGTGCCGAGGTTCGGTTATTGAGTTTGCACCAGCAGTACGGACGGACCTGGGAGGAAAAGTTTTACCTTCTATCCAAACCTTGACGTTGTTTCGCCGGTATTTTCTTTCAACACAGCGCAAATGGAAAACGGGAACCGACTGGACGGGCGGTAGGGGAGCGACCGTGTGCCATAGGTCGAGGCAAATGGTTGCAGCAGTGCGCGGAGTATCCCCAAAGGGACGCACAGTTTGATGACAGTTTGTCGGAATCGTTTGTCTCAATGGCCAACTCGACGCCCTCGAAGTTGTACGGTAAATGATTTTTTTTTGTGTGTTGCTGTTTCGATGGTGATATGGGTGGTAGTGGTGTGTCCCTCGGTAAATTTCGATAGGAAAGTTAATGCGACTTTAGAACTGAGGATCGACGAGATCGCTGGGATGTACCGCACGGGGAGGTGCGGGAATGCAGAAAAGTTTCACCAAAACGTGACGTTTAATGTGGCCTATAGACGGGGCAATGTTTGCAAAATGGCATTTACAAACATGAAAATCACACAGAGGAATATCCTCACAAGTTTTGTGGATGTCTTATGTCCAAATTTCGGAGATCTTCAGACAATTCTAGGATGTGTTATAAGTCCTGAGTGAGACTTCGCATTTCCATGAATGGTTTATTGCGTGAATTCCTTTTATTCGAAGTCTTTTTCCTCTCACCTCTACGTCGTCGCGTATAGTAGCGTAAAACGAAATTCCAAGAAATACGCACAGGGAAGTCTTTAAGATCTTGAAGAACCATTTCCCTACGTTGATACCCTCCGCACCTTTTGACGGGTGGTTGATTTAATGAAAAGGGAACTCCCTCCGTCTGTCTCCAGACGCAAGTTGGCGGGAGGTGGAACGTTCTCTTGAAGGGTGTGTACTTGTTGCCGTTCCCGCAGGCCACAGCCATCAACTGCCAGACATTGCGTCGTGGCCGGTCAGACGAAGGTCGAATGCTCCCGCAAGATAATAAATCTTCCTGGGAAAGCCTCATTTTCCGCATCATCCTCCCTTCCCTCTCGAGACGTTTACCTTTTCCGAACGCTTTTACTTTGATTTGTATCTTGGGGGTTTGCGGTACTCAAGACAGCAAGGAAAACGTTGCGGTAGGCCTAGCCGCTGGGACGGTGGATAAACAGCAAACAGCCAAACCATTCTGAGGATCTCCGGGCGGGAGAACTTTGCCGTGCGTGGAGCGGTTAAAAACAACGAGACTGTTTTGCTTCGGTGGAGAGATGTACATCATCATCAACATCATGTTCGTCATCTGGCGCATCAGTTCCCGTTTAGATGGCGGCAAGATTCGTTTGATGCTTGGTGCAGTGTGCGGTTTGGTTTTTTGGGAGGTCCATCCCAAAGATTTCCCGCGAAACTATTACCATCATTACGGTGCCAGAGTGCCTTTCATTTCTGTGACATTGTGCACGTCAGCACACACTAACCGCCCTCTGGGACGTGTGATCATGGTGATGAGTGCGATACACTTTCGTTACGGTCCATATTCAACGAAATCAATCAAAATGTTTCAGTTCGCTGGCACATGCTCACACTGTCTGGTGCGGTTCAAAGGGCCGTCGTGGTTTTAACTGCCGATTGGCCGAGTGCCGGGTTTAACGAAGGGAGTCGCAGATTCAGCACATCGTTTTCTCCTGTTAAGTCCTCTTGTTTTTGTTGTTGTTGTTTTTGTGGACGGAAGGTTAATTATGCCGCTCTTTCCCATGGTTTCAACCGTGTGTCTTCTGTCTTCTGATTCTGGCCCTACGATTGTCCCAATGTTTTCCTTCGCTAATCTCCAACCACACACACATTCATCATTTGTCCGCGGTGTATGTTTAAAATCACTGCGCCTAAAAGGTAGGCAGTGCGCATTTCAGCTAGTGATTGAAAGGACACACACACACACAAATGGTTGGAGCATAAATTAGTTGACCATTCGGTGGGCGAGTTTCCGCTGTGTTTATGTGGCCGTGGGTTTTCCGCCGTGAGCGTCCACGTCCACGCAAAGGATCACTGAGGACGAGCTAGAAACAAAGGGGACCTCTCTTGTCGTTCGCAGTAGATGTAAATTAGGTCTACTTTATTCCTCTCCGATATACAACAGCGTCGTTACTTTTTTGGCCATGTATGCGCCGCGTTTAGTACGCGCTGTCGGCTCGCAATCGCTTTATTTTCGGTGATTGTTGCAGGTTGTAAATTAGAGGGCTAGGGTTCGGTCCCTAAGATAACGTACGAATGCGTGCTGAATGCCGGTCAGGTTGTCTACGCCGAACCACACGGCCCACTATGCAAGGGTGATGATAGCGAATGACACATCCGTGCGTCGCCGGGCCCAGACGCGCGTTTGTCGTCATGGCACGTGGGTTTCGCGTTTCGATTTCACAACACAAGTGACGCTGTGCATTTTGATTCTTCTCGTTGGCCGGGCCGAACTGTTGATAAGCGACCGTGCAATTTTCACGTTTATCTAAAAGAGGTTTTTGGGGCTTCTAATGGAATGGATCGGTTGCTGAGGTTTGGTCTAACGTATGAACGTATAACTCTACGTATTAACCTTAAACATTTAAGCAATGTTCTGGTTTTGTTAAGCTTTGAAGCCGAGGGGACATAAGATTTCATTGTTTTCAATGGGAGATGGCATTATTTAATTTATATAAGTGAGTTCTGATCTTTAGTTCTTCCTTTCTCATCAAATTCTTCGTCTTCGTAAAGAATAATCTTCGATTCTCATACACCAAAAATAAAAGAAGTCTACTGCTCTGAAAGTCAGCATAGTCGATTGTCCGTATTCTACAAATCTTTTGACAAACTCAACTTTTGACCCTTCCAAACGGCACACGGCATCGCATCGGGTGAAAAGAACCGATCGGAAAGAATGTCTGATTGCATCGGTTTGTGAATTGGTTTTGTGTTGAGGATGGGCGAAAAAATTGCTTTGCCAGTGAGGACCGAACGAGTGCTCCCCACTGCAGGCCGGATGTCGATTCTGGAGATTTTTAATTTTTCCACCCAATCCCAATCCGCGTTCGTTTGCGTTGTGTCTCGTCCGCAGAGTGTCCGTAGAATGGAGGATATTCTGAAGGATTGGACGAAGCGAAAGATTGGACGGTTCCTCACGTTTTCAGTGTCCTGTGTCGTTGTCCGTGTGTGTGTGGGTGAATGTGCTGCAGTTTCGATCGATTGCGACCAGGAATCCGTCCGTTCCCCGGTTCAGATTCGGTTCAGAGCCTGATCAGTAGTCTGTCCGTTCGGTTCCGCTCCTGATTGACAATCATCGGTAAACAATGATCGCCGTACTCTCTCTCTCTCTCTTTCCCGTCGTATCCAAACGATGGAACATTTTTCTTCTCCACCCCTAGTCAGCCAAAAACGCCAAAAACCTCCGGAGAAAAGGGCTAACGTCAGCGCGAACGTTTGAGCTGTGGATAGGATGAAGATGAAAGATCTGTGTGAACAGATTTCCGTGCAATTCCTGCTTTCTTGAGCTCATGTTTGCTGCACACACACACTCGTGTATGGTCAGCACGGACAGTATTTGAGTGCACACATTTTTCAGACTCAGCATTCATCTTCTTATCTGTTCCGGCCTGGCTGTTCGTTCCGTTCCGTGTGTAATAAATGGCCATGCTTGCAGATTTTTTTCCCCATACGTATATTGATTTGTCCATTTCTCCCCGACAGAAACACTCCTTTTTCGAATTCGATGTTAAACCTTTGGCCCGTTCGGACGGACTCGTCATGTCATGTCAAGCAAACACCACCAAGCGAGAGTGTGATTTGTGATTTACTTGCATTCGGACGTCCTTTTTGCGTCTGCGAATATCCTTCCATAGCGCGATGCTGAATATAACAGATGAAACTTTATTTATTTCGGGTATGGGACTGACCTTTTTTTTCGTTTCGCTTTGGGAAATGCTAAAGCAGGAGTGCTTATTTGGCAGAAATTATCCAATATTATATTACGTGTTCGTTGTTGTACCATTGTTGGGGTAACTGTAACATTCGAATCGCTATCTTTGATTTAGTACAGTCTGAACATTTTTTTTCTACGTTCTATTTGTAAGCTGAACGTTAATAATCACTATTATTAACACAATTTATTGTCTTAATTTTCTTTCCCTGCAGATGTTCCAATGTCCCGTGCTCCTGCTGTGAGGTAAGCAACATCATATTACTGGATAGTGTTGTGAATGTAGCACATAACTTGTTACGTTGTTATGTGCACTTATATTGCTGTATCAGACATACGTTGTTAAACGCACTTTATATTGCTGTATCAGAAGTTAAAATCAGGTTTCTAGAACTGTCGTAACAAGCTAAATAAGTTCAAATAGAGTTCACGGCACATGACTTTAGTCGTGCTACGGAAAAAGTAAACGAAAGTAAGAAATAATCAACACATAAAATATAATTTATCAGGCATTATTAGCACAGCAACTTTTGCGTATGTCACAACTCCGTCTTTCATTCCGTCTTTAAGTGGACAGATAATGATGTCATTCTTATGCATAAGATTAGATTCACTGTTTGCTCTTTTTAGGTATCGAAATGAAGTCGCTTGCGGAAGCTTTTGTGACGAATATTTCGTGCTCCTTGTTGAGTGTTGATCCATCGTCAAGAATCTGCACCAAATGTGTGGCTGGCATCATCTGTAAATGTGATTCGATGTGAGGGTTCTGGCGTAAGCCAACGAAGAATACCGTAATCAAATTAGTATCGAAGATAGTAACTTTTTCACGTAAGGAACGTTTTGAGTTGAATATTCCAACCTTCCCAAAAAAAAGGATCGTGTGCACAAAAGATATAGCTTGTTTCAGTTTTTCCCGAGTAAGAAGGAAAAGACATTTCTCGTGCTTTGGAGGAGGTAAATTTAATCGACATGGCTGCTGCTGCTGCTGCTGCTCATCTTCCACCCCCAATGGTGTGCTGGAGTAGAATGTTGTCCTCAAAATCTCCATCCTCGTAAGGGAACAACATTTTAATTTAATATGTGAACACGCCGCATCTACGTGTGGAGATTTTTTTTTCGGGCAGCAGCAAATTCTCCACCACTAGAAAAATGAGACCAAGTTTGGGGACGGTGCAGAAAAGATGAAGTTCGGTGCTAGGGAAAAGCGAGAGCGCTGGGGCACTGATGGGAAGTCAAGATAAAAATCTGATTAAATTTAAACATTTGCCTGGTGGCAGCTGGTTTCGCTGTGAAGTTTGGTTCAAAACCTCAGAAAATAAGCGGAAATAAGGTGGGCTTAGCCAAGGCGAGCCTCATGCTGGATATTGTTTGTGGATGATTAGGTGGGTGGGTTGTTGTCATCGCGTTCTTCTTATCGTGCCTTGGAATGCGTTTTATTTTTTAAATGAAAATGTAAAAAGCTTCACTGCGCAGTGTTTGAGCGTAATATTGCGGACGATAGTGAAACTCCCGTTGTGTCTATAGCGTCAAACAATAATTATTTATTTCGTATATCCGTTGTGGATGAATTTCAGAAGTGCCACCATGTATCACGCTCCCAAAGTCTCAAAGTGCTCCGAAGCAGTAAGTATGGTCAGAATCGCATCGACGGAGGGCGAAAATTGCTCACCCTTCGAGGCGTAAAATGATGCGCGTAAATACATTCGACACGCAAATGGGAGACACGCAGCAAACACAACACGTGTGTGGTGCAGTTTGTGTGCGTTTGTGTGGCCTTTTACGCGACAAGGCTACAACAGTTTCCCGCTTGTGTCTGTGTCAATCTTGGGTTTTCCGTTTAGGTATTGGCAAATGGAGACGACGTCGACCAGGATGCCGATGCGAATATTCTAATGGTGAACTGGTCGTTCGATGGAGCTGAAACACCTTTCTTGGGAAGTGTATCGAACAAGAACGCACCGAGCAAGTTGGCTGTGGTATCGTGCTTGGCTTCGCTTGTCATGTTGGTTCGCCTAATGTGCCCTCCTTGTGCTCGGGTAGTTTGCCTCGGGGGAAATTAATCATCATCATCATCATCATCATCGGGACCAACGTCTTGAAAGCCCCAAGTTGCTCAAGTCTCGATGTTGTCCTTTTCGACATGGCAAGACATAGAAGCCAACGGTTACCTCTCGTTATCCTATTGGCTTCGAGGTTCGTTGTGGCGGCCGGTAGTTCAATGCTGCAGCACCAACGAGACCGGAGAGACCTCCGGTTTTGCGTGGTCTGGTCCGCAACCGGATCCGGATCCGGGCAAGCGATGATGTCAATGATCGGTTTATGGCGTACGCGAATTGCGCCATAACAATCCCCCCGACACGTGAGCTGGAAAAGGGGACGCGCATTCTCCCGATGAGATGAGGAATGAATTGCATAAGATCTGGCAAGTTGCTCATGTACCGCACCGTTCCTTGCCGGATTAGCAGTGGAAAAGAAATTAGTGAAGGACGAAAGGAACACGAAACAGACTTAAAATATGCGTCCGCATGAGCCGCTCTGTGAGCGTGTCCTTATGCTTAAGAACTCCCATTATCCTGCTTTATTACAACAAGATGCGCCATGCTTAAACGTTCAAATCATCCCTCATCTTGGGAAGCACCGTTTTGGTAAAGTACCAAGTCGGGTTTGTTTTTTTGCTACATAAATTCGCGTTTATATCCATGGAATCGAGACATTCTTCCACATAGCACAGCCAGTGGCAGTGTGTTAACCATATGTGTCCGAACCCCATCCAGCAGGGGATTAGTGCGCGGCAAGTAATTTAAAAATGAATTTATGAATGTCTCCGAGAGATGATGTCTTGCGTGTGCCACACGTGTGAAAAGAATTTGTTAATCTCCTGCCTCCAGGATGGGGCCCGACAGCCAGCAGGCCAGCAGAGGGGGGAACTTCATTTCCTGTGCCGCAGCAAGAGCCGCATCCTGGCAGGGGTTAGAATATGATCCTCCAGAACCGGTGGAATGGCGTCTCTGGCGATGAAAATAATCCTTCCGTATTTCAGCTCGTGTGTTAAATGATGTCAATTTCTCCCTTCCGCCGATAGACATCCCGAGGCCCCGGTCCCGGGTGCATTCTAATCGAATCAACCCCTTCTGCGCTGTGTGCCAGAGAGTGTTTGGCAGCGGTCGGAAAGTTTGAATTATCCTTGTAGGGGGACGGCCATCACAAGCATCGGCCACGTGTGCTGCGTGTGTTTCCGTGCCTTTGAGGTTCATGAAAAGGAGGAAGATTTTCATTTCGCTTATTATCTGGAGTAATCGAGAGCCGAAACTCGACGACAGATAGATAGAGTTTACGTATCTCGTTCCGGCTGTTTTGCGCCGTGAACCCAAGGCTGGGTGTTGCCTTCGGAAGGGTGACGCTCTTGCAGCAAATTGACTTTTCGTCGCCTTCGAAATTTTCTTTTCCACTTCGCAACAAGCCCCTTTTTTGTTGTGGCGTCTTCGAACCCGAGTGGGTTAAGTGTGTATTTTCTGATGAGGGAAAGGACCGAAAATTTCATCCCTTTTTCTTGCGCTACGGAGCACTCCAGCATGGCCAGAAACCGCATAAGCGATCCGCCCGCACGCTTGGTTCGACTTTTTGATTTGGAATGCGTTCATACTGTTGGCACTTTTTTTGTTCGCCCTCCCCCGTAGGGTATTTGTTTATGATGCCTCGGTGTGGTACCACGGCGCATTCGCTTCCATTCTTGATGGGTTTTCCCGCTCCCTATCACGCCAAAGACGATTACATGAAGGGCGCAAAATTGGGATCAATTCTTGCGCTATTGAATGCACCCTTTTTAGAGGGCTAGGGGGCAAACCAAGGCAACAGCGAACGTTATCAGGTGCTTCCATTTTTGTCCCTCATCGATAAAGCGGGCTGCTTTGCTGTCGAACTGGAAATGGACGACGACGAAAGGTACAGCACAGAGACACCATTCCAATGGTTTGATTTTTGCGTGAAGTGCGCGCAAGGTTCTAGGAATGTCCCGAAGGGAATTCTTTACACAGTGCGAAAAAGAAAGAGAGGGAGAGAGAGAAAGAGTGAGGAAGAATTCTGTTCTTACATATTTTGTCTTCTACTCGAACCGCGCACGAATGCAAACTTCGCCTGGCGCGTGATAAGAAGATTCCAGCATGGAATGGAACATGGAATCGGTTGTTTGGTTGGAGAATCGGGCCGGAACTGCGATGCGATAATATCGCGGGTATCGAACCGCCGGCGCGCAATGAGGGACCGATTTTGGCTCACTCCCATCATCATTAGGCGTTAAAGAGACCACGGCCACGTGTAAGCGAGTGTGTGTACCATCAGCATGCCTATACAAACAACCGAAAAGAGCGACATAGTTGATGAGGGTGGTTAACCTTGTACGAAAGGAAATTGGGGAAAACATGTCTCAGAAATTCCTTTTTTTTCTTCTCAGGGTAAGTTGCCTTCTTTTACAAGTCTATCCTCAACGCGTGAGAGTAGATTGAGATCGTGTAGATGAGATCATCCCAAAAAAGGATGTCCGTAAGGAGTCGGTGGAGATGGGTTAGAGAGGGCTATTTACAGATCAAGCGTGTGACATTTATTATCCTTCTTATCGCTCACCATGGCTGTGGCAATACCACCTCCCACACGGGCGGGGGTTTTCTTCGTCTTTTGTCCACTACGAGCAGCACTACGAAGCGATTGTGTGTGTGTTCGCCAACACGGCAAACGGTACAAGCGTAGGGAAGTGCGCTAAATTATTCAGTTATTGTTTGTTGATTGAATTTTAACGTCACCCATCGTCGTTAGATGGCCAGGACCTTGTGTGTCCACATTGGCCTCATCCGGATCTCGGGTAGTTTACATTTCAATTTCAAATTTGGAATAACCGTACTAACAAATTAATAACCAAACCGGGGGAACACGGCAGCAGTTATGGATGTGTAATTGATGGGACAAAAATCAGTTTTTATCGCCCACGTGGGGAGGAAAAGGATTCTGCTTCCTTGTTGCTGTGGAGAGCAAAGTTTAATCAACATTAAGCTGTGTCCGGTATGTGTGAAAATTGCATTACCCCGAGCTGCTGTTAGCTAGCTTACTAGCCTACATTGAGGTGTTTAGTTTGAGTAATGGGTCAATCGTTTAGTGGACGTGTGTTTTTTCCCCCCCAACACAGGTGTGCGTTTGACGCACATGTGGAACAGTGGATGACAAATTGGAAGTAGATGAAAATCAATTGGTTGTTGTGTGCCTGGGAAACAATGTTGAATACTGACAAGCTCCCTGGTGAGAAGTGAGTGGAGCACATAACACGGCGTTATAAACCGGGACTTCTTTTGCGTATTTGTGCAGGTCATGACGGCACTCGAACGTCGAACGTGAACCACCGACCTCGCTAAATGGTAGGTCATAAATTTGATCCGCATCGAGCAGGAGTGCAGTACGTTGCATATGACGGTCTTGCTAGTCTAGTAGCCGGTTACTAACGCAACGGGGACAGGCTGTTATGTTGTGCTGGAACACTTGCAAAGCGGTGTTGAAAACAACACCAAAACATCAATCAATCGGGTGGCACGTTGAAGAAGTCCTGTCCAGGGTCCCGGGTTTAGGTATCAGTTAAACCACGGCAAGTGATTGCAAACATGGCGACAGGTCAAAGGTTGTATTTGCACAGCTGAAAACGTTCTCAGTGAAACGACTCGTGCGAGGTCCGTTCGAGTATCGTTTTTAATCGGGTGTCACCGTTCTTCACGTGCTGCGGCCGCTGGGAGGACAAAAGGAGGCGTACGGGAGTCGTTTTTGTGGCGCACTGTAAGGGAAGGGGCCAGTTATTTGATGGGCGTTCGAGCGGTGTCTGAAACCTGAATCCATGTCTGTTTGAACACAAATACCGCGCTGTACGCTCCGTTTGCGAGGGAGATTTATCTACCTTAGTTTTGATCCATCCATCAACGCGTACTGCGGAAGCGGATGCAGCACAGTTGTGGTAGCAGACCACGGTCCCATCGCAAGCACCGGACATACGATCGGTTTGTCGTCTATCACACGAACGCAGGATAAAGGGGTCAAGTCATCCGTCAATGCGGAAAGTCAGAACGGTTTGAAGCAGGATCTCATTTGCCCGAAGGGTGTCGGTAAATTAAACTCAGTTTGTGCCGCTATTTGGTTGAGTAACAGTCATCACTATCGGGTTGGAATTTCGGATGGCATTTTTCGGGAAATGCAAGTACTGTATGTATGGGAAACTTACAGTAAAATCTTTTATTCTATTTATCTATGCAACTTCAATCATTTCCTTTTGCTTCAACAGTGCCATACAAGCTCGACAACTCATCAAAAGCGAGAAATCCTCTTGATTCCCTTTGATGGTTTCATCTACCGAGATGGAGCGCATGTAAGCTCCAATCGAGAACAGAAAATAAAAAAGAATGTCCGGACGGTTGGTAAACGATGAAAAACGAGATCTTTTCAAAGCGCCACTAGTGTGCTGTAGGAAAATGGCATTTCCTTCAACACGGACGGCATTGTGGGGGTGACGTCTGGTGTGTGTGTCTGAAGCAGGAAGACCCGCGGGAACGGAAATGGACATTGGATCAGCGACACGTTAGCCGGCGTTTTCCTGTGCGACGTATTGCGACGTGTACAGTCTTTGACATCCGTGTGTGTCTATGTGTGCTCCTCCTTTGAACAGTGTCATTAACATCGAATAGCAGATAAGATACGTGTTAGTTTCGCTTCGTGACGACCATGTACACTGGCACACGGGGACAGGGTTCGGTTTTCCGTGGGACTTCCCGGTGTGCGAGGCAATGGATACCACCGTGTCCTGGCGAAACGTGCACTCTCCCCGACAAGGTTCCGCCGTGCAGGATGGATAGCTATCCATAGATTTTTGGGAAAAGTTTCGGAACAGCGAGTAAAGCACATACACGATTCCCAATTTAATCGCTAATCCTACCCTCTTGCGTTGGACGGTTTTGTTTCTTCGCTTTTTATTCGAAATGGAGCAGAGCGAAAAGCAAAAAAAACGCGTGTGTCATTACATTAGACGTCATCCAATCAGTGTGTGGTTCGAAGCGATGTTGAGTTGGAAAATTGTGTCTTAAAGGCGTGAATTGAAACCATGATTATCTTGCCTCCTCCACGAGACATCTCTCGTACAGCACTCGGTTTTCCAGCTTCCACGAGAAATGTCACACGGTGTCCCGTAAGTGGAACCGAATTTTGAACCATCCTGCTCACTCATTCTAGTGGAGCGTTGTCAACTATCCGTCCTCGAACCCTGTTGTTGGCCCTGAAAACTGAGATTCTGGCCATGAGAATACTTGATAGTTGGACATCATTTTCCGACGCTAGCCCGTGCCCCGGAAGTTGGTCTTGGGGAAGCGTAGTGTCAGTTAAAATGGATGACTGAGTTTGGTTACGAACATTTCAGATTAGCTGAGAAGAAATATTTTGTAAAAGTTTGTATGAACGAGAACTCACTTAATACTAGAACGGTTTGAATTGTCCTTGTTTTGTGACTCCTTTTATGTACATAGACCATTTTTCTTAAACTGTAATTAATTTCAAAAGTTGGAGATAATAAACTTTTTTTCTTTAGCGCTAAGCATTGCGTTACGGAATCCAATTGTATCAGCAAACGACAACAGTTCTCTTATTTGAATTAACAGATTCACCATACTGGATTGAAATGGGATTAATTAGAGAACCTAATCAGGTAACGCAGCCGTACCCGGAAAAAGAATGCTCAAATTTAAACCAAATCTAAGCCCAGCATCTAGTAATTGATTCTTTTCCCGCCCTGGACACTCATCCACCTTTCGTGCTCTCAAGGCACATGGGGATAAGAATCGATTAGTTGTGCCACACGAATACGTCCAAAAGCTTCAGTACGTCGAGTCGAGCAACAGTCTCCTCCTACGCAAGGCTTCAGCAAAACAGAAGGCGTTCGGTCCTAAATTAAACAAAAATTTAAATTAGCTCAGAAAGTGTCCCGACACTGCTGAAGAATTTTTCACAAGGGCCTGTGTTTTGTTTTCCACCCTGCGGGGCCGGTCTTCTGTCTGAGTGTAGAAATCGTGGCGCACTATTGTAGAACGGATGGGGTAACGAGAAAGGTCCTTGATATTCGCCTTTAGCTCCGGCAGGGCTTTCCGTCTGGCAACTGTGGCGTGATGCTCATGCTTTCTCCTCACTTGGAGGAGGATTTCATTTCGACACTTGAAACAGTGACACCACATCCCTTCCTTCGAAGCAGGGATGCCTCACAAACGGTCGACCATATTTTTTTGCTCCACACTTCCACACTGTATCCTTTTCGGCATGATGGCTGCTCTCGGTTGAATGGGAACTTCTTTCTGTGCACTCATTTCCATCACGATGGAGAAGAAAGGACAAAATGAGACGTCGTGCGGGATGGCGGGAGGGATGCTGGGTTGAAGTGGTGGTAAAAACAAACAAATTTGCATAAATATGTTATAAAAGAAGCTTAAAACAGCAACGAGAGTAAAGCAGATAACAGAAATAAAATTCTCCCTGCGCTTGGTAAAACCGGCACGAAACAAAACACGGAGGACACCGACGGTACGGCGGTACTGATGATGAGTCGAATCGAGGAGGAGACCGTGGTGCAGGAGGGATGGGTGATGGGCAGTAGTAAGAGTGGGTGTCGTCCTTTCATCTCGACCGAATGTGCTCGTCCACCACCGTCACCGCCTTTTTGTTGTTATTGAAGATTGGCTGACGTGGACGGAGAATGACGCCTATCCGGGGCGTCGGGAGCGACCGGAGAGATACTAGTGGCAGAATAAATAAGGGCATCCTGTGGGGAGACACAAGTGGAAAGACGAGATCCTTCGAGATCGTGAATGGTGCCAGCCCCTGCTGTTAGACCCGGCCGCATCGGACGATGGTTTTTCGAGTGGAAACTCTGGACACGACGATTGTTCGCATACGCCTGGAACGGAACCGGTGGAATGCGTCTCGCACTGGACGTTGTTTATTTACATTCATAAACAGTCCAACCCCGGGGTAATGATGGAACGCCGCGCGTACGAGACGTGCTCAATAGGTGCAGTGAGTGCTACTTATCGGAGAAGCACCAGCGATCAATCGGTTTCGGGTGGGAATGGGAGGTGTCCTTTTTCGTCCAAGCCTCGGAGTGTGCCGGGCTGCTGATCGGGGGGACGGGCAACTCGATAATGAAAGTGGACACTCTTGCGTCCGGTGTTGAGCACTTCCCGGTTTGTACTCGGGTTGGCCACTCGTCATGATATGCGATTCTATTGCACGGTTCCGATAGTCCGCTACACTCTTCAAGGTGCTAATCGTCATCTCATAGGCGTGAAGTTGTGCAAATACATCGATCAGAGAGTTTCAATATTTTCCCAATTGTTGTGTAGTTGGGTAACAGTAAGAAAGTTCCGAATACAACAAAGTTTCACCTTAAGAAAACCTCTTATTCGTCCTGCAGCATCGTGGCATCTTCCTTCCGCTGAAAACTTTCCCCAAGGCCACCTTAAACCCGGCCACCAAAGAATATACCGGTTGGCTTTTTCCGTTCGTCCGGGGAATTGTTTTGAATAACATAGAATTTTAATTTTTAATCCATTTTTATGTTGCTCCTTCTTCTGCCCTTTTCTGCCAGCTCGTCCGGGACCGTTCGTGACGACTTCTGAGCAGAATTTACCGTGTCTTCGTCTCGATGCCATCGTGCTCGATGAAGTGTACGAGCACGGGGAAACTCATTGTGAGAGCGATATTGTCGTGAAGCGCACACCGTGGAGTTAAAGTGCAAGAGTTGTAGGAAGGATTATTGGATTCAAAAGTTTAGCCCATTTTAGTAAAAAGTTTATATGATTGTGTACGTTCTAGCACCACTCGCCTGCTTTGTGTTTGTGTAAGGTTTTAGCAATCTTGTTGTTATGCATTGTTTTAAAATACTTCCAGGCGAAGATAACGAGTCAGAAGCAAACGGGGATTTAAGAACTGTAGTTCAATGTCAGAGTATGTCTGAAGAATCTTTCGGGAAGATTTCGATAAGTTAAACATATTTCAGTTCTGTGTTCGGTCTTTCTTTTTGAAACAGCTTGAGTGTTATTTGTTTAACTCTCCGGTTGTTTGGTACATTTTGGTTCAATATGAATGACAGCCTTGCAGCCAATCAGTGTCAAAATGTTATCTCCCTTTATAATTATGAGATCCCACACTCGTCGCCCAAGTTGACGAAACCCCTTGCATCTTTTGGAAGGTTCGCTCACCGTACGATATCCTTTCATCGATAATATTTGATTTAATTGGATTTTCCTTCATCACTCGGCTGCCTATTACATGCCATCACACTCTCGGTTTACCGAAGAGGAACATAAATTTGTAGCATTTAGTTTTGCGTCCCAGCTGGACGACGACTTGGCTTTCGTACGTGGCTCGCATGCTTGGACGCTGGTTGATAAACAAATTTGGTTCCCCCACGTGCGCCTTCTCTCGCCTTCTCCCCTTATTCTGCGTCAACCTTGAGAGGGCGAGAGTTTTCCCACAACTAAATTAACTTATCCCCCTTGTACAACGAGCAAAGAGCATTCCCCTAGCGAGACGTTACATTCCCTCGGTGTAATCTCTGGGTCGGTACCGCCGGGTACGTTACGATACACAGGGCAGCGAAGGGAGGGCGAGAGGTTTTGAAAATCATCCCACTCGATAATCGAGCCAACCGAAGGCAAAAAGAAGGCCCTGGCAAAACGCCTTCGAATCCGTCGAGTTTGGTGAAACTCGCTCGAATGCCCCGTCCGTCGTCGTCCCCTCTTTGGGTTGGAAAAATCATTTTCTCGCATCTCCCGGAGCCGGCACACCACACTCCGCCCAGCTCATTTCGCTTGCTGTGTGTCCTCGCCCGCTCGTGGGCGCCCCATCTGGGAGGGACGAAGCTAGTAGCGTCGGCATCGAACAGCAAAATCCACTCCACAGTACGCCACGAAAGGGGCCGGGGCCGGAAAAGGCAGCATCAGCGCGTATCGGCCGGCCCTTCCTCGGTTCGGGTAGATTAAAGACCATTTCCATGCTCCCTTTTCGGGAGGAAGCGCAATTTGGCGGTGCGTAAGGGAGAGCAGTAAGGAAAGGAAGAGGGTCTGGAGGGGAAAGCATGGCAAGAAGGTTAGTTTATCGTGGCTGATATGCGTTGTTGTTATGCAAATGTATGGCAACGTGGAAAACCTGCTTCTCGCGCGGGTTGGAGTTTGTGGACGTGGACGCGATCTTCCGACAACTTCCGACATTCAGCTTCTTCCATCTTTTGGAGTGGTTCGATTGAACCTTTAAAATATTCCACATTGATACGATATTCTTCGCGTGTAGTTTGTTTTTCTCTCTGTTTTGCAAATGCATAGATGAACGGATAAGGAAAGATGGAAGAAAACATTGATAACATTGATAAGTAAATTTTGTCCCAAAACCTTAGTGCGCGAGTTCATCATTCTATGTTTTTTTTTCTTGTGGAGTTAGTTTGTTAATTTCATTCATCAAACCAACACTCACCCAAATGGACAATTAGTTCCAAACCCTGTCAAATGTAGAACCTTTGGAACCTGTCATGTATCATATTATCGAGTTGGTTATAGGCAAAAAATGGATATCTGATTACACGACAAGGGGCCAAGTGAGCTGATCAAGATCAGATCGGATCATTGTTAAAGATCATATTGGGTAATTAAATTTAATACTATTCGAAACACAAACAAACAGTTGAATGTTTCTTTGTTTGAGGAATGATATTATAAGAATCCTTTATATTGTGCCGATTGTATTTTAGTCCCTTAATGTAGAGTTCTTCTGGCTGCTCGGTCGCATCGCACCATCCAAAGAACAAAATTAATACTTGTCCTCTTCTCGGTCTCTGTCACTCTCTCTCTCTCTTATTGGTCCCAGTTTCTGTTGCGAAGGCACAGTCAAACTCATTTATTTTCTATGCCAAACAATTTCCATTTCGTCGATACAATTTTCATCGCACAAAACGATTCTTGGGCCCGTGGAGCTTCTCGTTGAACCAGTCATACCGACGTTTCTTCACGACAAATTAAAACCCACCGTTCGTTTGCCATTCTTTATCAATTTTCCTCGCGCTCTCAGGCACAGTGACACAGCAAGGCAACGGTAACGCGTGAGTTTCGCCAGCTCTCGATGTGTTGGTACAGAAATTAATTCCAATTTTATTTCACCCGCTCCGGGAAAATGCAAAATCGGCTCGATTTTTGAGGGAAGCGGTTCTTGAGACACGGTAGCCAAGGAAAAGCCGGGCTTTTGCGGGCGGCAAGGCGTTAGTTGAGGTGGGCATTATTTTCCCAACCGAGCACGAAAGGCATGCCAGCGCGCTGGGCCGTATCTGGGAATCAGAAACGTGTTGTTTTAATTATATTTTTCCTCAGTGCTTCGTTTGGCGCAATTTTGCACCGTAACGGCTGCTCGGGAGCAATATGGAAGCGGAATCGACAGAGTGATACAAAAAATCAATCCCAAAGTAAAAGTGTGTGCCGAGGTGTCCCCATTTGTTTGTTGAGCATCTTAAAAATTCTTAATTATTTTTCGCCAACAAAAATGAGTTTAAGCCCTCGTAGAGAGGGAGAGCGAGATTGTATCTCTGTTGTTCGAAATCCGGGGACATTGTGCAATAAACCATTTTACTGTACGAAACAGCTCAGCTCATGAATGTTAGGAAAATTCAGCTACTCCAGCAAGAAAGGCAGAAGGAAAGGCTTCCCTATCCAGTGGCGCTAATGTCCAACGATAGCCTTCATTCCCCACGTCCGATCGTACCTTGAGCCTCGATGCTTAATGACGTTCTTTTAAACTACTGAGACATTGCAACAGTACCCTATCGGGTCTCGTACCAAGCGTGCTGCCGGAAGTCGTTCCTTCTGTGTTTTTCTTCCTTTCGTGAACATTTTCCTTCAATTCGCGGTTCGACGCGAACTGTTCGACGGCAGAAGAAAACTGACTGTTTTTCGGTTAATCATTGTGCGACGGACGCGGCAAACGCGGGGCGAGGCGAGCAATGAAGGATGTCATTAGGTTGCTGCTGAGCTGGGCAGATTTAGCGGACGATGGCTTTTGTGTCGATAATGTTTTAAACGGTTGCGCACGGGGGAATATTGGTCCTTGGGAAACGACATAGGACGGCGGAACCGCATCCTCTGCCTGATGCGATGACGTGCAAAAGCATGATAATTTAATGGGATTTATTAGAAGCGTTCGCGTTGATTGACCGACTTGCGATGGGAAGTGGGGGATAGACTTCAGTTCGCAATATATTTTGTATCGTCGCGTTTCGTATAAATTGTTGGTTTGGTAAAGAATTGTCTCAATTCTCTTGCTTGAAAAGAAACTTTCATAGCCACCAGTAAACTTGGTTCGATTTTCCTTCAACGAACATCACCATCGGCGACCTAGAAAAGAAACGCAGCGCAAGAATTTCCATAACATTTTTCCACTTGAGTGCGCTCAGATAACGCAACGAGACAGAAGAATAGAAAAGAACACAAACTGTTTGGTTTGTTCCCTTCTTTCGTCACCAAAATCTTTTACATTTTCACATTGCTGTTGGCCATTTGTTGTTGCCACATTTCTAGCAGTGTAACCGTGTTTATTTATTCCTTCTAGAGCTGTTTTGCTGTGTCGCAATATGGACGCCTTGGCTTGGCGGAATGGCGTCCGGAAGTCGTTAAAATTCGGGTTGTCTTTTTATTAGTTTGCGTTTTCTTGGCTAGTAATTTCTTCAAACCAAATTCTGGTCACAAGATACGCACAGAGAGAGCATGAGCCACCTCACCAGCCGGCCGGCCATGTTTCATCTGCTTCCTTCCCATGCCAAACAAAACGAGAACGCAAACACACTATTGGTTCGGTGCGTCTGTGTGGCTCGGTTTTGGGACATCATGTGCTCCCGGCAAAGGACTCCACCAAAGACCAGCAACCGGATGTCGAATGGATGAGGCGCAGGTTGTCGGGAAGGCTCGGTGGGCACGGAAGGCAAAATAGATCCCCTGGGAATTCTCAACCATTTTGGGCTCACTGGCTCCTTCACCAAGCTCCAGAAGGACGTAGAAAAAGGAAAATAAACAAACATTTCGCCGGATCGTTGTCGAACTCGGAAGTGTCTGGAATGTTTGGAACCGAGTTTTGAAGTGTGAATAGTTGAGCTGCGTTCTTCGCGCTATTGTGCCGACACGAAGAGAGCGGAAAAAAATAATCTTCCCAAGACTTACTTTAATGCAGGCTCCTGGTCACGGCACCAATAAATGATGAAATGTTTCAAAATAGTTTGTTAGCGAACGCGAATAGGATAAAACTCTACAGTTGAACGCTGTATAATTGAAAATGAGGAGAAAAACAACAATCGCAATAAGACTTTGAAAAGCTTTGTAAAGTAGTCACCGCCAGGAATGTAGGAATGTAGTTTGGCAAAGCGACGAACCGGAGCAATGAAACATTTCATTGAAGGCGTAACACAGAGCTCCCTCGAAAAGGAGCACGGGCCCAGAACAAATGGGTTCCCGAACGCAAACGAGAACCGCAATCGTTCACCCGTGTTCCGTACACGGTGATATCTGCATTCTGCCGAAGAACGCAGGCAGTATTATCATCTGTGCCCCCTTCGAAAGCATCCATCGAAGGGCGATGAGGACTGTGAAAGCCTCCGGCAATGGCCTGCAACGCCTTCACAATCCACCCGGAAAGGCTCCACCGGTTCCGTTGGGCTGGCCGGTGTCGTTTCCGTGTGTCTGTTTTTGTTTATCCTACTTTTGTGTCTCACTTGGGAAAATTCCGATCCCCAAAGTCTCGCCTCGTTCGATGTTTGCTTTGGACGGGTATGAACTCTGAAAAAAGAAACCCAACACGGAACCATCTCGTGCCAGTTGAGCAAACATTCCCCTCGTGGAGGGGGGAAAAGTGGCCACCACCAGCAAGAAAATGCCTCATAGAGTTTTCTTAAAGGGAAGTAAAAACCAGCAAAAGAAGGCGAAAAAGATGAGATTTTTCGTCCACTTTTCCGTGCCCGTCTTCTGCTGCTGCTTGGCCGTGCCCGAAACTGTTCTTATTTAATTATTTACGAACGATTTGAATTTGAATTTCTTTCTGCAACGGAACCGAAAGTTGGAACAACAACGTCGATGTCCTTTCGTCGTCGTCCCTTCTGGTGTGCTCGTGTGGAGCAATGTCACATTCACCAACACTGCCTTTGGTGACGGAACCGATGATTTCTTTTCTTTCCCTTCACACCGTGGCCTACTCTTTCGCGTTCGACGCTTCGGAGTGTTGGGTTTTATCGTGGCACCCGCCCGCCGACCGGCCGGCAGGCTGGCCGGCCCCATCCTTATCTCTCCGATTGGCCATTATGAGTTTCTTTGCGACCAGCCACCCGTACCGCAGTCATCGCGATCCCGACATTGTGTTTTTGGAGGTTGTTTTTTGTTTCGTACACATCAACTGTGTATGTGTTTGTGTTTGTATTTCTGTTTTTCCCATTTTCCTAATTTTCACAGCCCCGCACAGAGGGTTTTGTGAAAATGCAGGTGGTTGTGGAGATCATTTTCCGTTTGCGCTTGGTGGCTCGAATTTGGTTGAAAAAATTCTCTGTATTCTCTATCGAAAGGGAAAAGAGAGGGAGGAATATTGTGCTGAGACAATTTTCTTCTACACGCCCGATAAATACACGAAAAAAGGGAAAGCAAAAGGCAAAATACACAGCTAAGAACACGCCGGGTCGCAATGGAACGAAAAATCTTTCCGCACAGCAGTGAGGTTATTTTATAGGGTTTGGTTTTGGGAAAAATTTATGAATTGTGAAAATGAACACATCCGAATGGTTTGTCGGCCAAGACGATGAAGAAAAGGCGAGTATGCGTATTCCAAAAACGAAATTCGCAGCTCGGAAAATGCAAACACATGTGAACGCATAAATGCACGGTGTCCATGTATGTATATATGGGACAATCTTGACTGCGGATGCTCACTTCTGGATGTGGAAAAGAGGGGAAAGACATAGACAATTGTTTCAATTGCTAAAACAACAACATTCTTAATATTTTAGGCTTGCGAATATCCTGGTCACGGCACCAGCATTCTTCGAGAATGCTGTGTGAAATTATTTAAGTTAAAAGAAACGTACTATCGTCCCCGTATCATCCGGTGCTGCTGGATGCCCTCGGAAGATAAGATGTTTATCCGGCATCGGCATCTTGATGACTTTTTGGAAACGCAACCCAACGGAGCTCACAGTGTGTGGTTCTGCTACGGTGCCAATACCACACAAACACCCAACCCAAAAAGGGAAGATGATGGGCGAAATCTCAACACTTTTTTCACTGCTTTGTGCTGTTGAGAGAGTGGTTTTTGCTCGTGATTTTCTTTCCATTTAGCCATTTTTCGCATCTTCTTATTATAATTTAAATTTGGTTTAGCTAGACACTATCGACAAGTTGGCTGTTGTTGTGCTGTTTTTATTTCATTTCTTATTTTTTTGTTGCACCTAGATTACGTGATCTTAACGAAGCTGAAGTTTGTTTCGTTTAGTTTTATCGATGCAGTACAGTTTTTTGGAACAAGAAAAGGATGTTTTGTTGTTGTGGCCTGTCCTTAAAACTTTGCTTCTATTTATGCGACTTTGTTGTTTTAATGAGTAAGGTTTTTCATTTTTTCTATTTTTATTTCTTAAATATTTTCTTGCACGTGGAAGATTGAGTTGAACAGTAGGCGAGGAAAAAAAACTCAGCAGCTGAACGAGTTAGACCCATAATGTTGCTCGATAAATGCAACTGTCAACACAAACTTCCGATGCTTATCGGTCGCGAGAGTAACGAGAGAAATGGATTGCGAGAAACTTC